>NC_054063.1:14122437-14439520 GCF_017639655.2 Falco naumanni | reverse complement strand
GTGACCGTTAATACACCACGAGGAAGCAAATGATGACAGTTGAATTCAAACCAGTAGTGTCTTTGTCCAGAACATTTCATAGATTTCATAGAGGATATCCTTAAAATGTATACTTTCATGAAAAAATGTTTTAGTTCAGAGATTTTAGGCTCCTTTAGCTTGATTAGGATATTTATCTCTTCTTTTTTCCTCTCTTCTTTTGAAATCCACTGTTTTCAAGATGTGAAGGGCTGGAGGGGAGAGGGGAAACAGTCCATTTAGTTGTTGCTGCTATTTTCATTCATATTTTATTCCTTTTGTTTATTAGATGATTATTTAATAGTTTCCACTAGAAAGCATGTATTAATGTAGTTTTACGTGCTTTCTTTACCATGCTGTTTTGTTTTTCATTTCATGTGTGTGTTTTTCTTGTAATGATCTATGTTTTGTAAATACAAGGTTTTTCTTACTGATTCTGTTCAAACTTCATTTTATACATGCTAAGTACTTGAATTCTGAAGTCATTGTAAAATACGCAGTGTGAAGATTGACTATAACTGTTGGATGAAGATGTATTTTATGCTACACAGTAATTGCTAACAATTTTGTGTGTGCTTTTTTTTTTTTTTTTTTAATGCTTACTAAAACTAGTAAAGTAGCAGATGCAAATCTGCTTTGCTACTGCAAGCTGTCTCACAAGTAATTGTCGGTGTTGTTAGATGTGTGAGCAGTTCATTGTATGTTGCTAATATGACTTCACTTTTTTTTTCTTTTTTCCTAAGAACTAACATCATAGGTATTAATAAGATTATAACTGCACATGATGTCCTTGTGTGCTAAGAAGTGAACCAAAGTAATAAATTTGATGAGAACTACTTCAGCATCTATCAACAGCACAGTGTAGCTCTGGGGTGCTGATAGCAGATTGCCTGTTGATTTGCCTGCAGATTGTCTGAGTTGTAAAATGACACCACACTGATGGTCCAGTTCTCTTCAGATTTGTAAAATATGCTTATATTTTTCATTTTTTCACAAGAACACATAGCTAAGAACCTGACTAAAAATTACAAATAATTCAGTGGTAGTGGTCAAATAAAATCTGAAGATACTACTTAGTCTCTCTCTGGTTTGTTTCCTCGTTTGTTTCATTTCCCCCTCTTTTTTTTTTTTTTTTTTTTTTTTTTTCCTTTAATAATCCAATAATCAGGACATCCAGTAGGTAAATATCCTATCAGATTGCATTATTGAAGCTGATGGAGACTGGAATACTGATGATTCCCATCCAAGAGCCTGCGCTGTGAGAAATTAAGGGGGCAGGGAGGGGAAGACAGACATGAGAGACTGGGAAAGGGGAGAAAATTCTGACCCTGCTAGTTTTACACCTATGGCATTAGATTTTCCCAATGCAGGAAAAAAATATTCCTTGTCAGAATAGGACATGATACTTTTCAGTAAATGCCTCATGAGAAGTTACTCTAATCAAGAGATTATTGATGCATGATCCTCTTCTCTTCCTATTTTGAATTTCTCTCAGTTTAATGCAAATCTGCTTTGTAAACTTTTTATAAATTTCTATAATTTTATATTATATATATAATTTTTATAAATTTTATAAATTATTTATAAAAATATGCCAGGGGTTTAGGTTTTGCATGAAGTTCGGTTCTTGAAAAAGTGGGTCGTAAGGAATATTACCAGGAAATGTATGACAGAGCTGTTTCACAGTCTCACAATTGTAGGTGCTGATCAAATATATGATGCAAAGTCAATTTTCTGCAAATGGTATTTTTTCTAATGCAGGAAGTAATGCAGAAACTCAGTCTGTAATAGTAGGAAACTGACTGTCCTAAATACAGTATAGTTTCTCTTTCTTGGTAAGCAGGTGGATTTTGCACAGAGTTGTCATCTTGTTCTGTTTGGAAGCTGGTATTTCATTGAGAATAGTTCAGCTGAAATATTGCGTGCTCTTGTAACTGCGGAGTTTAGGTAACTTTGTCTATGGCCAAGTTCTCCAAAATGGACATATTTTTGATAAAATAGTGCAAGAAAAACAGCACTTCTCAACAGACCACTTAAGTAAACCTACGACTGTAGAGAAAGGACTCAGAATTTCCATTTCTTCAGCTTTACACAACCTTTACATTTTTGGCAGTACTCTAAAATACGAGTTAAACTACTACACACTAAAACCTGCACCCTTATCTTTAAAATAAATCTTCATAAATACTATAAAACGCAAGAATGAGATACTCAAATAGTAAACTATCCCTTACAAATGTCGTGAATGTAAAAAGAAATGTAGTTCAGCAAGACCATCTGCCATATCAAATTGCAGTATTAATCTTACAGATGCAGAAAGTAAAGCTTTGTATTTTGGTAGGTGTAACTTATAATAACAGCCATGTTGAATTTGTTGGATGTTAACTAGGAAAGGTATGTTCCTTTCAGGAGACTCTTTAATTAAAAAGTGGGTCTGATTGTGTCAAAAGACATTTGTACTCCTTACTTCCTTTTCCTGTTAGCTTGCAGAATTCAGGAGATTCTTCTTAACCGACTTTTTGACTTGTTACCATATTTGAACCTTCATCAGTTCCACTTCTAAAAAAATATCTATATATAAATCTTTTGTCTTCATTCTGCTGTAGTTGCTCTATTAGCTCAACTCTTTCACAGGCTTTGTTTTTTTCCTTCTTTTCTTTTCTTCTTGCTCTGAGGAAAAGCTTCCAGAACTGTATAAGAAATTAGGTCAGAAGGCGTCTCTGGGGCATCCAGCCTAAAACTCTACTCCAAGCAGCCCAACTTCAAAGCTAGGTCATATTGCTCAGAGCCTTATCCAGTCAGGTTTTGAAATTTTCCAGTTCCACAGTCCTCTCCATCCCTGTGTTTCTCCGCTCTACTGGGGTGAATTGTTCCCTTACGACCAATTTGAAATTTTTGACGTTGCATCTTATGACTGCTCTCTCCTGTCTTTGCTGGGTACCTGTATCTGTCTCTTCTCTCTGTAGCCCCCCTTTTAAGTAGTGGAATTTTCTGCAAATAGTGGCCTGGGTATGCAGTTAAGTTGTCCCTTAGTCTTCTCCGGTGAAGCGTTGTTTCACCAGCAGCTCTTCCAGTGCCACACACTCCAGCTTCTTAACCATCTTAGCAACCCTCTACTGGACTACCTCCAGCATCTTGAGGTCTCCTGTACAGGGAGGCCCTGAAACTGGGCACTGTTCAAGATGCGGCAGCGGAAGGGTCAACTAGAGAGGAATCATCTCTTCACTTGACCTTCTGGCTTCACGCTTGTCAAAGCAGCTCAGCAAGGATTCACCTTTGCTTCTGCAAAGGTTTTGAGAGGTGCACTGTATATTAGTATAGCCAAGAGCCATCACCATTCATTTCTAAATTAACTTGTTTTGTTGGTTTCAACTGGTGCTAAAGGCTTTCACTGACAAAGTGAGCAGGGAACTGTTCAAAGAATGTATGCATGGCTCTATCATTTGATATGGATGATGAATGATGTGCCTGCTGGAGTGCCTAGTGTTTGTCTTGAGAAGCAGGAGCTTGTAAAGTATTTGAGTAGGTAAAGGTCATGAATGAAACCTTGATTTCAAGGCTCCAGGTACTGAATGCCTTCTAATTTGAAGTCCTGGCTGTACTTGGAAGTTCTCACAGGCATAGATGACTCATGGTAGGGCAGATCACCAACTATATATGAGCTCTGCTATTTAATTTATTTTTAACCCAACATACTGAATGAATTGGGCCTCAAAAGCTGCTGTCAACATAGTAAATAAGTCACATATCCTACCAGTAGCAAAAGAAAAATACCAAAACCTCTCACCCTGCCCAAACCAACCCTTCAGGATGTTTTTGTAAGGGGTGAAGAAAACCCCTACTAATGGCAGACTGCCCATCTGCTTGTAAATTTGCCTATCAGAGATAAGACTAGCAGTGATTTGAGCACTTTGAGTTCTTGGGGAAAACAGTCTACCCTCCTGGAGTGAAATATAGAAGTGCGCAGAGTTTACAGATAGAGCTTTGGAAGAAGTTGAAGGCAACTGAATGCATTAAAGAGAAGGAGTCACATGTAACAAAAACAGTTGCTGAGCCTCAAGAGATGTGAGATACCTCTCTGTAACCATTGTCCATTTACCTTGTGCAAATCAGGGTGATACACGTGTCTTTTGATGCAAAGCGGAATTACTTGCCACAACTTTCCAGCAAGAAATGTGGGCTTTTTGCTTTGCTTTTTTTTTTTTTCCCAAATCTTTTTACTTGCCATGTTTGTTTTTTTTTTTTTTTTTAACTTTATTTTCAATAATTAAGAGCTTTAAAGCACTAGTAAACCATTTCATTAATGTCTAGCAATCACACCTAAGATTCAAATAACTTACAAAAATATTTACTGGCTAAGCTTGAAGTTAGAATTATCCTTTAATTAACTGTGTTTGAAAGAAAAAAGAAACTTTGCACTAGAACTGGTTTTGCTGATTAACGTTAGCACTGAGTATTGAATAGACGTAGCTTTACTGGAGCTCTACAAGAAGTTTAATTTCATATTTATTTTTCAGTCAAATCAGATTTCACTTTCATTTCACACAGCTTTTTAATACATCTAACATTGAATGTATAGATAGACTTTTCAAATCACAAAATCACATAAGTAACAGCCGTTGCTATAACTGATTCAGTAAAGGCAGGGAATTTTTTTTTAAACTAGTTTTAAGTTCCATTTAATAAGCATTCAAAAGTTAATTTGCTAATCTGAGTTCAGTGGCCATTCCGTCCTCCACACCTGACTGAAGTTCTCCTGGAAAATTTCAGTTCTTTACATCTTGGCACTGCTTCTTCCGTGTTGTTTGACAATTTAAAAAGATAGGGAAGTATAAGCAAATTTTCATTCAACCTTTTTTTTTTCCTAGCAAAAAAAGGATACTTTGAATAAATTTAAATTTTAAGAGTAGCAGGAAGACTGAAGACTTTTTTTTTTTTCCTGAAATTTTCACTTTAGAAGTTCTTTGTCTTTAAACTACCTTAAAAATAGAAACAAATGAATTATTTTTCTATTAAATAAAATAATTTTGAGACAAAAATTAACTATTTTCATCTTTCAGGTGTATTGGAAAAAAACTGACTTTAATTGAAAGAATTGTGTGAATTTGGGGTTTTTTTTACGCTAGTTGCTTATCTACACTATAGGTAACATCTTTACCATTGTGCAGTAGCTAGTTCTAGATGGCACTGTCAGAACTTTAGAACAGAAAGCTGATCTTTTTATCTGGCTCAATAAAATTTTGTATGAGTATTATAGGAAAGCATGATGCTTTTAGTTTAAGCAGATATTCCTTTAAGTTTTATTTTTCAGATATAATTAGTGATACTTATTTCCTTTTTCATTATTACCTCTTTGTGCTTCAGCAACTAGCCTAGCAAGAATGTAATCAAAATGAGCAATTATAGTGATAAAATATTTCCAATGATAATATACAATGGTTTTCTATCAGCAAAATATATTTCCCTTAGTATCGCGAAAAAACCTTTGAAGTCAAAGGCTGAAAGACTGTGCAGACAGACAGCAGGAATCACTGCAGCAGAAAATATTTAATCTTTTGGCTTCCCTGCAAATACCAAGTCAGATTATTTTTTTATTTTATCTGAAGTTGAATCTAAGCAGTTGGTCGGATATAGAGTTACGGTATTAATTCAGTAGCAGGGCTGGAAATCTCTTTGGTGAATTTGCTTCATTTGGAAGTTTTGGACTTCTTTTCATCGTGGAAATATAAATGTAGTTCTCGCTGGAAGTCAGTTTTACTTTCATAAGCGCTGGCCAGATTTCATACAGCAAGGCAAAATAATTGCACTTATGTAAAAAAAAAAAAAAAAAAAAAAAAAAAAAGAGAGAAAGGATAGAGTTAAGATTGCCCTTTTTCTTTTCTAGATTGTATTCATATTCCTTTTGCTGTTTTGCCTGAAGGAATATAAAAGCAGAACAGTGTGTACCACTGCAGAGCTTTCAGTTGAAGCCAAGGAAGAATACAGAAATTTTACTGTATCAAATAGATATTTCTATTAAATTGCTTCACAACAAACATTTAATGAGAGGTTGATTTTCCCATCGTTTATAGCAGTCGAACTCCAAAACACTATTTAAACCAATGAATACATAGAAGTTATTCCCCAGCTCCTGTCTTATTTTGTCTCTCCCTTGAATAGCATCTTCCCCCCACCCTCCAGCCCTTTTCCCTGTTGTCTTTTAGGCAAGGAAAACTTAACCAAATGTCTTGGCCATAAAAAAGTAATCATTCCTTAAAACCAATTGCTGGTTGATTTTTAATTGGTTTTCATTTGATTTTAGACTTATTGGTATATAGCTCTCCTTATCCTTTATGAGGATTTCCCTTGTTTCCTTTCATTCCAGCAATATAAATTAATAGAAACTATCTCTTAATATTCAAACATTGAAACCATCATTATGTATTCTTGTCTCTCCCTTCACTCTTCAGAAATGGAGTCAAATCTTTACCGTGTTTAAAGAAGTTGTATCCCATTTGTGTTTAGCAAGTCATTAATACCATTTCAAGTGTGAAGGGATTTTGTTTCTGTTAGTGTGTTTTTTGTTATCGTGTTTATAGTGTGCTTCTTTTAAGGCAAATAAAAAGAATAAAGGATATGTTGCCTCACCTTTCATAACAGCCTTCCTTCCCATGTTTTATTATTATGGTTCAAAATATTAGTTCTGGACAATGTGTGTCAAAATGAAAGAAAATTTTAAGCAGATTAAAGTTTTTAAGTTGTTTGTGAAAAGAAGCTGCTTTCTTGTCTGACACTTTCATTATCAGGAATTCTAAACAATTTCATAAGGATTGCTTAATTCATGGATACTCCTTCCTAGTGCAATAGTCTTTATACGTTACTTCTAGAATATAAAAATCCCCATCCCTCACCCAAGTAATTCCACTTCTTTATACTTCTGCATACCAAAGAAAAAGTATGCTTTAGCTTGACCTTACATTGTGGTTACCCTGTCCCCATACATACTTTTTTTTCCTTCCACATTAATTTACTTTTATTTAAATAGTACAAAGATGCCTCCTGTAGAGGTAAGGAATTAATTTTCTTGGAGGTGAAGCTATGCTTTGCCCCAGTAATGAAATGTATATGTCCTGCCTAAACTACACTGGGTAAAATGACCTCTCCATACCTTCCTCTTGTTTTGTTTTTTTGGTTTTGTTTTTTTTTTTTTTTTCTTAAGAGAAACATTCATTAATATTGGCAAGTACAAAATTTTGTAAGTGTGATGTTAAATGTTTCATTTAATACTTTAAATAAAGGAGATCAATAGGGATGTCGATCTTAAAAACTAGATCAAAAAAACAGATCAAAACTAATGACAACAAATTTCATTTACCATGAAGGTGGTCAAGCACTGCAGGAGGCTTCCTGGAGAGGTGGTCAATGCCCCAAGCCTGCCAGTGTTTGAGGTGTTTGGACAATGCACTCAATAACATGCTTTAACTTTGGGTCAGCCCTGAAGTGGTCAGGCAGTTGGACTATATGAGTGTTGTAGGTCCCTCCCAACTGAAATTATTCTTTTCTTCTACACTAGATTTCTTTTTTTTTCTGGTGAGACTAGGAAACTCTTCCCTGCTGTTTCTCTCTGACAGTGGCAGTTTTCTAGGTGCTGAAGCTTATATATAACGTGAACCAAGAAGTTTTACTCTCTTTCATAATGCCCAAGGCATTTCACTTCCTTTTAATAGAGAAGCAGAGTGTGGAAATTAACTGTCATCTCTAAACTGCTTTTACTTTACTGAAGTCCTGGGCAGCCCCAGGGCTGAAGGTTCCCACGTGGTACTTCAGACAGCACTGGGAATGCACGAGGTTGTAAAAAGACCCAGCTCTGCAGCCACCTTTTCTGTAGTCTTCATTTTGCCTTTCTCACCCTGAAAATGCCTCTGTCCCCTGTGAATGACCCGAGAAGGATATGGGCTTGGTGTCTTCTGTAATGACCGGACCGGGACAATCTCTCCTCACTGCTCAGAATAGGACATTGAAGGCAGTTGAAAAGGCAGCTTGCTGCTTCTGTGGGTTGGGAGGACAGGAGACACAGGAAGGTCCATAGCTACGTTCCTGGCAGCCTAGCTGGGACAGTGTCATTACAAGTAATTAAAAAAAAAAACTTCCAGGTATTAAAAAAAAATAATTGAAGGCGACTTCGCTGTTTTATTTGGAAGACCCTTACTTTCTTGCAGTTGAAGTGTTCTGCATGGCTCATGAAGTGAAAGGAGGCATCTATAAACATAAATTATCAGAAAATAATTTTCAGGCTTTTTAAAAGACAGTTTGTCATTGCTTTATACACTGATGCTTAGAAATGGTTGTCAACTGAGTACTGTTGTCTTTAAAATTAAGGTATCATCAGGCTTTTTGTTGAAGTGTACTTGAAAAAATTCTTTGTGCATTTTCACTCTTTTTCTCTGTTTAGGGATGTGTTTCTTTCAAATAATTATCAGCCCTGACAATTCATTTAGAAGTTCTTTCCTCTTATTTTCTTTGTTTTAAACTAATCTATTAGTTGTGATGGGAAACAAGATTGCACAAGAAGAGGCAGCACTGGAACATGGTGTTTCTACTCACGATTTTCGTATTAATTACTGTTCTTTATGTATCTAACTATAAATGTTACCTTATAACCCCTAGAAGAACAAGAGAGTTTTTTAAGTTAACTTCAATGCCAGGTAGATTTTGCATGTATGTGTGTATATATATTCGTATATATAAAATAATTAACGTTTTACATAAGGTTTGGTGAAAGCATTTCTGACAAAAGGTACTTGAGACCTGTTCAGCCCCATTATTTTCAGCCAAGGTAACAATTTTTTTATGGGTGATGTCACCAAGAGCTATAGGTATTTAGCCTAGCTGGGAACCTAGGTGATATAAATCCATAAGAGCACGGTGAAGGTTTTTCATAGCACCAGATAAAATTTTGGACTCATTTTTATTGTCTTAGCAAGTTGTGATGGAAAGGCAGATTTTGGCAGTCTGTTTCGTGTAATGATTTGCCTATAGAATGGGATGAGGAAAAGCTGATGGTGTGAAACCATTTGGAATCCTGTTAGCAACTGGTCTTGTCCTGTCTTCTTTCAGCATGACCCCTCATTAGGGACAGCTGTCAGGGTGACAGCATGCCAACTCCAATGGCTAGACGTGTACAGATATGAAGTAGAGTCCTTTACTGGGCATTGTGGCAGAGGACCAGTATTCAGAAAAAAACAAACAAATCCAGAGTTTAAGACTTAAGGCTTAAAGTTAAAGACTTAAGGCTAGCAAATCTCAAGGGTCAAAGTATCCTTATTTCTGAAGTCCTGGTATGGTTGCTCCATCATCTGTTAATACCTTGTTATATTTGTTCCTTAGATCTTAGTCTGCTCTATGATCAACATTTCCTTGGGTCAGCAGCATTTTTGCACCTTTTGATTTTAGTCCCTAGGTCCACACACTGTGCTGGGTGATTAAAATGGGCTTTTTAGTCAGTTTTGCTCTTCTGAACTCTGCTTCAGCCAAACGGGATGGTATTCATGTTGACTTATGGTAATGCTGATAACTAAGAAAAATCTTGAAGATGTCATGTTATTTTTCCTTTTGCCACAAGAATCCAAACCTTGTGACATAATCCGTTGCTGCATATATGCCAATGAAATTGCTGGATTGCTTGCTGGGAACACATTGGCTTTTCTGGATAGGGTCGGAATGATTCTTCTTTGCGAGCCTGAGCTACAGGGACAGTATTGTGTTGAACAAATATCATTGCTTATGATATCCTTGCATCGCTTATTCATAAGTCTGTCCTTAAACAAAAGTAGAAAAAACTGAAAAAATCAGGTCAAGTACGTATGAGTCTTCATGTTGAGTGAAATAACTGCAAAGCATGAATTTTGAAATCTCACTAGTGCCAGCTTTTCATGCTGTTATATTCACCTGTTTTCACTTCCTTAAAAATTAAAACATTTTTCTTTTTTCCCCTTTTTTGCACTAAGATATATAGAAATCGTTTCCAAATCCTAAAGTGGAAGTCATAATTTTAAAACGTCCAGTAATCAGCTATAGAAAAGCTTTGTGTTGATTTAACTTACACCTTGATTTTTTGTTGCATATGACTCCTCTACATTTAATTGCACAGAATACATAATGATAATAATAGTTCTAAAGGCAATGCTTGAACAGCGAAAGTGAGGCAAGTCTTGCAGTGCAAGCGGAAATATCTTTTATTAGCTAGCATAATTAGAAAAGACAAGCTTCTAAGCACGTTAAGACTTTTGCAAATCTGAAATAAAAGCTGTAAACTTCAAATGTAAATTAAGAAATTGTGAGATTGATAACATCTTTTAAACACAGTACACCATCTTTTCTTTCAGTGATCTAATTGATTTAACTGAATTTTAAACTAATGAGGGTCATCGTAGTATTTGATAGCTGGTATTCCACTGTGGCTAAAAATAATTACAATTTGTGATACAAAGCTATGCACTCACATTTATTTTATTATAGGAAAATTTGATCTGAATGAACAAAATTTACATAATATTGAATACCTCTTGAACGTGTATTAACCTTGAGCACAAGTAGTGCTATCAAATAATGCATGGGGCTATATGTTATTAAAGTGAAGCTCCAATGTATTGCACTTTAGTAGTTACTTTGATAAATGCTGACCTAAAAGTTAGTTGAAACTTTCAGATTGCACGTCTCCACCTCTAGACTAACATTTACGGGTTAGTAAAAGTACTGACTTATGATCTGAATGGTTTCAAAAGATGTTTCACTTTCAGAATACCTTCCATTAAATTTTATGTAACTCCAGTTGCAGTGTCTGCTGAGAGCTGTTCCTGAGAACAGTAGTCAGAAACTTCGTTTTGATTTTTTGCATTTAATATATTTGAATGGTTCTGCCTATGCTCAACTCCAGGATTCCCCATGGGGCAACTGCTCACTCTTGTGTTAAACATGATTTCCCCCCTACCCTCACCCTATCATCATCCTCACCTTTTGTAAAGTAATGCATTCACAGTTATTGAATGCATAACTAGTAGAGAAAGAGTATAGTGGCATCAGCTGTGATTAATTTTTTCTTTTATTGTTAGAGAACTCTATTGGCAAAGCGTTTCCTCAGGCATTTGACATGGTGTGACATTCCAGCCATTTTGCTGCTCTCTCCTCTTGTTATAAACTAATTCCGTTTGATGTGACAGCAACATAAAGCATAAAAATTTAATTTAAAAAAATTGCCAAGCAAGGAGAAGAACATAAACTTTTATTTTTAGACTGTACTGCAAACTCTTTCTGGAGTCAAACGTATTTTCTTGGGCTTTGTAATGTCCTCACTATCCACAGGCTTCAGACCATGAAGCTACCTCGATCCTGCACTGTTACATTATTTTTTGCATGATGCTACAGAACTCTGAAACTATTTTGAGACAAAATTTTGAGTGCTTCCCTAGTCCCCGGTTTATGTATGGCTCTGTATTAGTAAGATAATTAAATACAATCTGTGATACTGATTCTTGTGAGATCATGCAATCTACTTTGAAAATACATCTATGATTAACCTGATGGTATTTGTACCTCCAAGTGAAAAAAAATTAAATACCTGGAGAAGCTGCACTTTAATTAGTGAGACAATTCCGTACTTAAACACTATGTTTAATAAAAGGAACTACACACTTATTTTAAATTTATACTTTGCACTGGCCATCATTTTATTTTACATAATGCAAAATCAGTGAAGCTAATACTCTTCAGCCTGTAGCACGTGTGGAAAACATGTTTTATGAGACATTTTCAGTCCTCCTACCGATAGTAGCTGAGCTTGTGGCAATGATGCATGCTTAAAAACAGCCTTGCCTCTCTGTAGACCACAGTGACCATGACCTCTGGCTATCAAAGTGGTCCTGTAGCTTCTTGATGTATACCTTCCTGGCTACCCTGGAAGAGTGACATTCATTTATACGAAAGGTTACGTGACCTGTGCTAAGTGGGAGGTCAGACTATAGTCTTTTCTAAGAAAGAATGCAAAATCTGTGTCTTAATATGTTTGACAGGATTAGCAGGACACTTCATTTGCCGTTACAATATCATGGCAAAAATCAGTAGCTGGATCCAGTTATGGTGGGTGTGTGTTCAGTGGAGGGGCATTATCAGGAAAGACCTTTTGTCACTCTGATTTCTCACGTTCTGTGTGTATGTATACCAAGGCATGTATCCTGCAGGATGCACAGTTCTGCAGCCGCTCCTGAACTAGTTGCAAATCCTATCTTTCTACCACAGGCACGGAACTCAGGTTAGAAGGATGATCCAACTTTCTATGAGAGGAGATGCAGTGGATAATATGAGAAGTGACAAAATAATAGTTAAAATGTATCTGCATTTGGGTTTGAAAGAGAGAAATAAGAATTATGTTCTATATGAGCAGTTCTGTAATTTCATAAAGTTATAAAACATTAATAAAAGACATTATTCTCAATATGTTAAAAGACATTCATGAAAAGAAAAGCTACCTTACAGTAATATTGAAATCTAAATCAGGTACCAAGATGAATACAGAAGAGTTGCATGGTTCTGTACTTTTTGCTTAATTGTATTTCTTGAAAGGATATCATTTTCTCTTGAAATCATAGGCTTTGAAAGAACACTGGTAATTTTTTTTCAGATATTTAACCTTTAGAGTTTTAAAGTGCTTTAGTAATTATCTCAACTTTTCCCCTGTAATTTAGGAAAATTATAAAATTACGGATTTTTAAAATAGTTAACTACACCTCCACAGCATGTCTCAAGACACATTGAGCTGTCTACGTGGGCCCAATGTTCAGGTAATTGACTGGAGTTTGGAAGGAAGGTTACTGAAGGAGGCTAAAGAAAGCCATCTAATTAACAGGCTTTTCATTCTCTCTTGCTCCAAGTAGCCTTGCTAAACCTCATCAGTCACTGAAAGCTAACAGGGAGTTACACCGCACTTGGTGGAGGAAAAAAATCACTCAGTTCTCCAGCATCCCCAGCTGTAGCGACGTTCAGACAAATTCTCAGGCGAGAAGTAATTACACAGCGATGAACTGCCAACACGTAATGAATATGGATTTCATATATGGCCTATGAGCAACAAAATTGCATCTCTGTTTGTTTCAGTGTGTGCAAACAAGTGTGTGAGAGCAGAATTCGCAAGGGCAAACTGGCAGAAGGAGGATCTCTAGGTGTCACAGCTCGATGCTTCTGGGTCTCATATTAACATACTGCGTGCCTCTTATTCAGCCCTTGTGTGGTTGTCTGTAACCTCAGACGTGGAGTCATCCCTTTTTGTGTCTTATTCAAAATCATTTAGAAGAGAAATGTATGTAGCTCTTCTTCTAAATAGTGTTACGTGACACTCGGGTTTGGTTCTGTCACCAATGTTGACTTTATTTGTGTCAGTTTCCTTTTAAAAAGCTCAGGAGTTATACTAGATTTTCACAGTGAAAATTAGACCTATTTAATAAGCAAATTAAAATCATGGTCTTAGAAGGACTGCTGAGCTTGCTTCCTCATGTAAAGTTTTAGAACAACCTAAATCTTTAGCTTGGTCCAGATGGAGGAACAGTCTTGTCTAATGGAACATGAACTTAGTGTGTTTAGCAGTATTTAGCAAGAATTTCTTTTTTTTTTTTTTTTTTTTTTTTTTTTTTTTAATGGCAGTTCACACACAAGAGTAGTGTTACTCATACTGAATGGAAGATACCAACATCTTTGGTTCATGGGAATGGAAGCCTTGTCTGACTGAAGCTCCTTAGGAGAACTTGTCTGTGCAGTAAGCGTTTCTAACCTTGTTCTTGTGTACCGTGTTTTCCAGTAATGTGACGACCGAAAAATATTTCCCTTTTTTAATTAATGACATTATTAATTAGGAGAAATAAATGTTTTCATGAGATAGATAGTTGGTGTAGCCACTAGTAGTGCCAGATGTTAAGATCCCTTTAGGACTTGATATTAACTTCGTAGGCAGCGTTTTTATAGTAGTAGTAAAATACATGCACCTTTTCTGCAAAAAATTTTTCAGACATAAAAATATAACCTAAGCATTTCATATAACCCTGCGACAGAAAAAGTACCACCACAGTAACTGAAAAACAAAATACCAACACACAGAGTTCTTATACTACTTTTTTTTTTTTTTTTTTCTGTTTAAGTGCTGCATAAATTGTAGTAGTTTCAGCTACCTACCATCACATAGACTGTGATTTGATGGACATTGCTCTGGGGAATCTTTGCTGATTGTGCATGTGACTGGGTGTTGCAACTCAGTCTGTTTAGTGCACATTTTTATTTTATTTTTAGTCAGAAAAATTGGATATTGACAGAAATAACTCTGCAAGTCACTGAAGCAAAATTGTTACTTGTACAATAAAATAAATGGATGAATGCTATCTTAGACACCATATGCATTCCCGAGAGATTGATGATTCAGAACCAGAGCGTCTGAAATGTATAGAAATTAAGTTTTAAATACTTCAATGGATCACTGATGAGTATATGCCATAGCTTAAGAAATCATTAAGAACAGTTTTGCTTTTATCTTATCTGCTAGATACAGGTAGGAAAGGACCTAAAAATTGTTTCCTGTTAATATGGGAAGAAAAATAAGACAAGTCACTGGAATACATACAAATCTGCTGGTCCTTTCCTGGTCACATCTTGTAGTAGAAGTAAGACTTTAAAATAATTTTTATTTTTTAACCAGTAACAGATTAATATAGATTTGGGCCTCCTATTGAGAGTTAAAAAATATCCCTAACATTATTCACCTCTGTGCTAAAGACAGTGATTTTGTGCAAACATAAGACAGCATTAACCATCTATTAAAACCTTGTAAACTGAGCCACTGAAAGCCTGAAGTATCTGCTGATGTAAGGTAGCGGATAATCAGATCAGTTGATCAACTGAAACATTACATTTATTTTGGGAAGCATTTTTTTGAAAGAATTGTTTGAGGTCATCCTGCTGGTTGTGCATAAAGTCACAATTCCGGTAATGAAAGCAAATTACTCTGGGCAAAACTCCATCGGAGTAAAAGGGAACCGCAGGAGCAGTGCTGAAGCACACACAGACTGCATTAAAAGGGAAGGTGAAAAGCAATGAAGATAAGATACCGGTGTAAAATGGAAATGGGTAATAAGGCAACTAATGTAATACCAGTGGTCAATAGGGTTTAAAGGCAGCAAGGCAACACTAAAAAAATCTATTGCAAATGATATAAAGTGAATAAAATGCTGCCACAAGGGAAAACCTTTACTTGTTACATACACAGCGAGATGATTATGAAATGCTACACAACAAAAGTCAACGTAGTAAATACTGTTACGTACGGAATGAAGCAGTAATCACACATCCACTTATGAAATGCTGTGCAAGGAATAGAAAGTTCAACTTCTGTAACAAAGGCTATTGTCAGATAGTGGTTAAAATGCTTTTAACTCAGCCAGCTTGGAAAATTTAGACTCAAGGCTTTAGACCAATTAATGTGGTTAATTCAGACTTGGTTAATTTAGTCTCTAGGCAGCGGGTGCAGAGAGTTGCACATTGGTTTTATCCGTCATCTAAACTAATGGAATGGAAACCAGTTCCAGTCTGAAACCTAGATGGATATGTTACTGTTCTGGTGAGCCTGTGCTTTGCCTTTTGCAGTGCTTAATGTTTTGGAATATGGGTGATGGTACCAAAAGAATGCCTTAACTTCTGCAACAGGTCTCCTGCCCGTGTTTGGTATATTGTAGTCCTGGTTTGCACTGCCAATAGATAGGGTACCCCAGGCTGCGGGGAGTCTCGGGCTGCCAAGGCAAGGCAAGGCAGTGCCCAAGTTAGCGTGCTTGGGGGTCAACGCGTTGCATCTGGCAGCATGGCCATGCACGTATTGGTGGGAATTGCTGTTTGGATGAGGGCTTAGGGAAAATAACTGTCTCAGCTTGACATCTGTGTTTGGTGGGAAGAAGAAAAAATTAACATGACCATAGGATGGATTTAAATACACAACTAAATAAATACTGGAATGTTTTTTGCTTCTGTAGGTTAGGCAGCTGCGTGGGTGTGTTTGGAGTATATGGCAGTAACTAGTTGCCTCAAGTAGAAATAAGGTGACACCTACACTTGTGCTTTCCCTATTTTTTTTCCCTCTTTTATCCCTCCTTGTATTATGGAAAATGGATTTTTTGACAGGATACTTGGAAACACACTGCTTAATGAAGGCCTTGTGATGGGTGCCACAGGTGCTGAGTGGAACACGGTCTGCTTTGGCTCGGTGGCGTGTGTGAGAAGTGTTTTGAGAATGCGTGCCTTTGGTTATACCATACTTTGGGGCTCGACCTAGCCTAAGGGTGAAAAAATCAGAAACTTGCATGTAGTGTAGTGGCTTAGACTATGTGATTTCAATCTTTTAAATTTTTACCTTTGTAGTTGTAAAGGCCAGACATACTGGTCACCTCCCTGCCTGACAGCTTTTCTGGCTTGGCCTCTGCAGTCTTTGCACAGAGATGCTTGAGTCTCCTTATGTCCCAAGTGCTGCTGGCATTCCCAGTACCCTCTACGCACCTCCTTTGCATTCCATCTTCTGGAGTAACATTGTCGTCTTTTCTATGGTAGTTTTACAGAACAGAGGATGGATACTTCAAGCGTGTAGACATGTATTTTGGTATATCGCTCATATATAATTTGCCCCATCTCAATGAAACTTCATAGAATTCTAAAGCAATAAATAATGCAATAACATATATTTCAGTCAATGTCTAATTGCTGGCATAATTAAAATATACAGATAATATTTACCATTGCGTTGTACTCTATTGCATCAGTCCCAAAGAGACTGGGCCTTAGGAAAGAACTCTGCAGCCAGAGTTCGTTATATATGAACTTTGCTTTCCCTGAGTCAGTGGATACTCATCTGGACAGCAAAGTATATTTTCAGAAGCCTGAAGACTTAGAGAGATTTGGCAATATTGTGCTACATGTACTCTGTAGCTAATCTAGGGAAGTACTAGAATATGTTAATGTACTAGAATTTGATAAAGTACTAGAAAATGTTAAGAATGAACAGGAGGCTTCATTTTGTTTTGGATTATTTTTCAGTTTTCTCTGAAAAGTTTTCCAAATATATAACTGATATTAATAAAGACCATGGTAGAGTCTTAAGTAAATAAAATAAAATCGATTAGTGAATGTATACCTAGAATATAGAAGAAATTTTTCGTCTGACTGCAGGAACTGAGATAAGTATTGCACTTAAGATATGGGAATTGAAGTCAGTTTATTTCTTGTTGTATTAATTTATGGTATGGATGATTATCGCAGCTCCCTGCGTGCAGAGGGGGGTTTCAAAATGAGAGATGCTATAATAACGCTGCAGCAGTCATGGCTATTTTCTGTTTGCTGGATGGGAGAGAGTGTGGCTATTCCTTGCTAACATATGGGCAAGCTTCCACGTTTTCCCACTGCCTCACAGTATTTTGAAGTCCCTGCTGCAGCTTTTCCTTCTTTCTTGGAGAGTATAGCTAGGCAGTGATCTTCACATGGGCCTCAGGTTAATTATCAGAGTACTACCCTACATGGAAGGTTTAAAATGATAACAGAAAAGCTGTAGAATTCAAAAGTATGAGTGAAAGTGCTAAGTTATTGCTTGCAGTGGGTTTCTTAGAAGTGTGGAGACCTTGTCGGGATGTCTAAGCTGTCTGCCTGCTTCTGTTCTTTGAGACATGCACTGCAAATTCACCACAGAGCCTGATGCAGAGCCCGGGAGTGGCTGGCTGGTATGCTGGTCTCCTGAGTTGTCAACAGAAATCCAAGTTTTGTTATCTGCTCAGTGTCATAAAGGACTGTCAAAAGAGGGATAGTGTCCATCGATATTTAATTATTTTTTTTTATTTCCCCCAGTAAAGTAGAAGAGGGTTTTTTTCTGGTTGGTTGAAGAGGACCTTTTAAGACAGATTTTAAAGATGGCTGAGACTTATCCCAGATTCAAAACACTAGGCGAGCAATGTGTATGTGGTGTGTAAGACACCAAATGCAGGTTGCAGTCATTCAAATACATTTGTTTTAAAATTCTCATTCCAATCTACATGATGTTTAATGAAATGTTGAAGTACTATATCCCCTAACGAGATAATATCAATAGCAATGAGATATTATAAATGATGCCTCGTCTCATCCATGACATATTTTATCGAATTTCTTGCAAAAACAGTGTACCAGCAAAGTAGGAAGTGTGGACGATTTAGTTCTGAGCACTGTCTAATACAGGATTTCAAACAGATGTATCTTACTTTACTCAGAAGTGTGCTTGGCATACAAAGTATTCCTTCCCAGACGTCAGGCAGCAGTCTGTCACTGCTTTAAATCTACGTACATAAAATAATTATATAGGAGGGCAAGTATAATCATTTGTACAGGTACTAAGGAATCTGAATAGAACTGCTTCACCCTAAGTTATAGGAAAATGTGAGAGGAGAATGACTTACATTATAGTGGCTATAAGTCAGAGTAAAGGAAAAGTCTCCTCAGGGGTGATATTAACGTTTACAAGAGTTAGAACAGACTTTAAAGATAGCCTGGCAGAGTGCCAGACACCAGCTCCCATTGTTTTTCTCAAAAACATGGGCACTGACCTGTCTTCCAAACAAGAGAACTTGAAAAATGCATACATAATTGATTTTAAAAGCCATCCAGAATATATTCCCTTTCCATGTGGAAATGGAGACGTCAGAGAGTAAATGGAATAAAAGACTATATCCAGCCTTTCAAATTTAACCCAGGCATTTCTCCTTTCTGAGCATTCCTCTGGGCATACTCTTCCTGCTCATACTACCTCAGCAATCATAAAGCAAAAACAATACTACTGGAACTCACTGAACCTGGAAATTCAGGAATAGCAAGAAACATTTGCTTAAACAGCTCAGGTTCACTCGTGATTGTGTTTTCTCCTAATGAATATTCCATTATAATGTAGTCTTCACCCTCCATCTTTTCCCAGTCCTTTTCTGACTCAGTACTAAAGTATTAATGCTGCTGTATCTTCAGCGTGTGTTTGGCTGAGCAGAGCAGTGGTGGTACTGGACTGCAAATATAACCAGTATCTGACGCTTCACTTCTGACTTGCAGAAATTCTCAGAAAATGAGCAGAACTCAAATTGTGAAAGTTCATCACTTTCTGGAACATGTGAATACTCTTTATTTTGTAAAAAAAATTATTTGGATTCTGTCTCAACGGTCCACAGTATTGACTGTGTAGTCTTAAGTGGTCCAGCTAAATACAGCCAGTTTCTAATAAGAGGTCTGGGTTTTCTGTCTTGGATTTTGCCTCTGTGTGATTAGATTTTTTTTTTATTTTTATTTTTTAATGCTGCATTCCAATGTTGTCTTTAGTACTGTATGTGTCAGTATTTCTTTCACCATGTCGGATACGATAGAGGTCATGTTCAAATGGACACATAAATTTTGCACACATGTAAGGATTTTTCAGAAGACATTTATTGTCTCAGTCTGTGCCATCAAAGGATTCAGAGTCAAAGGGAACAGGAATGCGTTGCAGAATGATTGCTTATGGCCAGTCTTGCCTTGGGGAGGGCAAAAGTGACCGCTGGAAGTTAAAATCTCAGGAGAGTCAAACCCAGGAGCATATTTGCCTTCTTGTGGGTGCTTCAATACACAGCCGAGTGGTTTTCCTGGAGCAGACAGTGAAGGTGGGTTAGGCAGCAGACCTTGAGTTTTGGACTGAAGTGGTTCAGTGCTGTCATGCTTCAGTCCCTGCCGTGGGGTAAGGAGGAGCAGGGCAGAAAGGTGGGAATAGGGGCTTTGGAAAGCGATGCAGCTGATTTTCCATTTGTTTGGAAAGCCATACTCATGTATTGAATGATGACTTCTTCACAGTGCAGGATGTATAAGCTCTCTGTGTACCAATGATCATCCATTGCTAAAATTGCTGGTTTAGCTTTTAATGCAATAAAAAAGGACAGCACAAGTAATAACGGTCATGAGGAGTTGAAGAGCAAAAAACCCCAGCAGTTTTCTCAGTCTTTTTTTTTTTTTGTAAATGTGACCCATGTTGCTAAGTGTATGCTCTATCATCTTTAACAGGTTTTACCTCTAAATATTTTATAAAGGACATTTTCAGATTGCCTTCCTCCTGCACAGCACTTAAATTCTAAATTCTCTTATGATAAATCGTTTATTGTGTATCTAAGCTTGAAGATTGCTAAGTCCAATTGGAACTAAATTCAAACATCGCCTGTTAAGATAACCTTACTCATAATTTCTGAAGGCAGAATTGACAGCTTTAAGTGTGCATGCCTTAAACAACAAAAAGACGTATTATATGAATGTGGGAGTAGGAGGACTGTAGTATTTCACTAGTGCTATCTACTCAGACTCTGGCTGGTTTTCAAACAATGAGCTAAGCCCTCCTATACACAGCAGAGGACAGTACAGGGTGTTGAGGGTTTAATCCTTACTTCATTGAGCACACAACGAAGTTCACGGTGACCTTTATTTTTCCCTAGTAAATACTTATCAGTGTACGCAGACTTGGAATCAGTTTTTCATACAGGACTGTAATATTTTTCCATTCAGCAGAGATTATCAAGCCCATGACAGACAAGCAAGAAACCTAGCTTTTCTGATCCTGAAGCCATATCTTCACACATAAGTAATGAGTAATACAATGCCAGTTTACATGTTTATTAAAAATATTAAGAGTGACTTCAACATGATTCACTGTTTTTGTTCTTTAACAGTTTTTAAGTGATTTGCTTTGAGTTTAGTCTTCATACACTTGAGAAGTTTTTGTTGCATCTACAAATAAATCACAGTGATTCCTGGTCTCAGCTCTATACACATTTTGTGTCTTTTTATTTTGTCTTCATTACCATTGCAGTATTTAGAGGCATTTTGAAGTGCGTACAGCCATATAAATACATATTAAAAGTCTGCACAAAAAGCTTTGAAGCCATTAGTGTCACTTGTGTAGATAAGTACTTAGGGATTCTTAAATCCAGGGATTATTTGACTGCTTCCCATGCTGAGCCATTAAATCCTCCTGTGAAATATAATATGAATTTTTTGGTGATTGTGGATTAATTTATCACAGAGTTTAGCAGCAAACTCATTTGTCCTCACTGAAAGTTGAAGAGAACTATTAAGTTAAGCAAATGGGAGGGCTTGGCTGATGCTCAGCTATGGAAGTAAGCAAGAATATGAAGAAAGAACAAACCTCTCCAGAACTTAATTTCTTATTTTTTAAAGTTCTTTTGAGAGGTTGATCCATAGCTTACTTCTGAAAGGGTTAAAGCCTCTGGCACAGTTTTGGTTGCTGAGAATAAAGCCTTTGAGGCTGTGAAGCCTAATGGAACTGTTGTAAAAAACTCGCTGTCTGCAGGAATGACTCCGCTTGCATATCAAACCCTTAAAAGCCACATGTGAGCACATCTGCAAGGATGGGTTCTTCCAGTTTCTCCAGTCTTTTGTATTTCTCCAAATTGTATTGAATAATGTATCTTTTGTACTTTTGAGTACCAGAGGCTAGGGAAGAACTTTCCAAAGCCATCTGTTGAAGGCAACTTAAAAATAGTATCATGATTATAGCTTAACATGCAAGGTAAAGGGAAGCTAGAAGATGGGATCTTAGTGTGTTGAATTGAAACCAAGGACTCTGTGGTCTTAACTCAGAAACAGCTCTTAAAATACTATAAAAATTGAAGGGAAATTACTGGGGACGTAAATTGCACATAACTGATACTTTTTCATATTGCATTTAACGTAATGCTGTGTTCTCTTATTTATTCAGTTACTACTGGAATTCCTTTCAGATGTTATTACTGTTATTTTTTGTAGACCGTACAGTGCTACTCAGCTCAGAAATGCCAGAACGTAAATGGCTTCTGCAGTCTTAATTGCAGATATTGTATAGCACATGCTGTTTCATTTAATCAGCCCTCTTGCAACAGGCTGCAAAAGAACCTGCAAACTCAGGGCAGTGCGATGCAAACACTCCAGAAGGATGCTGAAGTGCAAGCCATTGCCAGCATACCAAAGCAGATAAGCCTCAAGCCTCCTAACAGAACTGCAGCATCTCCTGAGTGTGGATGCTGTAGCATAGAGCTTAACCTTTTCTAAAGACACACACACAAAAGGAGTCTTTTAAAAAAAGTTGTCATGCACTCTATTTTAGGGCTAGCTAACCTTGTCTGTTAAGAAGTTTTTTTCTAGAGTGTAACTTTGTTGGTTTTCTTGTGGCTTGAGCTCATTGCTGTTTTCCCTGACTGCTGTAGATGGAGAGAACAATTGTGTAATGGCGTACGTATTTGAAGACCATTGCCATGTCTTTCTTCATCCTTTTGTTGACTAAACTACCCAAGTTGGTTCATGTCTCTTCATCAGGCATGTGTGCTAACTCTAAATCCATCCTATATGCTTCTTTGTAGACCAAGTGAACCGGTTTTCCTTTCTAAAATGAAATGCTAAGTATTTCAATATATTTATCATGTCATGCTTTTGCAGTGAAAAAGGCTCTTGTTTGTTTTTTTTTTAACCTTTGGTCAGAGTAGGAGCCAACTGCTTTTGAATCCATGCTATGACAGTTTTGCATAGTCTCTGAAATCAGAACTCCAGAAAAAGTATAATCAAAAGCCTTACTAAATCAGCAGAGGCTATACAATACTCTTCTGTCCATCCATGAGGCCTGCTGTTTTATTTTATTTTAGGATTCTTTTTTTCAGTCTGTTTCATATGACTGCCATCATACATGCCTTTCCCCCCTGCGTTCCTCCTGGGTGGCCGCAGCATGCTTTCAGCTTTTTATCACAGAGTTCCCCAGCGCACGTAGCAATAACGCTGGGCAAGAGGGCTACAGCATGTCTGAATTAGTAGCCTGCAAGTTTAAAAATGTGGATGGTGGAATGGATGAAGCACACTGCTTTGGAACAAATTATCTAACATATACTAGAGATTTTTTTGAGTTTATACTTTGACCAAATGTGGGTGTATTTTTCTGCACATCTAAAAAGCAAGGTTTTTGCAAATTAGTGTACCCCATTCTAAAACATGTGGGCAAGATAGCTATTCAGTGAAAATGTCAGAATCCTTTTTAGCATTAGCAAATATATTTTTTCCAATGTTTCTGAAACAGATAACGCACTTTTTAAAATTCAAACTAGCAAAAATTAAAAAAAAAAAAAAAGCCTGGGGTACGTGCCTGCTGTTGAAATGGATGGAGTCAGTAAAAAATTTATGAAATTTAACATGGAAATTCTTGGTTGTTACACTACAGGAGTTTTTAGTCATTGTTTTTGTGCTGGTATATTTTGTAATTCATCTCTAGTGTTGGAATACTTTGGAAAAATATACAAACCATTGCTGCTATGTACTGCAAGCTATGAGAGGGACACCTACATAACAATGCAAGGAGAATGAGAAGGTATAGATTAGAAATAATATGAACACACTTCTGTGGTGTTCAGTAGCACAGCTCTCTCCCACAGTTGTCAGTGCTTTCTGCGAGATGAGGCAGAGATGCAGGTGGTGTGGGATGATCTAGCACCTTCTCAGAAACATTTTGTGACCTTCAGGTTCCACTTGCTGTTCCAATAAAGTTTAGGTTTCTTGGAGGGACCTTTAAGGTTCTACTTAGCAAAGAATATTCATATTTTCAGTATATGAGTAATGCATTTGAGACCGGGTTACGGTATGTTGCCTCTGATGCTGGTGAGCACATCCCAGTTGATGTAACCAGGAACTGGCCCTAAAGCCTTGACTAACAAAAGCACTGGCACCAGAACTACACACATGGTTGTACAGCAAAAAGGATTCGCTTACATAGTTCCTACAATGCCGCAGTGTTTATAACAGAGTAGTGATGTGCTTCAATCGGATTGCACGGTTGAGCTCTTTGCCGGCGCTGTTTCTGCCGTGATGGCCAGGTCCCAGGGCATGTGAGGAGCACCACCACCTCCCTGGTGACTTGTCATTAGGTCAGGGACCCAATGGAAAGAACATAGACCCTTCCATCTGCCTACACAGCAGAGATCAGTGAAAAAATGCTAAAGGAGTTATTTATCTTCCTTATAAAAAAAAGTGATTTAGAAAAGTTACAAGGTAATTAATATAAAAGATGGAAACATGCAAACTCTTTTCTTTTATATTAGTATAGTGTTCAAATAACAGATTTTAGTCTCAATGTCTTAAAAAATTACTTTTTATCTTGATCATGCTCATTAGGTTAAGCTTTTGTTCACGAATACTTACATGTGTTACCGTCTCTTAGAAATTTCTGTTTAAACAGTGTATTTATCTGGAACTTGATTTAATGATTTAACTTGTAATTATATTTAACTATATCTTAGTAATTCTATTGCTGTCATATGACCACACAGATGGAGTTAGAAGCAGTAAATGTGTATGGTCTTTGTTTTTTTTTTTTCTAACTGCAATACCTATTATACTGTAGATACTTATACAAGGTTATTGACAGGCACTTATACTGCAGTACACAATCTAGAAAATAAAGAGTGTGTATGTTCTTTCATTACTCCTTGCAAAAATTAAATTTCCCTCCTCCTTTTTTTCTTATAATAAGAAATAATTTAGCCTTTCTTCCATTTGCTAGCAGAAGGAAAAGGTCAGTGGGAAGAGAAGTTGAAATGTTAATGACTACTTTCTAACTGTGCTAATAGGTATAGGTTAAGTTTACAGTTATTTCTGGAACTAGAAACACAACAAAATATGAATAAAATATGAACACACAAAAAAATGAATAAAGAATTAAAAGGATGAGGATTCAAAAGTTTGGCAGGAAAACGTGACTAATCACACAATTGTACAGTGCAAGGTCTATCGTGAACTTTGAAACGGGTTAAATATGTTGTACGTTTTCAGTAAGATATTGCCATGCTGGCTTGGAGGTCTTTCAGTCATGTGGATTTGGTCTTTTCTGTGGTTTTGCTTTGTGGTTGGGGTGGTTTTGTTGTTGATTTTGTTTGTTTGTTTTGCGGCGTGTTTTTTTGTTGCTGCTGCTGTTGGGTTTTTGAACCTGATTGAATTTTTTTGCTGAGGAGTTGCACTTAGAATAGAATGGCTCCCTTGGAGAAGTCTCTCCAAATTATTTCCTCAGTAAAACTGCTTGTTTTACGGTTGCTAACTTTCTTTTAAAACTACCTCAATATAAATTGTATATTAATGCTGTTAGATGTTTTCTTCTGGCTGTCTCATTTCAGTTTGTTTAATTTGATACTGCTCTTTCTGTTGTACGTTTATTTTGGACCCATCTCATGCCTCTTTGATGAGAGACCTACGTCCACAAAAGTGAGAACACTTTTTTCATGTTAATTACAGCTGTTACGGTATAGTATGATCTTCTATTAAATATCATGTTCCCTTCAGTAATTTTTTATATGTATTTTCAACCATTGAGGTTGCATTTATACTTGCATTTAAAGAGATAGTTTATTTTACACTGCAGTGCTTTATCCACTGTCTTGCATATTCTGTAACCTGCCTGGCCACAAGAAACATCCTCAGCTTTGAAAGTGCCTGTTACAGGACTCCACTTTCTGTGAAAGGACCATCCATTCTGCACGGTGCATGAAGTCTATCTTTAGCAATGTACAATGCTTTTAACTTCTGCTATGTTGTCCCTCCATGAAAAACTGACAATTACTGTCTGCTTTGATATCTCTTCATCTTAGTATTTTTGAAGAATGTGAAAATGTTCACAGAGTTTTGTTGTGTTTTGTTTTGTTTTTTATTTGGCACCAAAAAATGTTAAACTTGATTTTTTTATTTTTCTTTTTACTCATTGGTTTTCAAAGCTTATCATATTTAGTTTTATCCACCATCTCTTTCATTGCATCAATCCATCTGCCAAGTATGTACTAATCCTCCTCAAAAAAATATGTGGGTTTTACTCTGAGAACAGTAGTTTTATGGTTATTCTCCAGTACACTTGTGTATAATCCATAGAAGGAATATTATCCCAAACCAAATCTCTACTGGCATGAATTCAGTTTTTTAATCACTTTTATTGCACCATTTGTTCCATGGCAGTACTGTAAGCCTCAGTCAAGTCATTGTCCCAAGTACCTTCTGCGTAACTGCAATTCTCAGCTGAAGGTTTGCAGGCAGCAGTTTTTGAAATGAAGATAATCAACCTACTTGCAGGTTTCCTCTGAATTGAAATCATAGGGCTGAGAGCTTGGTATTTGTTGTAAACTCCAACTAGGTCTGTCTTTGTAAATGAAATCTGGGGCTGGGAGAGGAGTTTTTCTAGATCTGACTGAAAATACACGGAGCAGTATTGCTTACGACTGAAAATACAATGATCAAAATAAGCAACATCTTTTTTTGTTTTTAAGTTGGTGAATGCATAAGCATTGTTCATGGCAAGACCTGAAGCAGAACCATGTACCTGATGTCCATGTAGCAAACTAGCCATTCCTAATTTCTGGAATTGAAATACAATTTGAAGTAATTTGCAGGTTGATTTTTTTGTTGTCATTGTTCTTGTCCATGTCTTTTACAGAAGTAAATTCCAGACAGATTTGTGCCGAAGCCTGAGGAATATTGTGTTATTACCGCTCTACTGACTGAGCAGCTCTTATTAACTCTAATTTGCTCTGCACAATGTGTTGTCCTTTTTACCAAATGCAGATCATACACGTTTTTTATATTGTTCTGCAAAGATATATGCAGAAAGCTGAGCAAAACCAGAACTTTGTAATCCTATTCCTATTGACTTTTTAGTTAAGTTCACAAAAGAACATGGATTGGTAATATACGATGCTTTCTGTCTTATCAGAACACCTTAACTGATGCAACGATGATAATCTGAATTAGGTCATAGGACCCTGCTTCTAACTTGTTGACTTCTAACCTGACCAACTGTGACAGAATACAGGACGTGAATAAAGACATTTCACAATTCATCTTTCTTGTAACGGAGCTGGTTGCTATCAGACCTTTCATTTCCTATGGTGAAAAGGGAATGGAGCCACTTTATGCAGGCCACATATGCAAGTGAGAGAAAGCACCAACATCCTGAGTTTTATGCCTTCTTGGGCTGTTCACTCCAGTTATCTGCTCTTCTGTTCGGCTAGCAAATAAATATTATGACCTGGCTCAAAACCCTTGATACCTATTTATTTTATGCTTAGTGCATTTAAGCTCTATCTTACTCTATTAAAAGGCAATAATGCACTTTCTTCCTTTTCTGTAACCTCATTATGTTGTTACTAAATCCACTCAATCATACCAGTGCCAGTCTCCCGAGACTGCTGTGAAAAAACATTTTTTTTTAATAGCTCCAAGAATGAGGCCTGGGGAATAGGCTGCTTTGATGAGGACATACAGCTTTCCAGAGATCTACTATGATGTTGAGTTTGGTGGAGCAAATGTAATATTTTGTTGGATTTCTAATGTTTTCTGGCAGATATGTTGGTAACAACTTGGAGATTTTCCAGACTAGTCAGCAGCCTTATGAAGCCTTTTAATTCCCATGGTCAATTAAGCACAAAAATATTTTGCTTTATTTGCATGCAAGTATTATTGATTAGTCAGCCACTAAATTTCATTCTGTTAAAATTAAAGTGTAAATTCAGTAAGAACAGATATTCCTGGAGATAAACTTTATGAAAAGTATTGGATAAAGTTTTAGAATGAAATCCCTGTTTAAAGATATTTACTTTTCTTAACTGTGCTTTTAATGGCAAGTAGACCCCTGGGCAGAAAACCCCCATTCTGCTTGTCTGAGCTGTCCCTTACTTTAAAATTGTATTTGTCTCACCTTTGTCAGGAAAGACCAAATTTATTTGCTATTATCTGCAAGTTAGACACTTAAAAACTCTTAAAGTGCATCTCACTGACATGGGTAATGTCAGGAAAGTCTATGATCTTGTTTGTGATAGTAATTGTGAGACAATCTCAAAGTTTTGTACAAAAGGAGGAGTATTCTGTAACATGTTAAATTTGGTGTGAGTCCTGCCTTACCCAGGCTTTTGTATTTAACTTGAATACAATTTTTGTAAACAAACAAACAAACAAATCCATTTTTCCTTTCCATTTTGACACTTTTCAAAATCCATTAACTAAAATCTCTTTCATTAAAAGTAATTTCCTTGTGGAGAAGATGAAGTCTTAAAGCAGCTCTCAAACAGAAAGATGAGATTTGGGTCCTGTGTTAGATAATCTACTTGAAAAGGTGAGGGTGCGAGAACTGCTATTTTCAAAAGTTAGCTAAATCATCTTGGTTCCAAAGTAGGTAGTGTGGTTGTACTTAGTTGGGAATACTGACAGTTTTTTATGTGTATACGTAGCAATCCATACCGTACAGGGGCCTAAAAGACTTCAAGTAAGAGATATTGGGGCCAACACGTGGTGGTCTGCAATGGAAGCCTTCATTTTTCCCTTATTTGTGAGCAGAAGGTATAACAGGGCTGCTGGAGGTCTCATGAGCTCATGAGATAAATGTCTTGATTTGCCCCACAACCCCCAAGATAGGTGTCTGATCATGTTCCAACACACAACCCTTAAGTATGGGCATTTTATTGGCTGCTTTTATAAATCTTGCGATGTGGGACAACATTTTGTACATACGTACTTTCAAATCGCAAATGAAAACATGCTTATACTTATCTTTTTTTTTTATTTCTCTTGACCTGTGAGTTGATTATGTAATGTTTATCAAAGGTAAAGCTGTTCAAAGGAATAGACCTCATCTTTTACAGCTGATCATTACGGGAATTATCCCAATAGGCACCATGTATGACCAAGGCCAACCTCCTACTATATTTAGCAGAGCTTTATGCAGCTTGCAAGCAATTATTTAATTCCAGTAGTTGAATTTCTTACAGCTTCCACAAGGAAATATGTCTTTGTTTCACTGTACTGAGTGGGAGAGGTATACAATAGAAGAAACATTATTTCTGATTCTCTGTGAAAGTGCTGTAGTAGGTCTGTGTGTGGCAGTTTGGTTGGTTGTTGTTTACTCTACATTTAGTACAGTTACGAGAAAAATAAGGCCGTGATAGTTTGAAAAGACTTGGCAATCAAAGTTGCAGAAACAGAGAATCCTGTTTGCAAATGTAACTTAAATGGGAGGAATGTCTTCAACGTTCTTTAAATCCTTTGGGTTTGTTGCATTGTTACTTTGCTTCCCCTGGCACACGGGGAAGGTGCCTAGGTGAAGATGGTGTCCCTAGGGAGTGGAGAGTTCTGTGTTCATGGGGATGTCGAATGCCAACCCAAACATGAATATCAAGCTTAAAAATAGTAAACCGGTTATTCACGAGTTTTCCAGCAGAGTTCTCTAGGGATCATTTTTAAACCTAGCTGGTATTTGCAGTAGTGACCTGGAAGTATATGTCAAATTGTCTCTGCACTGTCATGCAGAGGTCGCGAGGACTGAATCCCTTACTAAATTGGGTGCTGGCCAACGGTGTTTCACCACAGAAGCTGGAGACTTTTCCTGGGAAACAGTGTCTCAGAAAGGGATTTTTATTTTTGCAAGAGGCAGCTATTTATAAACAAAATAAATCACTGTCCGTGGAAGGTCTATAGCCAAAAGGACTACTGTGACTTTTTAACCCTTTCTGTTTGCTGTTGTTACAGTGCTATTGGAAAGTTGAGTGCCACTCTATTGTTAAGTCAAGAAAAAAAGCTGAAATATTGATAAGGTTTCATTAAGCCTTCCTTAGACTTCCACATTGAAGTAGTTCTTTCTAAACAGCTAATCAGAAAAAAAAAAAGATCTGGTATCAAAATCTATGATTATCTAAATAAGTAAAGTAATAGTTTTCTATTTCTTTATCTAATGGATAAAGTACTATAAAATAAGAAACCAGAAACTGAAGGTTGCACAAAATGTTAATACCATTTGCAGGATGTACGGGGGAAAAATACACCATCTCTGAAACCTGTTCTACCAGGATTCAGTAGTTTTTAAATAATTCCTAATTGAAGTAACCATTTCTATTTTTTTTTTTAATCCTGTTGTGTGTGTTTTCTTGGAGAACTTTCAGATGATCCAGCCAGTTCCTTTCCCTTTCATTAGCTATGCTTCTTGACTGAAGGTTATTGCTCACATGTCTAACTTGAGAAGAAAAAAAAGGCTAGGAGGAGTATAGGCATTTACAATTTACTTGATGGTTTATGTTCCTCTTTTCACAATACTTAAAAGTGAAAAAGTTCGAAGGAAAATCATGGTATGTAGTGGAACCAGTCTTCAAAGGCATGATTGATGATATCATTAAACCTCATATGATTTTATAAACATCTTCATAAATCAATGTTATTTGTGTAGTGGGATGAAACTGGAAAACACCATCACAATAACTGACTTCATTCAGGATGTATTTTTTGGCTAGCCTAGGAGTTACACTCATCTGAGTGGCTACACTTGAAACATTTGATAGGAGTGATGTTTGACTTGATTATCTTAAAAGGGTTTTTTCCAACTTAAATGATTCTTTGGTTCTTTGTTGACCTGTTCACTTCATAATGGAAAAAGCAGTTAGTGATCTGAGAAAAAAACCCAAAACAAACACCTTAGAAAACTTGAATTCATGAGATTTCACGGCATACTGATAGTATTGAAAAGAAATACAGTTCATCCTTGAATACTGTTTCCTCCCATGTTTAGTGTATGTCTTGGTTGTGTGATTTTTTTTCTTCTCAAGAAAAGGATTGGTTAATTTTCTCCAGTTTTGATGAGGCTTTTAGGTGTTTTTGATATAACAATACTTGATGCTGGGTTTTTTTCCTTCCGTAAGAACATCAAATGAAGTCAGAGGTTATCCAGTTTGGTTCTACTTTGCTATAAAAAAGGAAAGCATGGGTGCATTCCTGAATTAGTCAAATACAAGTCTGATACGTGACACTGAATACCTTACATATTTGTTAAGGTATTACAAATAGGTAAGAAAACTTTGCTGTTACTGGAATAATTCATTATGTCTTCATATTTAAGTATCTTTTGGTTATCGTTTTTCAGAATTTAATAGAGTAATTATCCTACATTAGGTTTTCATTTGTAGGTTGCAGATGCCAATCATAGTAAGATTATTTAGCAGTAAGTACCTGTTACATTCATTGAGTATTGAAAACTAAAAGCTCTTCACAATTGAGCTGGTTTATACTTGATATTGTGGAAATAAGTTTTCACATGAAACTTAAATGTCATGAAAACCATTGCAAACTTTTCTTCATGTTTTATGTGATTAAAGATTCTAATTATGATGATGCTTTTGACAGAAACATTTGAGATTTATCAACTTCTCAGTCTGTTATAGTGTGTTTTACGAATGACATTTCATTTTAATTAGTGATGTATGGTATGTGAAGCCAAAGGCTTTACAGAAGTTTTTTTACAATTAAGAAGGTATTTTTATCAAGCAACCTTGTGATGACATGTAGTTGCTAAGACCTCCATGTTGCTGATAGCGATTGTGAACATTATTATATAGCATAACTCTATAAAGCTGATGCTATTGATTTGATTTAAAGTGTAGCTGTGCCTGGTTTATGCTGGATTAAATGGGCAGTAGTTACTAGGCTCTTCTTTCTGAAATTAGCACCGGTCCAGCCTTGTTAAGTGTGCTTCCAGCATTGGGTTAACAATGCATATGGAGTAGCTGTCAAACTTGTCTCATCTCATCAGGAGCAAATTAAATGCAAATATACAATGATTTTTTTTTTCTCTTAATAGTAAAGACATGATTGACTGTATCTGTATTTCACAGAATAAGGCATAGGAGAATTTTTCCTCCATGTCTCTAATGTCCAAAACCTGGAGACGACTGAGAGCTGGCTTCACTTACAATCTTTCTAGATGGGCATAGTGTTGAGTGTGCATTAAATCATGCATACTGATTTAACGATCAGAAAAGCTCATTGTACTGTAGCTCCATCTCTCCTGTCTGCCTGCTCTGCCAGGGAGCTATGAGAAGATGTAGTACAGCTGGCTATTCTGGCTTTGAGCCATACAGGGATTTGCCTACAGAACAGGAATCCCCAGCTTCCTCTCAGAAAGAACATTTTCCAAGGCAGAAGTGCTAAAATAAAAGGTAGGATCTGATTAAACCATAAACTTTAACCACCTTTTTCTCCAACATGAGAGATTTCTGTACTCATGCTATACTCATTTTCATACTGATGGTAAGTGCCAGAGGAGTATTTTGTAGGTAAATGACCAATAAATGCAGATAGAATAGAAAAAACAAGTGTGCTAAGTATATACATGCTTTCTTGCTAAGTATATACATGTGTTTTAGTGCAGATCCAAATATCCCTGGATGAGGTCTGTGTAGCAAAGTTCTAGCTGGAAAGGTACAGATTCTAGGAAACACCTCTACAGAGAAAAGAGGAAGGAATAAGAATAATTTCAGTAAATCAGTTTGGTTGACCCAGTTGGTGATGTCAACCACAAGTTATTTGTGTGCCAGAGCTGGGTAAACATTGGCACGCAACAGCAAATGCCACCAAAGCTCACATGTCACAGAACTGGGCTCTGACACACTAGCAGAGAATGAATTAAGTTGTTAAATTTGAGTCACGAAAGGAATCATACTACTAGTGTAACAGCAAATGTGCTCTGAGGTTACTTTGCCGTGACTCACTCTCACCAAGCAGAAGCAGCATGGTATTAAGGAATCTGTTAGAAATGACACAGAGGAATATACAGTGAGAGAGAATGAAAGGGAGTACTTTTCTTTTAAATTGAGACTGTGCCTCATAAAAGAATTGCACTCTTTTTAAAAATTATTTTTATATGTATCACTTCAATTGTTTTTAAAATTGAATGACAGTTTGTGTTATTTGCATAACTGTAAATTTCTTTGGTAATAAAGTGGTTCATCTTGCTACACACAGTGACTCCAGTACAGATGCAAGAAACATTATTTTTAATTTTTTTTGGCAACCGTAATAATGATGTGATAGGGTCCATAATTGCTGACAATGGTTAAAGCCATCTAGAACAGTTATGAAATAAATCCTTTTATATATTATACTGTATTACCCATGGCTCTGTTGAAGTACTGTGGGCTTCGATCCAATAAACAAGTCCATTTAGGAAGTGCTAGAAAGGATACCTCTGGGAAAGCATTTATTCTCCAGTAGCAAAGCAGAGAGGGTCTGTAGCATTGCTGGGGTCTGTGCTGAGCCCTGTCTGTGCTGTGGCCCAGTGCCGCTGCGTGCCCGGCTGGCACAGAGCGTGGGTTTCAGAATCGTTAAGAAGCAGTCCTTTCTGCCCATACCTGTTCAGAGACCTATTCTGAATCAGAAGAGGCTTGCCTCTATCTGCCTGGATTTCCTTAGTTAAATTAATAATCTGTCTGACCAAGAACAGTGCCACCATGCTGCAGATTGGGAGGGCTGTCCTTGGTGGACTCATGAAATCCATTTCTCGATAGAGCAGCACTTAGAATGAAGCAAAGCATGTTCGGTCAGCTGGGGGAAGTCTTTAAATGAAAGGCCTTTTTAAAACCTTAGCTGTTATAGTTAAATATGGGGAGTACCCTGCTAATCAAAGGACCTTCTTTGTGGACTCACCTGTTGAGATTTAGATAAGTGAGAGGCTCGCTGAGTGTGACATCCTTCCTTGAGTGGCACAGATGTCGATAGAGAAAATTCCTTGCAAGTTTACGGCACTCCAAGCTGCAGAAATGTTTAGATTGCTTATTTCTTTCCAGCACGGAGAGAGGTAGTATATATCACTGAGAGACTAAGATGTATAAGAACATGCTGCAGAGTTAAATTGTGCTGTCAAGCAGAGAAATAGTGTGGTAAAACACACTGCACTGATCCTGGACATGGTGTACAGCAGTGACAGAAGATCTGCTGATGCTGTACAGACAGGAGGCTTTAGCGCTCTTCATAGCAAACCCCATGTATTTAATCTTCCTCGGCATTGAAACCATAGGTGTTCTGTGGTTTTTTTCCTCTGCCTTATGTTTTTGGTAGAGGTGCATATTAATGTGTATTTGTAATCTTCATTTGTGTTAATATCCTTGTACATAAAGATTTGTCAGATATCTGGGGGACTGTATTTTTTCTTCTGTGGTGTGTTTCCATGTAGCTCACTTTGACGGGAAAGGCAGCAGTCTCTCAGAGGCCGCGCTGTGTTGGTTTTGGTGGAACAACTTGAGGCATTTGAACAAGAGAGTAGCAAAAATTTATGGCACTAACTTCTGCCCCTGTCTACTGGGTCTGGCTGCGAGGGAGTTAGTTGTCTTCACAGCAGCCCCTGTGGTGCTGTGTTTCAGATCTGCAACTACAACACGCTTGGTACCCCCCCCCACCCCCCCCCCCCGCGGTGCTTTGGTTAGTGCTGAGCAGTGCTTGTGCAGCATCATGGCCTTCTCTTTTTTTCCCAGTGCTGCTCCATAGTGATATATTAATATCCTTTTCAGTATATTAATAGAGAAGTCATACTGTGTGTTGGTGAAGTAATAAGAAGCAGTTAACAGTCTGAAGGTCAGGGACAGCTAGATTCATCAGAACTCAAAATCAGCTGCATTTCAAAGGGAGATGTTCGTGAATCCTTCAGAAAACTCGTGAAGATCTTTTGCTTGTATTGCATTTTGTTTGTTTGATTTTTTGAGGAGTTTTGTTTCTACCACTGCATTAAAATTCTGTTTAACAACCATAACGTGGATGATGCTAGGTGCTGTTGTTTGCTTCTGAATGCCTGTATGACATATGCACCACAGAATCATCAGATTTAGGATATTGCGATTTCAAATTGTGGGGTGTTGATGGAAGGGTAGGTGAAGAATTCCTGGATTTTTTTCCCAATTCTGTATTCTTCTTTGAATTTAACTATTTTAAACATTTCTGTTTTGTTGGGACATTGCTTGTTAAGTGGATGAATCAACTTGCATTTTCATAATTAGCTATCATTCGTTGTCGTTGCCTAATATGGCAGAGCTCACATTCTTTTTCTTTGGGCTTTTTCAGGTATGAATACAAGCAAGAGTGAGACGGTGAAAGAGCATCCATTAAAACCCTCTCGAAGATCCATGCCATGTCTAGCCCAGAGCCAAACACATCCTCAGAGCCTGAGCAAGCATTCGTCGTTCCTGCAGCCAAACCGTGTGCAGCCACAGCCCCGGCCTCAGCCTCTCAGTGCAGGGACATCTACAGCTACCGTGGATGTAGTGTCGGAACGAGGTAGGGGATTTTTCTCTTTAGGAAGTTTCATCCACAACTGGAAATAGAAGTGATCTATGGGGATATCACTGGAATTCTTCTGATATCTTACGTAATTTTTTTTAGCATTTTTCATTAAATTATAGGGGCATCTGATGAGCTTTGATTTGTTCAGATATGTACAGTTTGTTGGAGAGATATTTTTGCACAAAACAGCTAGAAGAATCTTGGCACTGAGTTCTTGAGTGAATCTCTACAATGTTTGAAGTGAGGCTTAAACTAATTTTTCTGAATTACAAGATTATTTCCTTCTCACTGAAAACAAGACAAAGAAAGTGCTCCTGTAGGCTAGGGAAGAGCACGAAGGTTTCTGTAGCCTGTCTTGGGAGAGAAAGAAAAAAATAAATATTAAGCCTTTGGCAAGATATGTCTTTACAAACATGTAAGAGCAGATGCATTCATTCATGAATAGCAGAATCAAGGAAGAGTGGTATGGAGATAATGAGAGGAAGGTGAGCTAATCCCTAATAATTTTAGCTTGTGTTGGACAAAGGAACTGCTTTGCTTTTAGGATTTTTATTTTAACAGAGAGACTAGTCTAGCTGGAGATCCCAGTCACTGTGTGTGTCACCCGTTGCCAACTGTTGCCATACAGGATTGCCAACTGTGCGTGAACCTTTAGAAAATAAATTAACCTGGCTGGCTTCTGCTACTGAATTGTGATAAGTCCTTCCCTAATGTTGATAAGCACTAATTATTGCTCTAGTAGTTATTTCACTGAGTTAAACTTGTCTCAGGAATAGAATGAAAGCCATTGGAAAGCACTCTTCTGAATTTAATTTTAAAGATTTTCATTTGAGTCACTGACAGCTTTAGAAAGTATATCTCATACTTACAAAATGCATGTGAATGCTGATATGAATATTGGATTTATTGCAGCTAAAGTGATGGAGACTTTGGAAAACAACTTGCTTAAGCTATCTAATACAGAATACAGCGATCCATTTTTAGGTAAGTTTCTGTCTGAACTGAAATAATAATAAATTAATGATTCTTCAGTTACACTTGCAGTATTTAAGTGTGGAAGGGCCATATTTACCCTGAACTGTCATGTTTTTTTTAAGAGGAGACTAAATGTGACTAAAGAAATATGTGCTGTCATAGATTTTCTGATACTTTCTCACCTTTTAGACTAATAGTAAACAGGGAATAAAGGCAAAGCAGTATTTTTTTCATGCACTGTGTAACCTTTTCCTATAACAATCCTTCATAATACAACCACTTTGAAGCATGTATTTGAAATTCCATTTCAATAGTTACTATTATTCCATTATTATTGTTCCTGTATAAGCATGTTATTCAGTATTGTCATTGCTACAGTTGTTATGTGGCTGGTTTTGCTTCAGATATTCATGTATAAAAGGTGTTCCAATTTGGAAAAAAAATAAATTAAAAAATGCAGAAAAATAGCTATAATTGGGGCATATTTATACCTGCATTAATACCATTTTGATACCTTAATTAAGTCAAGGAATGTAGGAAAGGAGTAATTCTTAGAATGATTCCATGCTTGCAACTGCAAAATGAGTCTGCATATACACACAAATAGTAATTTGCAAGTTCCAAAATTAATTAATTTTGAAATTCTCTGGCTGTGTATTACCCACCTGAAGTACACACAGATATTGCTGCACCTTGCACAACTACTGTGATAGATCTTTTTGCTCAGTCAACGTAGCATCAAACTAGAAATCGTATCTTCATGCTGAAGGAAAGCAATCTGCTTTCAGAAAGCTGTTTCTGCTCACCTCTCACATGTTTTAGTATCGATTTTTTTTCTTGATGCTCAAAATATATGATAGATAAGAGGCTCTTCAAGATCTCCTAAAGAGGTAGCTACCGGAAATCTGAGTGAAATTGATACTTCCTCCAAAACAAAATCAAAATGTTCTGAAATCATGACGCGGACCAAAAATTTGGCATAAGATTTTTATAAAAGAATCACGTGTCTCAGTAAGGTTCAAGTTGAAGCTACAGCACTCTGTCAGTGTAATTGGGCTTATTAGATAGGCAAGCACAGATACTAGAAAATTTCACTTTTATAATTTCCTTTAATCTTTTTTTAATATCCTGCTCTATTTTTTACTAATGGCTCACACATACATGGGCTGATATGATTGGATATTTATATATGGCAACAGTAATTCTTTTCTCATAGTAAGCAATCCACTATTTTTCATTCATATCACCTAGTTTTAACCTGAAATGAAAAGTGGAGGACTCAGTGACTGAGGAAAAGGTAGTTTGAGCCTCATCAGCTTAAAATTGTATTAAACTGGTGTGGATGGTTCTCCTCTTCTGACTACAGCTATACTCTTTGAAGAGACAGAAAATATTTAAATGGTAGCCCTTTGTTGACTTGATTCATTGATTTGCCTGTGTTAATTGAGTGAATCCCAAATTAGAACACTGAAATCTTTGAAGTTATTGTGTATTTACAGACGTATAATTGGTTAGGATGTTCAGCTACAAGCAAGAAAGGAAACAGTGTTTATAAATAAATGCCTGAAGTCAGTAGTAAGAATTGCTTTAGATAAAAATCAGCATTATTAGTTAGGCTCAGGAAAAAAATTCTTCATTTTTTTAAATTCACAAAGAGAAATTGAGGACAGTTAAAGGGGAATTTTTTAAAAAATGGCCTTTCTATAAACCTTCAAAATACAGTTTGTTTGTCTTTGACGATCATATTGATGTGGGTAAGAATTTGTTTGCAAGACTAAAATTTTTTATTTTATCCTGAACGGGATGACAGAGGAAAGGAGGCAAAAAACTCCCAAAACCCAAACAACGTATACTGCTGCTTGATCACTTGATCACCAAATAGGCATAAGTGATGCAGCACTGCTGCATGCTTTAGTCAGTACTTCGGCACTTTGGAGTTTGCAAAGTAGGCTGATTAATGGGTATCATCATCTTAGTGAACCTTTTCAAACAGCTCTCCTGATAACATGAAAGAATACTGGATTAAGTGTATATGGTGAATTTTTAATTAGGCAGCATCATGGAACTGTACATAAAATAGGCTAAATGATTTTCTCCTTTTCCAGAGTTCTGTCCATAGACAAACTATAATTTTGTGAGAAGGGGATTAACATCAGATGGGCATCAGATGAAAGACTTCACTGGAAAGTTCTCTTTTATTTCATTTGACTATAGATGAGGCCATTAATCGTAGGACTTGTTTGGTTAGTGACATCGATGGCTTTATAAAGTAAGAAGATAATGTATTACACCTTTGTTACTGCTAGCACAGACAAATGGGATCAAGGGCATGATGGATTTATGTTCTTTTTCTTGTCAGTTTTAGGTGGTAAGTAGTGTTTTTAGTCTGAGGAATCAGAAAATGTGCATTGAGCTTCTGTAACATATAACAAGCTATGAGGTTTCAGAGACACTGGAATGCTCAGTGATTAGCCAAAACTTTATGAGAGTTTCCACCCCGTGAAGGTTATGATCAGGGCTTTTGCATCTGACCTAGGTGGAAATCACCTATTGCTTGGATGTGGACATTAAGTAAAACATTTCTCAAAGCGTGTCTGTAGAATTTGGTGTTCAGTCCAGTGCAAAATCATGTTATTACCTCTCCTTCCTTGAAAAAGTGGTTTCTTTTCCGAAGTGTTTGCATCATGGAAGACTATAAAGTTCTTGCTAAAGTGACCTTCATCACTTGTTGGGACTTGAGTCCACAAAAGGATGAAATTAAGATCAGAGTTCCCAGTTCACTGAAGAACGTTAATCCCTCCAGCTCCACTGCAGCTTCCTTTGAGGTTTTTACTCAACAAATGAATGGAAGATTCCTGCTTTTTGACTGTTCTGAAAATGCTTTTTTATCTAAGAACTTCTCCAAGAGGCCAAGAGGCTTACTAACCAATATAATATAGTTAAAAAACTTAATTACAGTGAATTTATTCTCAACAAGACACATTCATTTTTGTCAACTCATTTAGCTGAAAGTAGCTAGTCAAATCCTATAACCACATGGGGGAATTCTCTGAATAAGCTTTTGACGAGAACATTAAAATTTGTCAGGACTTTTTCAGAAATATTTATGCAAGGCTAGAGGAAGGTAGGATTTCTTGCTGTGGGAAGACCACTGCAGAGGACCCAGTACCCTGCTGCTGAAGCTGTGTGGCAGGGAAGGCTGAGTTTGCCATTGCTGAATTGTACAGGAAAGACCAACTCCATAACATAGTTACAGGCGGTCTTAAGGTAAGAATTGATTTTTTTCCTGAAAGATGCCTAAAGATTTTGTTCTGGTATGAAATGTGAAGACTTCAGAAACCCCTATACGGACAGTAGAGATATTTACTACCTAGGTGTATACCCTTTGATGCCGGACACTGAAGAGTTGCTTATGTGAGCTGACAGAGACGGTCAGGTGCTCTGTGTGCTTGTTTAGGTAACAACAGTATAGCTGTGACACAGGACTTACCCAGGCTGCTCTCTGATGCTGATGCAAAAGTCACAAACACTTAAAAGGCATAGATTTAGCAAAGGAGGGGAAATATTTTTCATACTTTTTCAGAATTGAGTGTCAGAGTCTTGTAAGAGGTAAACACAAGAAAAAATGAATGTACTCGTGCAGTGTTTCTAGATCCATGTAAATTCGTATTACACAAGAACCTGGACTTTAAAGTCTGAACTCATTGCTGTAACAATATAATTCTGGTGTCATCCATTTTTTAATACATTTGAAAGTTACACCAGTGACACTCAAATGTTTGACATTCATTGTCTCAAAGGTAATTCTTTTAGATAGAGATATATATACACACACTTTTTTTCAGTCTTCTGATTGTGGATACTTACTTTAAAAATGTGGTGTATATTTATATTCCATTCTGGTTTTACTCTGCTTTTTTTTTTCTTCTGAAAAACATGCTCAGCAATTACTTTGATTGTGCCAGCTGGATTTAAATGACATAGCTTTAACTTCATTTACTGAATTTCTGTCTTTACTGCAGCTACTAATAATAGCTTGTAGCTCTAGTTGAAGCTGGAAAATGTAAGTGGGGAATAGTTAGTTCCTGGTAGCTACATAGTAACTACGTACAGAGTCACACTGATAAAAATTTGTTTTTCTATAGTTGTTTTTTTTTTTTTTTAAATAATAGAAACAACTATTGCAGACACATTAAGGTTAACTAATGAGTGAGTTAATCCAGGAGCTGCTCCACTGGTGCCAGGGTATGTTATAAATATTATAAATATTATATTATAAATTAACAGTAATTGGTAAATTTTTAAAATAATACATTTCTTTTTCCTTAAAGGCCATCACATGCACAAAGGTAACAAACCTTATCTTTGAATGATCAAAAATTCGGCTGGCCGTCTTCTTTGAAAGAAATGTGAATGTAAACAATTTTGATGAGGTTATTTGCAGTAGAATTTTATCTCCATGAACAGCTGAAAAATCCCCTTCAGTATTCTCTGTTGAAATCATAGGGGGTGGTTACTACATACCTTTTTGTAGTTTTGAGTGTGCTTCAGAGGTCAATTGACTTAGCAGTTCTTGATCGTTGAACTGAAGATGAAGCACTCTGGAGTTAAGCTCAATGGAATTTATATGATTTGCAGGAGAACTTGTTTCACTTTCAGTCATAACTCCCTTTTTCTAGAGAAGAATAGATTTATTCTTGCCATAACTGAGATAAACGCTCTTCTAATGCATGGTACAGGTATAAAAGAACTGTGTAAGGTGCAAAGGCTCACAAAACCAGTAAATAATATTCCACTGAATGGTCTGATCTTTTCTCAAATCATCCTTTGGGTTTAGCAGAAGAACAGAAGGACAGTGGCAGTATTTGGACTGACATGTGGTGTGCTTATCCATTTGCTAGCTCCCTCTGTTGTTAAAATCGCTATCGCTGGTGTTGCCAGGTTTGACTTCTGGTTTTTTGTGTTCCCTTTCAAACACTGTGAGAATCATGGAATGTTTTGCATTGGAAGGGACATTAAAGATCATCTTGTTCCAAGCCCCCTGCCATGCACAGTGACACCTTCCACTAGACCAGGTTGCTCCAAGCCCCATCCAGCCTGGCTGTGAATGCTTCCTCACCACCCTCACAGTAAAGAATTTCTTCCTAATATCTCATCTAAATGTATTTTCATTCAGTTTAAAGCCATTGCCCCTTGTCTTAGCACCACATGGCTTTGTAAAAAGCCCCTCTCCAGCTTTCCTGTTGGCCCCTTCAGGTGCTGGGAGCTGCTGTAAGGTCTCCCTGGAGCCTTCTCTTCTCCAGGCCAAACAACCCCGACTCTCTCAGCCAGTCTTCACAGGAGAGGTGCTCCAGCCCTCTGGTCAGCTTTGTGGCCCTTCTCTGGACTCACTCCAACATGTCCATGTCCTTATGTAGGGGGCTCCAGAGCTGATAGCAGCACTCCAGGGAGGGTCTCACTAGAGTGGAGTAGAAGGGGTTAATCACCTCCCTCCACCTGCTGGCCATGTGTCTTTTGATGCAGCCCAGGATTCAGTTGGCTTTCTGGGCTGCAAGTGCACGTTGCTGGGCCGTGCTGAGCTTTTCATCCACCAGCACCCCCAAATCTTTCTCCTCAGGGATGTGCTAAGTCTATTCTCCATCCAGCCTGTGTTTGTGCTTGGAATTGCCCCAACCCACAGGCAGAACCTTGCACTTGTCCTTGTTGAACTTCGTGAGGTTCACTCGGGCATACCTCTGTAGCCTGTCAAGGTCCTTCTGAACAGCATCACTTCCCTCCAGCAACACCACCACACAGCTCAGTGTCATTGGCAAACTTACTGAGGGTGGTGCGTTCCATCCCACTGTCCATGTTGCCAACAAAGATGTTGAATGCCAGACCCAGTATGGACCCCTGGGGAATGCCACTCGTCAGTGGTCTGCCATTGGCTCCAACTCTTTAAGTGTGACTGTCCAGCCAGTTCCTTATCCCCTGAGCAATCCATCCATCAAATCCATGTGTCTCCATTTTAGAGACAAGGATGTTTTGCAGGACAGTGTCAGAAGCTTTGCACAAGTCCAGGTAGATGACGTCAGTCACTCTTTCCTGATCCGTCAACACTGTAACCCTGTCATAGAAGGCTACCAAACTTGCCAGGCACAATTTGCCCTTAATGAAGCCGTGTTTGCTGTCACAAATCACATTCTCCTTTTCCAAGTGCCTTATCATAGTTTCCAGGAGGTTCTGCTCCACGATCTTGCCAGGCACCGATGTGAGACTGACCAGCCTGTAGCTGCCTGTGTCTTCCTTTTTTACCTGTTTAAAAATGGGCGTTACGTTTCCCCTTTTCCAGTCCATGGGCACTTCACTGAACTGCCACAGCTTCTCAAATATGATGGACCATGGCTTAGCCACTTCATCTGCCAGTTCCCTCAGGGCCAGATTTACAAATGGGATTTCCTATTACAATACTGACTAATGCCTTTAAAAGTCTGGTTTACCAAATGCATAGCTAAGGCATCCAGATTTTCAGGAGAAAGAGTTGTGAACCTGATAGTCTGCTTGTTAACTTAAAAATTCAACTTGCTCATTCTGACACAAGGACTCATATAAGTAGCTTTCTGCAGATTGTAGCATCAGAAATGGTAGAGGATCATACGAGGGTCTGCCCTCCACTGTTAGGCTGAAATATTTTATTTCAAATAAGATGTAAAAAATGGCTGATGAATGGTTAATATAATCAACAGAATTTGGCATTCAGTATTTAGATGTAACCAATATCTAATTTTAGGTTATTTGGAAAATAAACCCAACACTCATTAGTAAATAAAACAACACTAATTAATTTATTCTTTTTTCAGTTCCTTTTTTTTTTCTTTCCTGATTTAGGTTAATTATGGGGGATTTATGCATAGTAACTCATTTTCCTTAGCATGACTTGAAATCCTTCCTAGATAGGAATTTGGTCATGAATCAGGTAGTTCATAATTTTGCTATAACGGTTACTTGGCATTCTGAATATAACCTGCATCCAATTAATACAAAGCTCATAGATAAGAAACTCCCCTGCTTATGTGCCATGCTGCAATGCAGTGAACTGAGAAACGAAGACCTGAGCCAAAATTAACAATCTAACCAAGTGTCGTAATAACTGCATGATAGCAAGATTTTCAGTGCTTGGTTACAGAAGCGCTTGTTAGTGAATTTTTATTAAGTGATGTGATAAACCAGCATAGACAGAATAACCTGTGCAACACATACAGTGTTTACATGAAAGGAGGGACTGAAAGGTCATGGAGGGTACGACTCAAGAAAAACAGGTTCTGTTTCTCCTTCAACAGAAACAGGATGTTTCCGTTGTGACTTTTAGCATATTTTTTTCAGAAGCTTGTGGTCCTGAGGCAATGCCTGCGTAGGTAAGGGCCGTCACATCTATCCTGACTGTGTTGTGAGATGGCTGAAAAGCTGCAGCAGGACAGTTTGTCCTATAGCTGGTGTCTGTGGGAGCTGTCCTGCTTCCATGGTAGAGCTGGTTCATTCCCGGAGAGCTGGCAGCATGGAGGAAGAAGCTGTGTGATCCGTTATGAACATAGTGCTCACTGAAACATAATAAGGATTAGTCTTCAGACTGAATATTGAGGTTCAAAATATTGAAGTGCTTTAGGGATTTAATCTGTCTGTACTGATTGCGTACACCATCTTAACTCCTCCAAACAGCAGTAATACCTGCCTGGCTCCCTTTTTAGAAAATGAGAAATATTCTGTGTAATAGTTACCACTGAAAGCTCATGAGAAATTGTACATTAAGAAAAGCCTGTGCTTGCCTGTTATGGTAGATTTTGATATATAAACGCACATACACAGGTAGCTGGAAAACCTGCTATGTTATGTATATAATATAGTATTCCAGGTACACAGCAGAATAAAATAAGATGACCTAAATCCATCACAGTGTCATTTATCCAGGTGTCTAGTGATGTCCTTCTCCAGGTTATTTGTTGTTTCTAGGACAAAAATTAGGACAAAAGGAGATTAATTTCTTCACCAATAATCTCATTCTTACTAAAGCTTTGCAATCCCTAAATGTGTAAAGGCTCAAAGGATTGAGTCGAGTCATCATATCAAAGTTTGTGAAACAGAAGCTATTTAGGAATATTTTTTTTTCATTAATTATCTGTAACTATGCCACATTTCAACTGAAAAACATTTGCTAACTTTCATTACAGTTCTCTAATATATATTGATGTATTACATGTTACAGAGAATACAGGACATGTACTTTTTATCCTCTGTCATAAAATTAAAATGCACTGTTGGCCCTTTAGAAAAGTATGATGGCAAGAGAGCTAGCCAAGCAATTAAGATGACCCAAAAATCAAGGTGCAATGTGTGGACCTAGGAATCAATTTCTAAACTAAATGCTTCTGCATTGCTAGGTGAAAGACTCCCAGAAATTAAAGTCTTTCCAACATTTTATCTTGTAAGTGCATTTAAGGCAAATTTTACTGTCATGCTTCAAGCATAGCAGAAGTATCTGTCAGGAAGCGTAGATAGGGTTTTGTGCTGTATGAAGACTGAATTTACTCATCATACCTTTGTATTACAAGATAGCAAAACAAAGCAACTACTGCTGTTATCTGCTTGGTTAATGCTTGAGTCTGTTATAAATCATTTTATACTTGAGTGTGGATCCAAGGTGACAGTACACATCACTTGGTTATATGTTTAGGTATGCTAACAATTATATGGGTGCATCTGCTTTAAGTTTGTACCTAATTAAAGAGAAGTTTTTGACTTGCTGAATTGAATAGTGATATTTCCATGGACTTCATTGAAATGATTTGGCCTCTGTCTCTAGAATAAGAAGCTGTCACCCTTTTCTCTGATTTACTATCCTCATCTTGATTTAAAATTCAGCCCTTTTTTTATTTATTTTTGCAGTATTCAGGAAAGCTAAACAGTTTAATACAGAAACCTTCCCTTTCTGAGTTGAAGTCATAATAGCATATTAATTTTCCTTTCTGTAACAGGGTACTTGGGGCTTACAATTTGTACATGTAACTTGAGTGATTTTTTTAAAATAAGAATTCTCATGTGACAACAGTTCAAAAAGTTTTCAACTGCCACATAAGTTTTAATGTAATAGAATAACTCAAATACATCAGATGGATACTTATAATGCGAGTCAAAGAGAAAGACTGTTAGTCCGCACCATTGCTTTTGGGGTATGTTACATTAAAAATGTCCTTGGGCAGTACAACCCCAGCCATGACATTCAGGGATGCTATCTTGGTTTCCCTTGTGGCAATCCCAAATGGCAGTTAAAAAGCAAAATGACGTAACAGAGATTGTGGAGGGAAGGATGGCAGAAAATAGTGCTACTTTATAAATGAGCGTTATGCAAAAATGTCATGGAAGTTTGGAAACTGTGGTTATTGAAGAAAGACTTGAGGAGGTTAATCACTGCATATTGTAGCACGCATTGGTGACACTAAGAACAATCAAGCTCAAGTTGATTTAGGTTGTTTAAATTTGTCTTTAAGAAAATATCATTTGGACTTGTTGGGTGGGAAGATCACAGAAGAGAGACTTTCTCCTTTAATAAAAGTGGTGAATACCTTGTTACACAAAAAGCACCTGGTCATAGAAAAATACAAAAACATAGTCAATGCTGTTGGTGGCAATTTCATTTCTGTCACCTTCTCTAAAGGTCTTTTTCTAAACACGACGTATTTCATTCTCTCTCCTTTAGAAATTTTAAAACTATTCAAAAAACTTTACAAAAAGTTCTACTTAAGAAACAAAATGAGCCTCCCAAAACACACATGTTGCAGTTGTTCTTTCTAACCTGTTCTGGTATAGCACTATCATGCAATCAGTTCAACTTTTTCTTTGAGTATAATTATCTATATTAAAGATTTTGCTTTAATGTATGCTGCAGAAGAGGTAAATGGGACTACTAGTCTATTTAGAGTATCTACAAAGCATACATCAGGTTCTTTGTTGACAGTAATGTCTAAAACCTACATGAATGTTTTTTAAAACAGTTTTGTTTTAAATAAAACTTTTTAAAAATGTCTGATTTATGCTGTGTATCTCAGTCTGATGATTTTTCAGACAGGTAAAACAAATGCTTCATCAAGTTCAACATTCAAATGCTATGTTTAAACCTTCATTTCTCTTTTTACTGCATTGATACCGTTACTTTGTTTGACAGTGTTTTACGTGCACAAAATAAATCATCAACTCCTAAAAGATACAGTAGCAAGTATTGTTAAATTTTGTATAGGAAACGTGCCTTTTAAATTCTACATTTCTTTATTTTTATGGGGGTTTTTGTTGCTAAACCCTTTTCTGACTACATTGCAGACAAGATAGCAGGTATCTTTAAATGAAAGAAAATGTATAAATTTTTACAGAAAATACATGCTACAATTTAAAAGCTGATCTTGAAAACATAAAAATGTTTAGCAGATAAAGTGTGTTGAGCCCTAAGGGAGAACTTATGACATAAGTTTAAACTGTTTAAATAAAACATTATGTAGTTTTGCAAAGGGTTTTTTTTGAGTATTAGGTGGACTCATAATCTCTAATCCTCTAAAATGTCTTGCTTTAAAATAGACTTTTTAATGTAAATAAAGTCTTTCAGTTTAAATGACCTATCTAGATGCAAGAGTTTGGGTTTCATAAGCCTGTCTCTTTGTTTTACTGGATTTGTATTACAGACTCTCGATCTTTGGTAATGCCAAGAGCTCAGCATGCCTGGGCACGAATCAAATCTGCAAAGTTGTTTTAAGTATCTTGTTTCCTGCTTTTTATACCTGCTACTTAAAAGCTTTTTCACAGTCTTTTTAGTACATTCATTTTGGTTGACCAGAGAGTAGCCTGTGTTTAGGTTAAAGCGTTGTTTAAAATAAAATTTCTGAGTTTGGTGCTCTGACAACTAAAACAGGCTATTTTGTACTTTGAGGAATCCCGTTGCAGGTTTACTGAGGTTAATACCAATATCAGAAATTACCGAGGGCTCATTTTGTGTAATCATTATGTAAGTAGCTAAATTGCAGAAAAAACCCAGCCCTTGATAAATGTTCCCGTTTAATATTCCATCTCAGAAATGTTTAAGCTACATGAGATAATTGTGGTTGGTTTGGGGTTTTTTTCTGTTGTATTTACTGTGGAGAATTTAACTGAACAGCTTAATGAAAAAACTTTGTTTTTGCAGATGAGTTTTATGAATATAAAATTCAGGAAATTCAAGATTGTGGTTCCCACAGCAACCATGAGTTGTTTCTTGGCTTCTATTTAGGGTTTAGAATTACTGGGCTAAATGCTGTTCCCAGTCCCCCTGACTTTTCCCATGTTGATGTGAAAACTGAGATGAGAACTTGGCTCAGGATTTGTGGGTGACTTTTGTCTGGATATGTTTCTATTTCCAATTTATCCAAGATATAATTGTGTGGGAATAATTATTCCATCTTTTTCATCTTTAAAATATTTTTTGAAGACTGACCATTTTCCAACAGTCATTAAAACTTACATGGTCCAATGTTGTCCAGACACGACCCCTCATTTTACTCCTCCTGGGTATAGATGGGAATTATTGGCATGATTTTTTTCTGGAGAACGTGCACGGAATTTAAATGTCTGAAAAAAAATTCTCCCTTCTGATAGCGGATGTGGAATGACTCGGAGACTTCAGTCCTCCTAACTTGCCTGCAGTGATGAGGCCAGAGGAAATTTAATCTGTGGAAGTGGGTCTTGGTAAGCTTTAAGGAAGGTCCTCAGTCGCCTGTAGCTTTCTTAGGATACTCAGCTAAGTTCTAAAAACTTTTGTCGGGCAATTAAATCCAATGATAAGGAAAACACTTTCTTCATGGTGTCAGCAGTCTTCCAGCACCATCAGGTACATCTCTTACAATGTGTTCCAAAGTGGTCACTGCAATGCTTTAATGTGCAAATTTTCAAATCCTATCTATAAGGATGAGCAGCATGTGTGTAGAGGAATCATGCATTTTGATTGCTTGTTTAAATTTAAAACATGAGATGTTCCTCTGGTCTCCAGGATGCACTTGCCTATTTGATAACACATTTTGAGTCTCAACAACTGTGAGTCAGGCAGAAAAGCATTTGAATATTAGCTTTATATCGCTTTGTGGATTTTTTTAAAACTACTGTAAAAATCTTGTGGGCTTCTTTGATTTGAATGGTAAGAAAAAAAAAGTTTCTATAGGCTTTCTACTAAAAATAGAGGTCACTTCCAGTTTAAGACAAACGCAGTAACATTTAAAGTAAAAAAAAAAAACGTTTGCAGGAAAGGATAGAATATAAGTTATTGAAACATGGATACTTAAAAGGAATGTTCAGCTGTGGTTGTAACATAACTGTTAGTTTCTCTCCACTATAACCGGCAATGATCCCGCTGTTTTCTTCTGGTTTTCCTTCAGACACAGGAAAGGACAAAGACACATACACAGATGATTCAGAACATGGAAATTATGATGCTCGTACAGATCAATCATTGCTTATTCAAAACAAGCTTACCAGACAGAAAACAGAACCTCGGACAAAATCATCTTTAAAGGTAATGGACACAAAACTTCATTGAATTGTATCAGTTGTCAGAATGTACTCAAATATTTTTAAAACACAATTTTTAAGGAGTTAGGTGAATTGCAGCTTAAATAAACAGACATCTCATGGTAAGAATGTTAGGTGGTTCCCATATTATAGTTTGAACTACAGAATCAGTGAATGAAATTCTCTGTACCAAATGTGCCCAAAATCATATAGAATCACAGATTGCAGTGATTCATATAATCTCATCTAAAAGGCAGGAGCCTTCCTCAAAAAATGTATATTGCACAGAATTTAGGACATAGGATTCCCAGCATGAAGTTCATGTCAGCTGGGAGGCCTCTAGAAATTATGACAGTTTAGAAGAACTAAGTTAATGTAGCAAACAGTCAGTTGAGAGTGATCTGAAGGGTAGTATTCTCCTTCTAAGCAAAATCCAAATGATAGCTAGACACATTGAATGAAAGACAAAATTCTCTTACGTGTAGGGAAGTGCAGGAATATCTTCAAGAACCTCAACTAAAGCACTGGAGAAGCCATCTCACCAGATAAAACCGACATGTTATCTTGCTTAGTAATTACCAAATCACAGTATTCATTACAATGCATCTTCTACAGCAGTTCATCCACTATAATGCCAAAGAACTGTAATGGATTATCAGTTCAAAACATGTATTTTTTATTTTTTTTTTTGTTCTTGCTCTGAACTGGGAGACCCTTAATTCTCCCTTCCATTAAGTATAATTGCTTGCAAATGTATGACAAATGACTTAACCTCAAGAAATTCTGAATCATTTTCTTCTTCTGGTGCTGGAAGTAGCATATTCTGCAGCACAATTTTGTTACCAGTGATTCTCTGACTTTTGACATATAAAGGCATGAATAAGCCTGTGCCAAAAGTCTAGAAGTTCTTAAATTGCTTTAAGGTTCTGTGCTTTACATACAGTATACTCTTCATTAGGCCAGTATACGGTTCTCTCATCCATTATGCCTTTGGCGCTTTGTGATTTTAAATTCGGATTTAGAACAAGAAAGTTCTTTCTCTCAGTTACAGTGATTGTCATTGCTACAGGATTTTGGGAGACGGGTAGCAGGTTGGTGTGATCTCTGAGACTTCATTTCATGGGATCCTTTTAGAAAAAACCTTCTATAATAAGACCTGTCTAATAACTTTTAGGTAGGTTTACAGATAATTGTATTTACAGATCTGAAACCTGTAACATGAAAATGAAACCTTGGTACTGACAGAGAAGGGTTCTATTTTAATCTAAAGCGTTGCGATGAGAACTTTTTGCCTTCACAGATTTTTGGCTGTTTTGGCAAAGCTAGATGAATTAAGGCAGAAATAATAACAGATGTTCTTGTTTGATTTTGTTGATTAGGTAGACAAAGCTTTTTATGTGGCCTAAAAGACAGAAAAAATAATGGAAAATTTGCAGGATTTAGACTAGGTTATAGAGCACTAAATATTTTTAATAAGACTGCTACCAAAATATCTAGCCACAGATAATTTCTATCTAGTAACAGGCATTACATTGTGCTAAAGCAAAATATTTTTTTGTATTTTCATGTTAAATATAAAATGACGACTAGCTGTGTTTTCTCCCAGCTCTGCATTCAGGACCGATATAAAGTTTATAGGTAGCCAGTAAGCTATGTTTCTTTCAAAGTTTAAAGAGAAGCCTTGTATTTATGTTAAGTTTAAACAAAAATGTACTTTTTATGTCTCAATCTGCGTATGTCCTGACCTACCAAACAAAGTGCTTCAGGGTTTACAAACAGGCTTCTGAAAGCACATCTGGCTTTTAGCCTTGACAACTGTTTTTATCACAGCAATTACTTTAGAAACATCCTTCTGCTTTTATAATGTTTTTGCAAATGAAGTGTCATGGTTTAACCCCAGCCGGCAGCTCAGCCCCACGCAGCCACTCGCTCCCCCACAGTGGGATGGGGGAGAGAACTGGAAGGGTAAAAGTGAGAAAACCCGTGGGTTGAGATAAAGACAGTTTAATGGGCAAAGCAAAAGCCGCACATGGAAGCGAAGCAAAGCGAGGAATCCCTTCCCCCCTTCCCCCCTCCCCAGGGGCAGGCAGGTGCCCAGCCACCCCCAGGACAGCAGGGCTCCGCCACGCGTAGCGGTGACTTGGGTGGACAGATGCCGTCACTCCCAACGTCCCCCCGTCCTTCTTCTCCCCCAGCTTTCCATGCCGAGCGTGACGCCGCATGGGATGGGATGTCCCTTTGGTCCGTGGGGCTCGGCTGTCCCGGCTGTGTCCCCTGCCAGCCCCTGGTGCTCCCCAGCCTGCTGGCTGGCGGCTGAGGAGCAGGAAAGCCCTTGGTGCTGTGAGAGCTGCTCAGCAGTAAATAAAACATCCCTGAATCATCAACAGTTTCCAGCACAAATCCAAAACATGAGCCACACACCAGCCACTATGAAGAAAACTCTATCCCAGCTAAAACCAGCACACGAGGCAACCAAGCAGGATTCTCCTGTTTCCTGTTCACCCACCTCCACAGGAAAAAGGCAGAGGGGATTTAGATTAGTCTTCTATTAGCAAAGAAGTTCAGTATTTTGCCTTTGGGTTATCATACAAATCTTGGTGATGGTGGAAGACGTCTAATGGAAACTTCTTCCCCAAATGGATATAAAGCTAGCAAAAGGAGGCTTCTCATTCTTTTTGAGACAGTTGAAAGCATAGAAGACTGCTTTACAACTTTACAGCTGGTAAGTACTCTCATATATTTGGAGAAGAAACCGATGTATCATGATAAAAGAGTTCTCTCAGTCTGGCCAGAGAATGAAAATCAGAAACACTGCATCTGGATGCCAACATTCATCTTGATAGTCATCTACTTTTCTTGTTTCCTTGATTATAATTTATAACTCACAATCTTTTTAGTGTAGGCTGATATCATTTCAGAATTCACAGATTTCATACTGAAAAATTGTGAGTTGTTCAGGCCCATGAAAAAGCTGTCTTCATTATCCATCTCTGCTGTCTTTTCAGCACCAACTGCTGTTGAGATTGTGTAGAAAGTATGGCTTCATGTATGTGATTCTGCCAAGGGACATCAAGCAGAGGAATGATGCCAACAAGTGGCTCCTGAGCAAAGTCTGGAATGAGTAGTATCTGCTATTGCAAGGGAAATGTAGGAAATGAGAAGTCCCCTGCCTGGAAAGTTGGTATTTCAAATGTTCTAGTCTCACTATTCTTAGGAAGGCAGGCTTAAATAGACTTTATCGCTTGAATGGAAGGCAACGTTTGTCTGAAGCAGCAGTGAGGTCAGTAGCAGTGAATTCTTTTCTGTACCGATTGCTATCACGTGTACTGTGGCAAGATAGGAGTATTTAAGAAATTACATTTCCATTTACTTTGATTCACTACATACCTGTTACTCTCTTTGTTCTGATGATTTTTTTTAATTAGAAGAATTTTTTTATCTAGGTAGTGTATTTTGCTATTTGGCAAGGTAAAGAAGGGATTTTTAGAACAGAGTTCAGAGATTATCGCTATGGTTTCAGGAATAATAAAGAAATGCTGCCTGTACAGTAGCCTTGTTTGCTGCCTTTTTCCTGGTATCCACCAAAATCCGCTGTGATACTGCATGTCCAGACTCCCTTTGTTTGGATGGGGTCTGCAATGATTTCTCTTTCAGTCCCTGGAAGAGAGGCATAAACTTCTAAGGAGTTTTAAGTAAGATCTTAAATAAGCAATTGACCAAAACATATGGAGAATTTTATCTAATGAGCTGGACATATTGCTGAAAATTCATTATACTTTGAGTAAAACTCAGTAAGTTTAGATTATTACAGTGATTATTAAAGGATAAGTCTGCCTGTGGAAACCCAAAATACATTGTTTAGGCATATTTTTGGATTCTTTGCAATTTCAAATATATCTATTCCTCTCTCTCCTGCAAAATAAGTATTTTGCTTACAGAATTTCATGGTGGTTTTGAAAAATGGAATGAATTAAATGTAATATCTGCAGAATAAAAATGTTCTTCAATCTTAATATGTTATTTTCCACACTTTTGCAGGAGGTATTTTCTGTTTTCATTTTATCCTGTTTGAAGTCCATGACTTTCAGAGTTGCACATATTCTTGCTGTATGTTCTAATCCTGTAAATTTATCACTAGGTTCACATACATTATTTCACTTATAATCCTGCCTCTGTATTCAGTACTCGTCAGGCATGTGTGCTGAAGGAGAAAGTGTGGCAATAAAAATGTTTTAGTGTATAAATAAGAACAAGATGTTGCCAGCAGACAACAGCGTGCTGGAAAGAAGAGCAAAGGGAGCCTGATAGATCAGTAGTCCACAAATGCAGTCTAATAACACAAAAGTAAAAAAAAAAATAAAGAAATGATAACAGATAAAATCAGTATACTGGAGTAGAAAGGCATGGTAAAATGCAACAGAAATTAAGTTTGAAAACCCTCAGAAAATATTTCAGGAAATGCAGGGAAAGTAGTAAGTAATTTTATCGTAAAGATGAAAGTTTTAAAAAATAAGCATGTAAAGAAAAATTTTCAGTGGTCATGTCGGTACGCTTCTTATTAAGGCCTCCCTATGAGACCCAAAAGAGCAAATAGAAGCATTAAACATGGGAAGCCTCCTCCTGTCTCCAAATATCCTCCATTTCTGCTTCCTCACACAGTAACGCTGAATAGACTTCTTTTTAAAATATTGTGCAAGACCACCTAAGCCTACTCCTTTCCTGAAGCAAAATGCATTGTTCATATTATGTACAAATGTATTTTTCATGCTTACTCTGTACATCTGAACAGAATGAAAATGGGAGAAAAAAAAAAGCCCTCTGTGACGAAGCTAAAATAATTACTGACTCTTTAGGTTACTCTTAAAAAGTCAAACTGCAGTTTTATTGGTAAGGTTAGATATTTCTGGAAGTCTTCCTTTCTGTTCAGAAAGCAGCTAGGCTCTGCACAGTACAGCATGGTACGCACAGACATACATTACCATGGGTAATTACAGCAGCCTGTCGTGTTAACCAGGCTGTGTTGTCTCTGATGCCGAAGATAGTTTGGATGTCTTTGCATATGCAAATATGTCCCAAAATTTCTTTCCTACGTTATTATGCTCATAATTATTTGCAAAAGAAAAAAAGCACAAAACACTACACACTTAAAACCAATCAATCTATATTTTTGGAATTAAGTAATTGAAGGGATGTACATAATAGATCTATTTCTGGTTTATCCATTCCAAAACCCTTCAAACACCTAAAGATTATTGCTGATTTAGTCGTGTGCTTAGAAAATTTCTCATAAACTACACCATAGAGTATTCTTAGAGTATGACTTTAAAATGTAAAAAAAATTCCAGTACTATTTTAAAATCTTTTGAAATATTTTCACAGCTAATTCTGTGTAACTTAAGAGGCCTGTAACCTTCTTGGGGTCCCAGGTTTGATTTTATAAATTTTTATAAATCACCAAAGCAAGCATGAATTAGGAATCTTACATTTGTTCATGGAAATCAGCCCATTGTAGTTAGCATCAGAAATGCATTTATTTCCAGAAAATACTAAAAGGTAAGAGTTGAGTCATAAACTCTGGCTGGAGACACTAACCACCGAAATGGTGGCATCCTTCAGTGTGAATATCGCTGAAGATGGTAATGAAAAGTTCATGGTAATGTTGGTAGGGGGAATTAGTAATCGACATAAATGGCATGGTTTTCATGAATCAGCCAGTAATTGTTCCACTTAATAGCATCTTACGAAGTTCTAAGAACAATACATTATATTGGAGGAAAGTTTTCTTTTATGAGAAATAACCATTCCACTCAAGAGTTAGAACAGGAAAGCTATTCATGTGGATTTTGCAGCTTTAGGTAGTTACAGTGCCGAAGAATTTCACACATCAGACTTGACCTCTGTCAGAATTCCTGCACTAGTTCCTGACATTGTTTCCATGGCTACTTCCGTCTTATACGTGATTTACTAGCCCTGAACTCATCCATTGCTATCTATAAAACATCTCTTAAAAACCAAGACATCAGGAGACAGATGACTTTTCTTTGCCCCACCTGTGCGTTTTCCACCTTGAGCTTCATTCTCCCCCTCTTACCCCTCCATTCCAAGCTGTTTTTCCTTGCAAGTGGACAAAGTGATTTGAGAGAGAGGAAGAGAATGAGAACGTTCCACGTGGTCCTGTCTGGGCTGTAAGGCTCCATGCCAATGAGCTTTATGGTGGTGTTTACAAAAGTTTTGTGTGTCAGCTGTAGGTCAGCGAACATGTTGTTGTTTCCATGAGGAAGCAAACATGTTTCAGTCTGTTTACTTGTCTGTCTTTCTTCCTCCAATGTTTTCTGGTTCTACAATCTTCCCCTACATCTCTGATTCTGAAAAATGCTATTGGTGAGGTGGTGCTGTTATGGAGTGGTGATGCTGGGGCTTTGTGCTTGAATTCAGTGCTTCCATTTCCAGTAGTAGCATCACTTTTCCTACTGGTGGGTTCTTCCCTTCCCTTCCCTTCTTACAGTTTCTCTGGGGAAAAAAAAAATACAAAAAACAAGACATTTGAGTGAGTCTGTAGGATGTTGATTCATTACTGGTAAGAGTTTACCAAAATGATTTTTCTCTAGCATGTTTAGCTGTCAGAGTTCACAAGCTGTCGTAGGGAGGAAATGAGTTTTGTTCTAAACATCATCACCATAAAATAAAAATATTTTGGGACGAAAAATTTAGCAAACCTGGGCTGCAGAATGTAAAAGAGTACCAAAGCTCAGCTGTGCACATCCATCTATCTTTTGGATCCCTGACACTAGTCTGTTGGTACATTTACTTTCCTTTACATAATTCTACAAATCTAAATCCAAATTGCACCACCCACACAGAGGAAAGTTGAACTTCATCCTGTCTACTGCAGAAGCAAAATAAACATATCATGCTGTGGGGGCTTAATTCTTGTGTACTGTTTCAATCAGTGTTTATGTAAGTGAATGCTCTTGTTGTTAACCATGGCTGAGAACTGATGTTCTCTGTATGTTCATACAAATGTGAAAACTCCTTATATTCTTTTTCTTAAGTAAACGCCGGTCCTTGAAGTCAGAAATTGAAACAGGGACTGTTCACTGCCTGAGCTGCACCCCAGTGTAAAAGTTGTTTCCCCCTGTGTGCGTACATTGGGTCAGAGTAACCTGCTCTCGGCTGGGTCTGCTCTGTGCACGCTGCCAGAGTAGCACTTGTGCTGTGCTGGTGATGTAATGATGTTTTATTTATGATTATTGAGTGTGGAGGGAGTAGATGAAACTATTTTTTAGATATATTCTAAAGCAATTTACAACGTGCATCAGCAGCAAACTCTAACAGATATTGAAATAAAGAATTGTCAGCCTCTGTATTTACATGTACAAAATAGATTAAAACCATGCTCATTTCCATTGCCATTGCTGGCAAATTTCAGGAAACTGTAAAGCCATAAAATATATGTCTTGTTCCCTGCTTTTCGTTTAGCATCTATATGTCAGATAATGGTAATGAAAGTCTTTTATGTGAAACAAACAGGTTAGACAATTTCTTTCGTGTCAGACTTGATTTACTGGATGTTGCTATTAAGTTAAAATAAATACATTTATTAAAATAAAAACATGTAGAATCTAATAGTGCAGCTTTCTGTAGGCCAAATTCACACTGAAGTGCTTTGAATTTTTGCCTGAATAAAACTTTCCTTGTCACTATTGCAACGCAATTGTGACAAGAGGTTAGCTTTTTGCCCTGGCTTGAATGCTGTGAAGTGTCATTGAATATTAAGTCTGACTTCAGTCTACAAAACATTCAATATTTTATATTACTCATATAATACAAATAATATACTATTGCAGTAGATTAGATATGTACATGTTAAAATATTTATCATTAATGTTTGCTCTGCATTAATAATTGTTATTGATAGGTCATTTCTGACTGTAGATAATTGTGAAGTTTTGTAAGAAAGTCCCTTATAAGAGGAGGACTGTACATGTTTGGCCAAAGAAGAATAGTGATTGTTTTAATAAATAGTAATTTCTCATTAATATAACATCTTTTAAGGGTACAGTTAAATTTAAGGCAATATTTGAATCAAGTAGTTTCATTAATTGTATTAAAGTAATTATAAGGTCCTACAGAGCTTAAGAAACCACTTACATTTGTTTGTGGAATTATAGCCATGGAACATCAAATAAAGCTAGTTTGACCCAAACTCAAAACAAGGGTGTGTGGCCCTCCCACAACTGAGCTGCGGAAATCCTTAACAAAGGTGTTGGGGATTCTGAAAGATTATATGGATTTGGCAGCAGCTGGACAAAGTTCTGGAAGAAGAATTCCATGGGTAGTTCCCAAATACATAGAAACCTGTGAGGTGAAATTGGATGGTTGAGGGAAATATCACATTTTTTAGTACATCTTCTCTCCTTTTTTGTCAGCCTTTAAGCAGTTGCTGTTACGTTAGCCATGTTGAGCCCTGTCAACAGTTGAGTCAAGGGGAAATTAATGGTTGCAACAGATGCGTTGGGTCTAGCTGACCTCTGAATTTACCTTGGTAGTGCGTGTTATTTCACGAGCTTAAACTTTTCACTGGTATAAGGTGGAAAAAAATGCAAGTACACTGGTATGTTAAACTGCGTGCCTTGTCATTTTCTCTTACATGGATCTAATATTTGCTTTCTGTTTCGGGAATGCTTCCAACTCACTCTTGTGGAATATTTGTTTCCATGTGTGGGGTGAAAAATTGGTAAAGTATTAGTCTACAGAGCAGAACAGTAGACTTAAATCAACAAAGTTGAAATAGTTATAATTTCTGCAAATCGTACTATTTAAATTAATTGGAGAAAGAGCCTGTAAAACAGCTTTTCCCTCTTGGTAAAGAGGGCATTGCTTATTAACTAGAATCTGAAAAATAGTTTCTTGATCAATCCCTCCATGTTGATTAAATCCAAAGGAATTCTTCTAGCACCATATTTTAGCAGAAGTGTAAACTCTTTATTTTCTAACTTTGCTAAATATTTGTGTTATACTTCTATTTCACCTCTTTTCTTTTTTTTTTTTTCTTTTTTTTTTTTTTTTTCTTCAGGAAAACCTTCTTTTCCTAGGTTAAATTGCTCAACTTGTTTTGTGTAAACTTTGGTTGAATAATAATGTCAGTATTTTGGATTTTACGCTGTTTCAGACTTTGAAGCAGTGTGTCACATTATTTGCTGTAATAATCACAAGCTATGACTCAACTCAAAAATGTTGACAAATAATAAAGCCAAGCAACTGCAACAGATCTGTAGTGACAAAGCCTCAGGTAATATTTTACTCTGATGTAAACCAGTGTATTACGATTCTGCATTCTGAACACTTTTACTGTCAAGTGAGGAAGCACTTCACAACCTCCAGTACACAAATAGATGAAATTTAAAGTTCTTGTATTTAAAGACTTGGGGAGAATGAGTTGAAGTTAAAATGCTGAGTTTGCAAGCCGAATTATAAAACAATATTCTAAAATATTTTTTTCAAATCAAACTTAAATTTAACTTCTCATATGTGTGTAAATCTAGGAAAGCTTATCAAGTGGGTACTGTTTCAGAAAATCTGGAAAACTAAAAGGGTGATGAGAATTATGAATGAAGAGAGTTATGATGAAGAGAATTAGAGAGAAAAACATTGATCAGTCCATTTTTCACCCATTTTTCAGGTGAAATAGGAAGTTTTAAAAAGAATAGAGGAGAGTAAGGGCTTTGCACTATATATATATATATATTATTTTTTGATGCTTTTCTCCTCCACTGCATTGAGAAAAAGGTGAAAGAATGACTCAGAGATTGATTGGTTCAAAAAACCAGGGAAATAATAAATGTGCTTTGCCTGAATGCCCATTGAACTAACAGACTGATTTGCTGTGCTAGGTGTAGGTAGTGACCAATATACCTTGACTCATACGTTAAACTGAAATTACTGCTCCCTGTTCTCCATACACCTTACAGAACTCCTTGCAATCCACTGAAAAAAAACACCTAAATCACCAGATAAATTCCTTTTAGTGGCACACGTATTCCAGCTAATATAGGTGAACAACATTGCCTGAGAATTGCACTGAAGTGAAAGTAGCGGTGCTAGTAGCGTTGAAGTGAATCAGTCCTGAAATTGATAGCGTGTAGGTCAGGTTCACGGCACGGTTGTGCTAAGTGGCTTCAGGATTGCACAGCTCAGCCTGTGGTGGTAGTGCTCAGAAAGTGGTCTGAGATGAACAGATGGAACATTTCTCTCCATTATCAGCACAGCTCATTATTTATTGAACGTGGCCCCTAAAGAATTCTGTGTGGTGCGGATGAATCTGAGGGAGTATTTGCATATTGTTGTTGTTCTGAGAAAGAAAACATGTTTTTTCAAGACTTGAGAAAACCAGATGTTTTAGAAATGGGGAAAGAAAGACTGGAAATAAGAAGTCAAAGAAAGGTAGAAGTGTATTACAAAAAGGTAGATTTAATTTGTGGAATGTCTGTACAGAAGTTGCATGAACAGAAATTGTAGAAGATTGAGATCTCCCCTTTGTGGGAATTTTGGCCAGGTGTTGTGCATCTGATTTTGCCCACTTCATGGACCACAAAAGCAGCTCCAGTCTGCTTTTTTGAAATACCTCTGCTGGAATTCTTCTTTGTTGAAGAGTGGATTCATTGCTTCTGTCTTGAACCTGGAAAAGGTTTGGGTGTTCAAAAACGTGCATATTCAAACTTACATTTTCACATCTTTAGTCTACCACCTCACCTTCCCTGGGAGGTGTTTAAAAGACATGTAGATGTGGTGCTTAGGCATAGAGACATGGTTTAGTGATTGACTTGGCAGCGTTACGTTAACAGTTGGACTTGATGATCTCAAAGGTCTTTTCAAACCTAAAAGATTCTATGACTCTGAATTGAGGTTTAATGTACTTAAATTACGTTTTCATATGCCTGATGATGCACTCCTTTGTAACACTGGGTGGTCTGAGAATGACTGTTCCTTGATTTTTTTCTTTGGGAGTTAAAAAAAGCATAGAGAGAGGAAGAATCTTGTCAGAAAACCTTAGGTTTTGCAGACTGAGGAGTTCTCAGAGGCACTAAATGTGTCGAAAGTTGGCAGTGAGGTATGTGGGAGTAAGGAAAACCTTTCACGCAGAAGCAAGTCAGCTGCTACCCAGTATTCATGCTGCTGATATCATGCACTAGCACTTGATTCTGTTTACCAATAGAGAGTGTAACTATTGGATATAACTCTGAGTATTATAAATTTCATAGCAAATAATCCAAATAGGATGAATTTCTAAGGCCAGAAGATGCAGCATTCATAGGCTTCTGGTCCCATATACATGGGTGTAATGTATTTTCCTTCAAATGAACATATTTGTTCTGGACAGTTGGTGTTAAAGTGAGTGCTACATTCTCCAGAAGATGATGATCGTTTCTCAGTTTACCTTTTCAGATTTCCAAGTCTTTATAGACTGACACCAGTTGATACAGTCACTGTCTGTTCTGAATCATGCAAAATGCAGAATGCAAAAATAGCTTGCAGCAGCAGCAGCATGTAAAGCAGTTTTCTGTATCAAGGTCAGAGAATCCCTTGTGTTTGCAATCACGGTGGGAAAGAACTAGGCAAGATTTAAACATTGCTAACATGGCATTGCGAAGGCACTTCAGCTAGAATATCCAGGAAAACATTCCAATAAATAGTGTTACTTTTTAAATTTTTTCGATTTATTTCTCTCTTGGAGAAAATACAGGTATGTATGTTCTATAAAATTTACACAGGTACAAAGCTGGGAAACGTAGTTTAATTTCTTGCCTTTAATTTTTTTTTAAATTCTTGTTAGAAAGTAAGGATTTACAGTAGTTCCTATCGATGTATATCACACAATAATTTTAAGATTTTTGCACAGCTGAAAGAAATAGCTGGAATATGGGTTTTGTAGAGCTATTTTGTTTTGTTATGATCAATGTGAAACCCCCAGCAGCTGATGCATATGAACTTCCTGTTCTTGTGACTTCTTTACATCTTCATCCTGCAGAGGTGGATATTTCCATGCCATTTGTGATGGGGCTCTTCATCTTTATGGATGCCATATTTAGTGTATTATTTATTATTTTTTTTTAATATTCTCCAGACTGATGCCATGGCATCATCAGGACTCTTCTTCAAAGATGGCAAAAAGCGCATCGATTACATCTTGGTCTACAAAAAATCAAGTCCACAGGTAGAAAAAAGAAGCACGTTTGAGAAAAATTTGAGAGCAGAAGGGTTGATGTTAGAACGAGAGGTGAGTCTTGTAGCTTATGTGGCATAAAACCACCTCTGTAATGCTGTCATATTTTACTGAATTTATAAAAAGAATCTTGACAATCTTCCAAGCCTTTCCAGTTAGGCTGTTCCCCCCACCCCCCTACCCCCCCACCCCATTTTTTTATATTCTTAAAATAATAGTAGCAATTGTTTGATAGTGTGTGTTTAATGTGTTTTGGGGATGCGTGCTTATACACACACACACAGGTACCCTTCACACAGGTGTAGTGCAGTACAGAGGGAAAACTTCCATCTCCTTATGCTTACGGAACAGAAGAAGCCTCAGTAACTGAAGTTGCTTTAATATATACCCTCTACGTCTTTCAGCAGAACGCGTGACACCGAATATCCCTCTGTTTTTCAAGGGGTTAAAAGTGTCGGTGTCAAATTAATCCATCCCTAGTAATGACAGTATTAATGTAAAAATGAATGAAAACAGAGCCAGGAAAACTGCCTTGGATTTTTGCTGTTCCATGAATTATGTCTAAAAGAGGCATACATTTAGTCTACCCTGAAGTAAGCCCTATACTTCATGTGTCTTTCATCCTGGTTTGTACTTTTCTACTCAACAGACTTACCTTACGTGCTCATTGTGAAAGCAGCGAGCTTTTAACTTTTTTGAAGTCCTTGCAAGTTCTAGCTGACAATGTAGCATGTGGAATATTCATAAATAACTAACCTGACAGTGGATTAGTTTTAAGGCTTTTAAAAATTGTTACACCCTAGTGGTAAAAATACCTGGGTTTGTTCTGTTTTCAATAAATATCCCAGTCTCAGCTGTTGTCAGTTCAAAAGTATTGACACCTCAGAAAAAAAGTTTTTATAAGATCATAATTCTAGGTATCAAGTGTTTTAAATTGTCTTCCAGTAGTATTTTTTATCCACATCTTTTAAGAAAAATAAAACCCTAGAAGTAGTATTCATGAACTGTATTAGGATTTTATCAAACAGGTAGGCAGAATCATAAACATTTTAAATTTTATTAACCCTTTAACTAAATTTCCTTTTGCCTTTACTTACCAAACCTTGCATTATTCAAGTTTCTGAGATGCTTTAGTCAGTCTCAACTCTATCAAAATATTTATCTGCAAAAACTCTAGCAAATAAATCTGGGAGAAGGGTGTGGAACTGAAGTGTTGAGAAGTAAAGATAAATATAGGAACCTGTAATGCTGAAGCTCTTGTTTTATGTACAAATAAATTAGTGATAATAACATTTGTGGAGACTATTACTTGTAATTTTACAAAAAAAAAAATCTCAGTTCATACAGAGATCATATTTATAAGTTCATAGCAGGTACCACAATTACTTAACCATTCCTTGGTGTTGCTGTTTGGCAGAGGGGGACCCACAGCCTTCTCTCAGCTCTTCCTATGTCTCCAGCCACTGAGCACTCTCCTCCTTAAACAGGAGACAGAGAAAATGGTCTTCAGATTCCTCACCTGAGATGATTTTGAGGGGATTTAAAAGCAATTCATTTATCTGTCTAAAAAAGTAGCACATAAAGCCATTCTCTACTTCTGCTGTGTTTATGAGCAAAGATCTGTCCTACAGATTCCTTTTGACTAGTTTACTCCTATTACAGGGTTTGGCAGAAAAAAGCAGTTACTAATTTTCCTTTGTCTAGCTGAGAGTACTTTACAGTGTTTTCAGACATGTATGGCCACTTCAGGTCTAAAAGCAGGATCTGACCCTGAGGAATGCTTTCAGAAAGGTGAATGCCGTGGAGGTTTCAATTATTAATGTGTATTTGTTTGTTACTGCTCTTTACAGCCAGCTGTTACAAACAGCGATATCATGTTTGTTAAAATTCACTGTCCATGGGAGACGTTGTGCAAATACGCAGAAAGAATGAACATCAGGATGCCTTTCAGGTATTGTGGAAACTATTTTAAGAAACTTATAATTTAGTGCTTAATATAAAAAGCTCATTACTGTGCTTAAGGCTAAAATGCAATCTCTGCTGCATTGTGGCCAGGGATGCTTATGTTTAATTTTGTGAGGTGATAGGGAGAGAGGAGAGGAGAAACTAATAATAGGCGCTGTTCTTCTCACGTTTACCTGTGGTGCTGGTTTCCAAATTTACCTTCCATGTCAAGTCAAGCATATGTCTTTAGAAAATGCTGTCAGCAGTTCACACATTGTTTTGGATGTCCTTGGCAGAGTTTCAGTTTTTCTCCATCTGAGCTCACATATTCTCCCTGATTTCAGGGTGTTTCCTGAAGTCTTACCCAAAGGCAAGTGAAATGACAGAAATAGCTGGTGTTTTCTGTGTCTCCAATATAATACATATTGGCACACTTCTGAGTAAAATGAGATGCCTTTATTTCTTGGTCCTGTAGCTTTCCTTTGGCAGATAATGAAGTGAACTGAGTTCCTTGTCTATGTGTTCAACAAATTCTATCATATGTTTTGACAATAAATATATGTTATTTATTCGAAGGGTAAGTTAATACCTCCTGCAAAGATACAGAAGTTTTTAAAGGAGAAAATGTCCCTTTTCAAATTCATTAATAATGTTCTTCCTGAGAGAGACTGTAGAGTGCTGTAAACCTCATCAGGAGTTAAAGTGGTAACTAGATGCCAAAGCTGTGTGACTCAAGGAAAATACCCTTACAGCAGTCCTTTCTCACTTGAATTGCCAAATGCTCTCTCTTTCACCTCCCTGCTGATTTCAGCTATTGCAATGTGGCTCTCTTGCATTGGTCCTAAGCCAGAAACAGTCATCGTGAAGGATCTTTTGCTCAAAACTTGCTTTAAATACCCAGTTCTATACTGAGTTTCCACATCATCCCATTAAGACTTCAAAGTCCTTTCCATGAAAAATGTTTTCTGTAACAGTCATCTTACGTATGTTTGAGTGTATTATTATAGTGCCATTTGAGCTTCTTTAGTTTGAATAATACTCGTCAACATTTTAAATATGAGAGTGTGTCCATGCATATAGACAACAAAATTCCAGGTCAAAAATAGATCTTTCTTGGGTTTGATAATACAGTCACAAAATTAAGGTAGGATTTAGCAATAGTTTAAATTTTTCATCATTTTAGTAACTTCACAGATCAGTGGTGCTCTTCAGAAAACAAATGGGCTGACTTCTACAATGTTATTTATTTAGAAGGCATTCAAAGTCATGTTTGTTTATTATATTATTCACTGACATGCGAAAATATTCTCTTCTCCGCTACCCCCTGCAAGGTATCTGATCCATGTTTCCTTGTTTCTGAGCTGTTGCTTTCACTTCCTTTTATCCCACTCACTTCAGTACATGAAAAGTAGATAAAATGCTAAATTTTGCTGCTTCACCTTGCAGACAGTTTTGCTGTAGAAGGAAACAGGTTTATTTGATAAGAAAAAAGCCCACTTGCTGCCTCTACCTTCATAACAGGACAGTGAGAAAGAGTAAATTCATCAATATTTCTTTTCTTTTTAAGAAGATTTTCAAAAGAATTTAAATGAAAATGCAATCTAAAATGTGTGTGAATATTTCAAACAGGCTATTTCTTTAATCCCCATACATTAAAAAAAAAAATAAATATGTGAACACAGTTTGACTGTAAACACAAAGTGGATGTAGCAAAATAGAAGTTCTGTCTTGCTCTGCCAGCAGCCTATCTAAAGTGTCAAATACAGAAGCCAAGGAAGGCTTGTGCAGTGTTTCACAATGCCTTCTCTCTTTCCAGAAGGCTGTGGATTATAGACCTTCTGAGACAGGGTTTATGTCTTCATCTTTGTTTATATTAGCCCCTGATGGCTTTTCATGGATACAAAAATAGCCATCTACACTTCCATCACAGCATCCTGTGACCAGACATTTTATTATCTAATTACATCTTCTGCCGTTTGTTTTAAGTCTTGAACTTGCTTTTTAAATCAACCCTTTCTTAACTGGATGACATATATTGTTTTACTGAGGTAACTATTTTCTCCGTTCAGTAGGCAGAGGAAGCTTAAGTCCTACAACTCTCCCACAATGGCAACAAACTGCAGTAGTTCCCTCCCGAGAAGTTTTAGGTGGTCCTTAGGTAGTTTTGGGTAGCCCGGTAAGGAGCAGGGAGTTGAACTCAACCCTTATGGGTCCATTCCAGCTTGAGATATTCTATGATGCTAAGGACAGATTATTTCTCTTAGCCTTTATCTGATTTATCAGGGATTTCTGACTGTCATTTTTAAAACATCATTGAAGAAGAGAGCTAACCTTCCCTGCAGAACTTTAATGCAGTACAGCCGCCGTCTCCTGCGTGGTGTTGCAAAATTGGCTTTTGATTATGCTTGCTAAAAGATACTTGTCAATATCATGTATGAATAATACATGAAAAATTAAACTTTTTACGTTCATTTTACTCAATCCGGGAATCTAAACAAAACAAAAAGAATTATTTCACAGGTTAAGAACTATCTCTCTTTGTTACTGAAAAGTAAAAAATCTTTTTTCTGACCCAAGGGACCACCCATCATCCCAGAACTGTTGTAGCATACCATTATACCTAAATATGTCGGCAGATATATAGTATATGGCACATATGTAATAGATTATATATATTATAATATATCAGGTTTTAAATTGCAAAAGGAACTTTTTCTAACATTTCAAAAGACCAGTCTGTGGTAATCATTTTGTATATGATGATTTATTTTAGCATCAAGTTAGATCATGACTGAATTACACCTTTTTTAACAATTTATAGATATTTTTGTTAAGTACATGGTCTATCAGTAGAAATGAAACTATATTATATATTCCTGCAGTTCAGACAAAAGTTTAATTTTATCTGTGTCTACAAGTATCTCGTCGTATCTGTAGCTTAGCTGGACTCCAGCTGTGCAGAACAGCAAATGACAATTACAGGGAATGAAGGAAGGGTTTTGTTAAAAAATATTATGACTGACAATTCTTTACTAATTCTTCTTTGCTTTATTTGTAATTCTGCTGAGTAATACCAAGTGTTAGATGAATAGTTTTCCAAGGACCACATGTTTTCCAGGCAAAATTTCCTTCTCACTCTTTTTAATGTATTCATTTCATTTTAACTTTAATGTAAGTAATGTGCTTAAATGAATGTCAAATACTGCCCAGATGGGCAGTAGTTAACTAGGTATGGTTCTAAGCTAAGTGATGGTGAAATATCTGGAGTGAAAGTACCATTTTTGTCTGTTTTAGAATGGGGGGAGGGAGGGATAGAATATCAACTGAAAAATATTGTTAAACCTCTATAATAATCTATCCAAATAACTTGGTTTAGTTCCTCCTAAAAAATAAACTTAGCAGAAGTAGAAAGGATTTAGGCAAATTTTAACCAGAAGATGAATTAAGCGAGGAGCAAAGCCCCTGGTGCTGAGCTTCCCTGGCCCCAGCTGAGCGCCACGGTAAAGGTATGGATACCTCGAGGAATCTCCAAGATCCAGCCCTTTGTGTGCTTGAAATGTGACATGAAATGACAGGAGGAGACCAGAAAAAACTGAAAACCTGAAACTAGATGTGCAAAATGCTCCATTGCAGCAAATATATCTCTCTGTGCTTTCAAAATAACTGTTATCCGAGATCATTGGGAATGTCTGCCCTTGTTTCTCTAAGTGTCCATGAGCAGTGAGGGGTGGAGAGAAAAGACCTGTTGACATAGACGTTGTTTGTTGCAGGTAGTACTCTGAGATTGTTAGGGCCGTCTATTGGTCTTCAGTTTACAGCATGGGAGTCCTGGTGATTCTTCTAAAAGGAGTTTTATGAAATAAAAGCTGAGAAGGATCGCATGAAATGACTATGAGCATGATACTATTGAACACTGTCGGATGGGTGTGTGATGAATGAATTATTGACTAGCTGTTACTATTATTATTAGCTCCAAATCTAAAATTTCATTTTGTCTCAGGAACACATTTCAAACTGGAAAATATAGGAAATTAGAGCATCTTAATGACTTAATCTATTTCAGTTGCCTTTTTAAAGTGTTTTTCTCCTTTCTGCCTGTGAAAATACATGTTTTAAAATGTCCAGTGTTCTTTTATAATGTATATGTCCTTTTCAACTGTATGCTATTTGTTTATTCTCAGCTGATTTTTGCTGTTCTTTCAGGAAAAAATGTTATTACACTGACTGGAGGAGCAAAACCATGGGCAGGTCGGTGGGTGATGTGTAGCTTCTAATTTTGTCAGATAGTCGCCCTGCAAAGAAAATCCATTCGCAGTTGTAAATCTATCCAGGAGACTTGGAAAATTAGACTATTTTCCTGAAGACTCAAAATATGTTAACTCAAAGTGTTAAAATATTCATCTGTAACAAGATGCAGTACTTAAAAGCTTTACTAGTTCTCATTTTAGAAATGCAAAAACATTTATGCCAGGAAAGAACAATAAATGGCCTGGCCTTGGCAACAAAGATTTAATACTAATGCTATCTCTACAGTTACGTCTGCCGTTAGCAAGGCATATTTCTGGAGCAGAAAGGATACTTTTGAACGTGTATCTCAGATTTTGGTAGTCAGCTATTTCCTTAGACACGCAAACGTAACTTCTCTCATGTGTGTCCTGGTGATCAGGTCTAAATCAATGCCGCACACCACAAGCTGGTTTGAATATTTAGTCGGTAGCTGTCAGAATAACTTGTGTGCTGCAGTGAAAGCTGTTGAAGTCTCTGGGAGGCAGACATGCAAACCTCACCTGCGGCTGCTGCTGCTGTTGCTGCTTCTGTCAGCCAGGAGAAGGGTACACGAGGCCACAGCAGCAGGCGAAAGGAGCTGGGGAGTGAGGATGGGGATGCTGTGAGCTGTAGTCATTCTCCATCACCCTACTCAGACATAATGTCTGTAAATCCTAATTACCTCAGGAAAAGAGGAAAATTTTTACATGAGGGAAATCTCCTAAAAGAGTTGTCTGTCACAAGTTTTCTCAAGTTGGATCTTGAGATGAGATTACATTTGATTTAGCTTCTCCTGTTATTACTTTAGATGATGAAAAACTCTCATTATTTCCCAGGAACAATTTAAGTAGTCTCATGATATCAGTTTGCCAGGTGATCCGCTCACAAAAATAGACAAAGCACCATTGAATGGTAAAGTGAGAAAACTTTACACACATAGGCAGATAAATTATTGAAATAAAACAATCCATTACATAAATTTACAACTGCGTTTTTTTCCTCTTCTCAGTCATTCACATGCTTGCTCCGTGTTAGTGTGCATTTTGAAAAATGTAAGTGTTGTGTTTTGTAATGCAAAGGCAAAATCAACCAGCTTTACTGCAAAATTCTCTCATTTCATCTGTAATCCATCTGGTGAGTCTTGGGTATTAAATACATTTATTTTCCTTATTTAAAAGGATGTCTGAAATGTGCAACTGCAGTTGCACAGTACCTGTGAACCAAGTAATAAACACTTTTTGTGCCAGATAGATTTTTCATTTGAGACAAATGCTTTTACATGTGATTTACTTTGTAAGAATTTGGGATTAATATTTTTCTGAATATGTTTTCTGGCACTTTATATAATACAGTGTGCAAAGGAATAGTGGGGAAAAAAAGAAAAAAGGAAGCTTCATCTAAAAATGAAAGCTAGCTCTAAAATTGCTGACATGCACATTTCATTATTCCAACTTCTACTACTGTCATTGTTCCTTTGCATCTCACTTTTCAAACTTAACTGCTTCTCTGTAATTTACCAAAGCTCTCATTAATGTTTCCAAGTTTTTAAGCAGAGTTTACAATAGCTATGATAAAGAACTATATTACAATCCTTGTACATCAAAGGTAAAATTTTAAAGCTATGGCGTTTTTATAATTTAAGAACATGAGGTAAGGCTAGTATATTGGACCCTTCTGTGATATGTCACTGATGAATTTATTGACATGGTTATATGGTAGATGTATATACCTGTAAATGTCCTTTAAAAACTCTGCAAAAGCTTTATTAGGAGCATGAATGAAAGGACAGAAGATAAATTTTTAATGCTTACTGGTATACTGTCTGTCTTATATGTGGCATCTATGTGGTATCTCACTCTCTCTCTATTTATTTATGAACCTTAAAAAAAAAACCAACCCACCCTTAACATTGCATTCAGTCCCGTGAACCTTGAATTCTATTTGTAGGAGCACACAATAGAAATAATTTTATCATACTCCTTAAAAGCAGTATTTGGAAAATAATGGAATAAATGTTTTCAAAGAAAAGGAATCTGCTAAAGTGGGATACATAAGTAAATTAGGTATCACAAATTGTCTGAACTCTTCAGATTTAAGACTGAATAATCTAATGAATCAGTTTTGTATCTGCCTTACCAGACACACTGATTTCATGCTGGTTGAGAATGACATTGAGGAAAAGAAAATTAAAAGTTAGTTGCCTTAGTATGCAACTTCACTCTGCCCACTGAGATATTAATAACTACTTCTAAGGACAGAGAAACAAAAATGACTTTGTTTAGCAACTGAGGTGCTCAGTTTCCTTTGCAAAAGGACTTTGAAAACCTTTTGGATTTCATTCTGCACCCTGAAGTGAAATTTTTAGTATCATTCCATTGAACAAATATAGTATCTTTTTATTTATTATTTATTTTTTGATGATGATTGTGTCCATGTGTTGAATCTGTCAACCATAACGTGTTTCCCATTACAAAACATGGAAGCATTCTACGCCCATGGAGTTCGGTGGCATATGGTTGACAATTCTGGCCAGTCCTGAAAGCTGCAAACACCGAGCAAACTACCGACTGGTGATTGCTGTCAAAAATACATTATGTGACCAGTGGCAGCTGCTTAATTCTGCTATCTCATCCCACGAGTCCGGTCAGATAACTCCCAACTCACCTATACTGTGTTTCTTTGCATTGCAGTCTGTCGAATAAACGTAATCTGCAAAGAGTTTTGGGCTAACTAGTTCTGCAAAAAAGAACAACCAACCAAATAAAAGCGAAGTTGGGCAAAGCTGAATTGCAAAAAAAATACAGTTGGGCAAAGCTGAATTGCAGGCATCTTCCTAAAATACTAGATTTTGTAGCTCTCTAGCTGAATTATTTTTGTACATGGTGGGGGGATATACTTTTCAGTTGAAATATTATATGATATCTGAAGGCACTAAGTTTTGGAATTATTAACCATATATGATGTAACGAAAAAGCAATCACAACTTAGATAAAAAGACATTTTACCTCAGAAAAGAAGTTGCAAATGTGATGTGGACATTATTTTTAATTTACTCCAATGGTGTTTTTCATTACTTTGCATGTTGAAAGGGCAGGCATGAATTTTAAACAGGAGATAATTTCTTTAATAATTATCTGCTAGTATTTTAGCTTTTTGGAGGAGGAAGATGATCAAGACTTCTAATGTAACCAATTTTAAAAGAATTACATAATAAAACATCTGAAATCAGATGCACTGTCTTTCCTTTCTTCTTCCTGATGCATCTGCTTTTTTTCCTCATTAAAGAAAAGCCTGAGCTTTGACTCTTAAACAATTCACATGTGTAAAACAGAAAAAAAGAAGAAGAAAATAAAGTGAAAACTGTACTTACATACACTGTATATAACTTTGTACCGAGAGAACTTCCACTGGAAGCAATAAAGATAATCAACTTCCACATTAAGGTGTTATTTGAGCAAAGGAGACACTTAAGAGGTGCACCTGCCTGGGAACCATATTCTGTGCTTCATCTTTACAAACATATTTATGTTCTTTGTCTCATAATTCTTAGCATCAAATACAGTGGTGTCCCTCAGGCATAGTATCGGTTACATACAAAGTGTTCACCAATACTTTGGCAACATATAGCGAGAAAAAAATATTGAGAATTTTAAATCTAAATGTAAAATTCTCATCCCACATTTGGCTTTGATTTCTGTCTCACGCTGCCAGATAGGGGTAGAACTTGTTTGGCTGCTGTTGATAATTAGAGGTATATTTTCACAAAGGTCGCTTTGCTGCCTGAGAGCAACTTACCATGTCATCACTTACTGCTCTTAATTATGGAATGGGTAGCTGTGCGTCTGCTTAGCACAAGCAATTAAGTTCACCTCAGAGGCAAAAATTCACCTCAGATAAAAAAAATCCGATGAGGTATATGTGTTTTGTGTATGATGCATACATTTTCATTGAATAAGGCCCAAATCCCAGTTAAAAAAACATTGGGGAATGTTTTTTTTGTAAAATTTGGATGACTTCTGGATCCCTGACATGCTTACACTGTCATAATATAGCACTTGTTTAATATGAGATTTGCTCCTTAAATACTTATACTTTACTGCAGTTGAATATGGAAAAAATATAAGTCTGCAAGAGGTGCAGAATTCAAGTGCTAAGGAGGTAACTTCTAGCATTTGAAACCTGAATGCTTATTACCTAAATAATAAAAACCCTAAAGCTTTATCCCTGTATAAACTATGTCCTAAGACACTCTTTAGGCAAGTTGCCAGTAGGAGAAAGCCCTTTAAGTTACCAATATGTAATCTAATTGGGGTTACAAAAATTATGTTCTGTTTATGTTTTGTAATGTCAATTTTTAGGAAACTGCAGGAAGCCACACCTAGGGTTTTTAAATACCATGTAGCCATACCTGTATAAGGTGTGTTTTACTTCATTTGATGTTTAGGTATACTGTTTTGTGAGGCAATCTCAGCTCTTGGATTTTGAGGAAAATTTTGCAGGGGAAGGCTTTACTGAAATCAGAAAAGCATAAAAAATGGATCCTGAGCAATCTCATATTTACTTTCCAATTTTGTGAATATTAATGCCTGACTTGCCAGGCAAGGGAGGGAGGAGGAGTTACACTTGCCTTGTCCAGTGGGTTAATTAAGTGAGAAGGTAATTAAGTGTGTTCTTGAGTAAAGCATAAGCATCCACAGTTCTGCCAGATGAACTACCCTGGAAAATTTTTCCCCGGACTCAAGATGCAGTCTCATCTCAAACCATAATCCTACTGATTTTTGGATGCGTTGGTCTTGAGTAAAGTGTGCAAGATAGATCACAAACAAATACTGCTAGTTTTGCTCTGTAACTCTTTACTTATTTTTAGTTGCTTAATGTGGAAATGCCCTGCTTTCATTTAATTTCTAGTATGATGTCACAACATATACATTGTTTGAGATAGAAATAGCAAGCTGGTGAGACTGTGTAAATGTGATTTCTTCTTGTCTCAGTTTGCAGAGGAATATGAGAGAGCTGAAAAGCTGGCTGCCCAGAAACCCAATGAAGCTTGACAAGGAGGCCCTACCTGATCTGGAGGAAACAGATTGCTACACAGCACCCTTTAGCCGTGCACGCATACACCAGTAAGTGCTGGAACTGGAAAGCCAGTGCCGGAGACCTCAAGTATTTTTTTTTTATTTTCTCACTTCTTCTAAGCAAGTACCATAGAGGCAGCAGTTAACAGATGGCCACTGGCAAATACCCAGTATCATATTTGATATTTTCTGTGGTTTTTTCCCTTAAAGACAACATCTGCTCTCTGTTACTTGCTATTTCACAGTCATGCAGTAGTATATATAGGCAGAAATTTGACTGAAAAATGAATGCTGCCTTTCTGGTTTGGAAATTTTTCTTTCCATTACATTACAAAATGCAAATACTTGCTCAAGTTTGCTTTGCTTAATTCCATATTTTACTTAGGCAAAACCTGTGACAGCTGTTGGAAACGGGAGCTTCTGAAGGCAAGCTAAAACCAGTGAAGATTTTATTCCTTTCTTATCAGATCCGCATTTTAAGGATTCTTTTGTCTCTGAAAGTACAAATATATATGTACACCAAATAAAACGTGTATGTGTTCAAATTAGCATGTTGATGGTGATATAGTTAAACACTGCTATGAATTTTTTTCAGGACCCAAAAAGTAAGGTTTTAAAATTCTGGCTGTTTCTTCATTTTGAAAGTATTTTGTGATAATTATTTCTGGAGATAAATGTTCATTTAAAATAGAAGTGTAAATTAGGTTAAATAGGATTTTTATCTTCTCAGTAAAGAAGTGATGTGCTAGTGGACTGACTTTACCCTGGAAAGACAGAGTAATTGCATTATAATCTCAATTTTTTCTCAGTAATTAACTATATTGCATTGGATCAATCACCTGGTTTTGGTGTTATTTCTCAACCAGCTCAGCTGACGTTATCAACTGTAATAGTGTCACTTTTGGCACAGCTGAGTAGGCAAAAGCTCCTGAATGTCAGATTTCTGGCGTCCGGAGTCCAGAGCCATCTGGGAAAGGATGCTTTTTTTGGCTCCATCCTAGGATTCTCTAAGAGAAAGTGGTTGTGGAGCTGCTACTTAATTGTCCACTGCATGGAGATAATTCCTTTTTTTTTTTTTTTTTTTTTTTTTCTAAATAGCAATTCTGGTGATTCCATGACACAGACATCTGCCAAGTCATAACTTGTATTTGAGAACAATAATCTGTGGTGATGATGATAAATTTATTAGACCCGAGAAGGTGCTCTAGGGATGTAAAACCTTATGTCTTGTGCAGTAACCGAGGAGGGTATATCACTGTAAGAAGAAAACACTTGAGCAGCTATGTTTGAACACCTGTGCATTGTTTTGAATATTAAAAGACAATCATTATTTTAATAGTTTTACGATAAACAACAAAGACAGCTTCTTCAGCAATTCCACAAGAAGTAGAATTGTGCATCACATGCTACAGAGAACAAAGTACGAAGATGGAAAGTCCAAAATGGGTGAGAGCACTGTATTTTTTTTCTAACCCGAAGCTATAAAAACTTCATATCTTTACTTGCCTGAAAAAGTATCATTTGAGTAAACTGAATAAATTTTGGCATTCCTTGAAATCTTTTTATTCGCTCAGTCACAGAGTTGAAGGAATGTTACATCAATTATTCTCTTAAATAACTCAGTGAAAATTGGCAATATATTTCACCTAATTATTCTTTTTCATAATTGCTCAGGTTTTTTTAACTTTATGTGATGCAGACCCAAGTAAAGATAACACATACCTCAGAAAACTGTTGAGTGGTCCTGGTAGTTCTGCTACTACCCAGCAGTTGCAGTCCAACAGAATCAATGTGAACGACAGTTAAACGTATTTGAGGTCTCCATGAAGCTCAGAGACAGTTGACCTGAGACTAAATTCAGTTTATATCAATTCCCTTATGACAGTTTTATTTTTTAGAAGGTCTAACTATTCATATTGATTTGCAATTAACAGGGGATATGTATGATTTCCTGTTTTCTTGGCAGGAATTATATTAAAAATGAAATGAGATGGTAGAAATTACAGAAAGTTGATGCTTGAGTTTCAGAAGAAAAGCAGTAGTAAGAAAAACAGAAAACAAGGGTTCCAACCCAATGCCCTTCAAGTTGACGATGGTAACTTCCATTATGAGATTAGTTTAGCATAATTTGTATATTTGGACAAATCTGAAAGCTCTTATAAGTACATGTTTCTGGGGGAATCTGTTGGCTATGGGTGTGCTCATACAGGCTACTGAATCTTTTTATTATAATTATTTATTTTTTATAATGTGCTTTTATAGTACAGCAAATCTGTTTTTAGGAAGCCTCTAGGAACTGATCCAAAATGCTGTAACCGGTATGATGCAGAGCACTGCTCTGATACCAACTCCTACAGCTGGCTTATATGTGAAAATAAAAACGGGTTAGCTTTTAAACATGCAGGAGCTTTGCTGCCTCAAGGATTGTCTGTCCATGCCACTCTCCGTGTATGTCAGATCACCTGGTCACATATAAAATCTGTATCATACGCTCTGATGAATACAACAGGAATGTATTACACTTGATCTGGCACGAGGACCCGACCCTGAGAGACAAGTCGCAGACGCTGCCCCTCAGAAATCTGCTGGAGTTTGTCAGAGCTAGAAATCTCAGGGCATCAGCAAGACCTGCACGAACAGTTGGTGGAATTATGGTTTACCATCATGTTTAGCAGCATCCTGAGCAGCTAATACCGTTACGTTCTCAATGTGTAACTTGAAAATTCACACTGCCTGAAATGAAATGCATAATAATAATTTTAAAAAAATTATATCAAAGCTAATATTTTTTTTTCTTTTTAGGTATTAATAGATTATTAAATAATGGAACATATGAAGCAGCATTTCCACCACATGAGGTAATCTGTTTAATTTTGTGTTTGTCTTTATATTCAAATTAAAACTTGCATTAATGTTTTGAGATCCTAATTCATTGGTAATTTTGTCCTGCAAACTTTTAATTTCACCCTGTAATTTTTTGAGGCTTTTATTATTTATAGCTCTTATTTTAATATTGGCTTTTTAAATTTTTTTGTATATAATATATTATAATAACTTCCTGGAGCATTTTGTCACTGAACTAGAATATTATTATTCTTTATTTATTTTTGTGATCTGGACATTGTCTTAAGAGGTCTTAATTGTCTTAGAGGTCTTAAGGAGAATATCACTTTTTCCAGATTTTTCCGATTAGTGGTATTAAATTATTTTTGCCTGCCACCTACATAATGTTCTGGTTTTCTAATAGCTTGTGGACTTCATCATAGGGAGACTGGTTAATCATTTCCCATTTAGTCTTCTCTGAATAGTTCTGGATAGCTTCTGCTTGACGGTATCTTCTTCAGCAGGTTAAAGTCTACTGAAAGCTGTGAACCCATGAAGTAAATGAACAATTTGTGTTTGACATCAGAAAGTTTTCCGTCTCTGTATACTGAACAGAAAGAAGCACGCCACGCACCGTCAGCTGTTTGAAAGCCCAGCAGCAGCACAGCAATTGCAGCTGTGAACTCTGTGGTTGCTGGGGCTGAATATGGTGACTTCGTGTTGCGTTTCAAAGGACTGACCCATGCTTTACAAATTGCTGAGAGTAATTTTTTGAATATGGTATTAATAATTAAATACTGGGAATACAGAGAAGGACTCTTTTTGATAAATAATTCAATGTCATTGTTAACGCTTCAGCTGTGCGTTACTGACTTCAGGGAAAACCTGTGAAGCTTTCTCTGGCTGTCAAAACCATGCTGCCATATCCATTTAATGTATATGTTCCTTTATTATGGCATAAGCTATTGTTTCAAAGTTTCATGTAAGGTTAATGAAGTCATATTTTTAAGCTGCTCTAACCTTAATTGCTGCTTGGCTGGTGCTAAGGGCTACTGGTTGAACGCTCCATTTTTCTTTCCTATTTCCCACCCACACCCCCACACCCCCATTTTTTCTTTTTCACATGAGCAAGTGAGAATGAAAATTCAGTCCCAGTGGGAATGCTGAGACTTGAACTCATGGATAAACAGTGCAGAAAGGTGCAGGGGGTGGTGGCGAGGAGGAGATTTAAAAATATGCAATACTGGGTAATGCTTTATGCATTGCAGTCATTCATCCAGGTGACTGTGAGAGTAAGTTGACATCCTATTCCTAGGTGTTCCTAGCTATTCCAAAGGTCACACTCTGTGTTGGCATTTTGTTTTTTTTACTTCTTCTTTGGTGTCAATAAGTAGAATTGGACTCTTTGCTATGATTACATAGTCTTCTTTGAGTTGCAGGGAATGCTCAAGATTTCAAATAAATGATGAAAATCTAAATGGTTAAACTACTTGGATCTACCAGGGTCGAGAAGCTGTCTGATTCCTAACTCTGAAGTACTGCTCTGGGAAGCTCTGTGCTCTTCCCAGGAAATCATTTGCCTCACTTGCAGTTATTTGATGAAAGATTTTCTTTATCGTAACTGAGTGGTGGGGTTTTTTTTGGGAAAAAAAAGGTTCAACTGAAGGAGTTGTCCTACTTCAGTATTGGGGTAAAATTACAAATACAAGAGATTCTGATTAGGATGGTTCTAATGAATCTGTGCGTTACGTTTCGACTGGTGAGCATAAGCCTATTCTTTCAGGCTGCCAGGCAGTCTGTAAATGTCAGGCATGCCTGGAAGGACTCCTCTTGGCTCAGCCTGGCTCTGTGTTTTGCTTTTAATCCTCTGAGCATCCTGTGTAGGTTTGAAATGAACGTCAGTTCTGCTGTTTCCCTCATCTCTGAAAACACATATCACAGAAAGACCGGTTTTCTATACTTGTGAACAGGAGTTAAATAAAGCCATAGAAAATGTTTGGGAGAGGAGAACCAAGCTGACCTACCAGAAATTTCTGAAATTTTATGGGAGAGAAAACCAGATAACACAAACATCTAAAAAAATTTTTAAAAACTGAAATACATGGAAACATAAAAATAAGTATATTAGTGAAGTGGAAATACTCGAAACCATATAAAGAGTTTATTATCTCTGTGTAGTCTTGTACTAATGTGGTTCTGTCATTTAATTCTTTAGAGGAAATGTCCATTTCAGAAGCATATGTAGCCCTGCCTCTTCTGCCAAGCCTGCATGAAGCCTCCAGATGACATGGCCTAGACATGTCCATAATATGAGACCTATTTATTAAATATAGACATTTCCTCTTTTAACATTGTAAAAAAATACCTAGGAAATGTGTCTTTTCCATAGTGCCTAATAGTATATTTTAATGTCTTTGCATTCCTCAGGGAAGCCACAAAAGCAGACATCCCATCAAAACACACGGAGCTCAGAACCACAGACACCTCTTATATGAGCGTTGGGCACGGTGGGGAATGTGGTACAAATACCAACCTCTCGATTTAATCAGGTATTAGTACTTTGAAGAGTAGCTTGTTTCTGTGATACGAATTACCTGGTAACAGTGTATTAACAATACTGCTAAATTCCTCATCCTTATGCTTCCTTGTAAAATTTAGCTATCGATATTATCATATAAGCTTGGAATTCTTTAAATTGCTCCTTTTGGGTGCTCTTTTGTGCAGGGCTATTAATTTTAAATGAGGCTGCATAAAAGGCACATAGATCCAGCTGCTTAACAATTTGCAGTGTGAAACGTAAAACACAAACCCATGAAGTGATGTGCTGATCAGAGACGGTTGCCCCTCATGAGAGCCCCTTGGAGAGCAAAGACTTACCCACATGGACAGTCAGAGTTACCAGATCCAGTGGAGGGAAAATGTAACCTAATTATTACATTTCTGCATGGGTTTAAATAAACTTCAGCTCGTATATTTTATAATTAATGTCATAGATTACCAAATGTAAAGTAGAGAAATATATGTAATAGAAGTTAAATAATTGCGATGTTTGGGTTTCATACTTACCTCGTCTTTGACATGGAATACCAGTCATTCATTTTTCCTTGCTGTCAGTTTTTATTCCTGATCTGACAGTCATACCCAAACATTGTGCCCAGTACCATTTCACTGAAGACTGCAGCTGAGCATGTGCCATTGGACAATTCTATGCTAATCAAATAGTATTGTCTGTGACTGACCTTCTGATCACTGCTATTTCATCTCTTCCGGCAACAGACACACAGATTTTGAAAAATCAGGGATCAACTTTCAACTTGTGTTTTCAGTCCATTATTTTCTCTAATAATAGAGAATCATGTTATATGACATATTTCAATCATAAATGCATTTTATAAAGAAATACTTTATGTCATCCCAACTTACTTTATCCCTTCCCTGAATTTCTGTGTGTGTATATATATTATCTGTGTGTACAAATAAAACATCCTACATTTAATCAAGTTGAAACTAGTACATCGACTTAGTCATTACAAGGACATGAAAATTACAGAACACTTCAGTTATATCCGTATGAAATATACATTCTGGTAAGTCTGCAGTTAGTGCCACTAAAATGTTATACTAGCCTGAAATAAAACATTTTGATAAACCGATGATAATTTTAGTATAAACTTGTAATGGTGGTTCCTCAAGAGAATTATTCTACTGTGAAAATGGATAGAGGTCATCATAAGTTTTAACTTTAAAAAACATATGTGTTTCCTTTTCACACAGGCGATATTTTGGTGAAAAAATTGGACTATATTTTGCCTGGTTGGGGTGGTATACTGGAATGCTTATTCCTGCTGCCCTGGTTGGACTCTTTGTTTTCCTTTATGGATTATTTACGATGGATTCCAGCCAAGTAAGGTAAAATCCCATTTAAAAACTTAATAGCTTGTTGAAAATTAAGAAAAGTCTGATACAACTGAGATCATTATTATACTTACATATGCTTTCCTGATAGGGTAATCATGTAAAAATAACCAAATAAAACACTGGGTTCTTCAGTCAAGTATATCTGCTTTGTATATCTCCTTTGCATCAAGCTAGATGCGTACCACTCCCAGCCGTCACAGCGGCTGCGGTGATTCCCATTCTTTCTGTAAGGAAAAACAGCAAGTACTGATTCTGATGCCATGGGTACTGCGATGGTTGTCATTCCAGCCAAGGCTAACGGGTGAAAAAACAGTCAGTCATACTCCCTCTTTACCTTCATCTTGCCTATAACTTCCACAGTGTAGTACAGTTGCCAAACTTCAACTTATTTTCGCCTATGCCTTTGTTTGTTTCTCACTTTTAATTGTGGCAAACTTTTTGTCTAAGAAAATTCTTAACTACGTCAGTGTAAACTGCAGACAGGAGACTCAGCTTGGGGGAGATTACAACTACATGACATGAACTTAGTTTTCAGGTTTCTCACTGTTGTGGTTTTGCTGGAGAGGGGTTTATGTCAAATTAGAAATCGTGATGAGGGTGCTCAAGTTAAGTACTGCCTGTGTTTTTAGGAACAGTTTCAGAGGAGGCACCCTTATTACAAAGTTTTCCATTAGATGTCATCAGACACAACAGCATCGGTGCACTTGCAATTGCAACTGTTCCTCCAAGCAGTTTGGGTGCTTAGGCTGTAAGTATGCTTGGAGTCAGATTTCCTAGGAAGTGTTTCCTGGGCTTTGAGCAGGGCTATTTACATTTTCTCTACGGAACTTTTTCAGTCTCCTGTTTCACAGTGAGCTGTTGAGTTCTGCAGTGCTGTAAGTGAGGTGGTTTTAGGCTTGCTTTCCTACAGCAAACTCCTGAGAGTCTTTACAGCTTCAAACTACGTTAAATGCAATAAATGTATCAGCCAGGAAAGTATGCTACCTTTAAGGTATAGTTCTATGTAAAAGGGTTGTTTCGCATGATAAAGGTTTTTAAAATGCAGTGGATGTAAAGTAGAGGATCAGCCTGTTCTTAAAGCTCAGGACTAGGACTGTTGAACTGGAAATCTTGTATTCTTCATGTGTACAATGGCACGGTTTCAACAAAAGGGGAACAAAGGGCTGTAATCTACCATTATCAAAGTACAGTGTAATATTTGAGGCATTGCCGTGGCAGAGAAAGATTTGGCATTGACACTGCCCAAAAGAAAGAACAGAACTTCTAAGAATTTTTTTTTTTTCAAACTGTAAGCTGTTACATGTTTGTATATGTGTCATGCACTTCTCCCAAGAAGACTTGGAGATAGGGCTCCTGCTCAGCTTTTTTGACAGACAGACGCAGTTTTATTGCTTGCTGAAGGTTGCAGGGTGTAAATCGCAGGAGCTCAGAGGTGGGCTAGCTTTTGTGTTTTCATTCGCCAAGTTTTTCCCCTTGACGGCTGCTGAGTAGCTGCACACAGAACACAGAGATCTTATTTTGCTCCCCGAGGAGGCTGCTTGTGTTGGGTCCCATCCTGAGGTGCCTCGGTATCGCGCTGTGTTACACAGAGCAAGAGCCTGAAAGTTAGGTGATCTACCGTATACCTCCTATGCCTGCGCAGGGAGGGGAGTGTTTATCTATTTAGCATAGCTAACGTTAGCCAGTGTTCATTTCCCAATACTGGCAGAGGGCGGGTTAATGCCCTAGCTGTGTGCTCTGTGGCAGCCCCACACCTGTAACCTGGATCTGTTCCTTCTGGGCGGAAGGTGTGAATCTGTGCAGGCCCCCTGCAGAGTCCTGACAGGGCACTGCCACATCCCTGCATGCTGTCACCAGATCAGTAAGATCTGCTGTGAGACATGGATTCCAGAACAGAGCTTAACTCACTCCAGCTGATTGTGACTGGCCTGATAAAATCTATGTAGAAGTTTTCTGTATCACCTTGTGTACTGAGGCCATTCTAAAAGCCGGTGATAACAGACGCTGCTCCTTGCCATATCTGCTTGCCTAGCCTAGACGGGTTAGTGAGAGTTAGACAGAAACCTCCTACCTCAAGCAGGCAGGACTCGTCCATTAGCAGGCAGACAGACTGCACAACCTAAACCTTCTTATTCTTGACACATTCTGGGACTGTGAAATTATCTATCTAGTGTTTCTGCAGTCATTTGAAGAAAACTGCTAGATAAACATATATAACAGTTTTATAATTGTTTGTCTTTTGAGCACTGCTACTACTGCAGTGTGCAAATGCAGTGTTCAGCAGCCCTCTGGAAGGAAAGGTTGGGTAAGTTATTCTGGCAAAATCTAGGGACAGAAAACCCAGTGGCAATTAGGAATCTAAACCTAGTGTCAGGACATTATGGCAGTGTCGTAACTGCCCCATTGCCCCACATTCAGTATTATTCAGTGTAACACTGTTTCATGTGAAACAGGTTTTATCCTATTAACACTTGTTGCTAGGAAGGAGTGGATGTTAGGAAGTATTGATTTACAGGGTGATAAATTCTGTCAAAAAAAACCCTATTTTTCATCTGTCTTGTATGTCACAAAATTTGAACTTAGCGACTGATGAAATCAATTTTGCAGAAGCATGCTTTCCTCAGTGATGTCCCTCTACCACTCGGGTGCGGGGAGCTGCCATGATTCCCCCTCGTGTGGCTGCAGGCACAAACCCATCCTTTTGTTTTTCCACTGAGGTCCAGCAGTTTCAGCACAGAAGGAATAAGCAACTACACAAGCGTGCATTGCCGTAGAACCAAACACTGCTTGCGATGCCAGCCACAGGTTTTGTACAGCAATGCGAGGGTTATACACACCTAAGAACTGATTTGTCTTATGTCTTGTATGAGTGCCTCTCTCTGCTCCGAGCTTGGGTCCTGTCATGATACCAGGTGGCTCTTTTTCTATACATATTAATGATATTTTATAAATATATATATCAGCCTGTGGCAGGACCCCATCTCAGCCTGGCAAAGGTGAAGGGCAGAACCTGTGTGTCATTCATCTGTGGCTGCCACGGGCAAGTTGGAAGTGGTGCATATCGGTGCATACGTGCTCCCTTTTGGTGATACCCTTCCTCCTTTCCCAGGGCGAGTGCTCCTCTCGTGCTGCCTTTTGCCCTCACGCTGTGTCTCTCTTGTTTCCTCAGTTACATTTTTAGGGAAACAATAAACTTTCAGGTCAAGATTGAATCATTTGATGATTCAAGTGTGTAGGGAGGAGGAAGGTGAAATAAGATGGGAGGACCTGTATATACACTGTGGTATCAGGCACTAGACACTATTATAAGCAAATATGCATGGACGTCCCATGTTTAGAAACAGAAGTTTCTCCATTCTACACAGTTTGGGGCATTTTTCTGTCCTGTCACAAATCAAGTGTGTAAGATGGGCAGTATCTCTGAAAGGACATTGGAATGGAGGATGTTCTTTTCATTGTATGGGTTTGGAATAAAGTTGGGTAATAGTGTGGCTGCCAGGAGCCAGCACCAAGGTCCCTGGTGGTACTGAGATTAGTGTCTGCAGCTCGTTGCAGGGTTCGGTTGTGAGATGAAGGTAGCCAAGAGAATAATCCAGAGAATCTAGTTTCCAGAGCAATTGAATTATATTCATAGGGCTCAGACATGCAGAAACGAAAATGCAGAGCTTGATTTTGTATTTCTTGTTTCATATACTTTTAACTATATCTTGATCCATTTGCCCTCCTTGAGCTTAACTGGGGGAGATGTGGAGTGGTGGTCAAACGGAAGGGCTTAAATAGTCCTATAGCAGTTTCTTTGTTTGGGTTCTTTCAACAAATTATGTGCCATATCTATTACCTATCTTTATTGTTAAGTTAGATGTCAAGCTATTACACATCTATATAAAAATAAATGTGATGGTTTAAAAGAATTCTGTTTAGATGGGTTTATACATATCATTATTTATCACCGTTGCAAGTTGTCCATTTGTTGTCAGCCAAACAGAAAGGGCAGGCATGAACACAGCATAGCTTGAGGTGCCTTTGCATTTTTATTTTTTTATTGCAGATTTCAGATATAGCAGTGAGGACAGCACAAAGAAGCTTATTTTGCTCTGTTGTACTGCAGATTTGAGTTGCAGTAACAGTTAACATAGCACCTGTCACAAACACTTGTGTTACAGATGTTACTGCCTTTGCAGTGTAGTGCTAAAGCTTATGACCTATCACTGTCAGTGTGATTTTGTAAAATTTCTTGTTATTAAAAACAAACCAAGATTTTAACTCAAGGTATATAATACAGAAAATCTAACATTTATAATGTTGGAACTTAAATTCAAAGTACATTACAATTTGGCCTTATATTTGACAACATTTTTTATTATTGGCAAACCATTATAACATACTGTTGAAATACTGTTTTTGTGTTTAATCACTTTGAAAATGCAAGCAAGAAAATTCTCTGATATGACACACTAAGATTTCTGTTACTCTGCAACTCTGATATGACTGCTGTGCTCATTCTGGCTTAAGGGTTACTTAGGAGAATTTCTTTGTCAGGACCACCTTGTGTTGTAGGGTTTCAGTGAATTAGTGATTCTGTGATGCTATGTGAAGTATGACCGAAGACTACAAAAGTAGCATCTGGGCAACCAGAATCTTTTATTTCTGTTTAGTGTTATGTAAAGACAGGATTTAATAGGTGCACTCATTTGGACATAAGCATAAACTTCCGTACAGTATTAGAACTGTAAATTCAGCTTTTATGAGTAGGAGAGTGAAAACATAATGTTTCTTAAAGCAAATTAGAGGGGATTTGCTGGCATTTGTTTGATACTGCTACTTTCCTCATGTGTCATAGGATCATTTCAAGCACATTAACATTGCTAAAGGATAGGGAAAGGCGATTGCTGAGGTTCTTTGGGAAGCTTACTCACTGCAGTTAAAATTTGCCTTAAAATTAATTTTTGCACTTCTGTTAATTCTGTTTTGCCTTTGTCAAGACACATAATTATGTACTACATTTTGAATATGAATGGTCCCAGTGAAGACAGTGACTTCATCTTCCTAAACCTTAGGATCCTTAATGCAGCTTGAAGATATTTTCCCCCAAAATAGGACATTAAAGTGGGTTGTTTGGTGGTTGCTGGTTTTTTTATTAGCCCTATACATCAGTTCTTCTGTAGCAAATAAAAATGCAAAGGCTTGAAATACTGCTGCCAGAAATCCTTGTCAGTGGTTTTTTACATGTGACTGACTGATCTCAGCGTCATCCTGTGGAACAGACCTTCAGCTGATGTAAACTGGGATAAGTTGATTGAAATAGTGTAGCTATACCAGTGATGTCCATCATCTTAACGTTTGGTATCTTTTATGTCGCTTAGAAAAATATGCAGTAAATGTGTTTGAAGGCAGTGAATAATGTTTTGGTCTTCTGTTTGTGGTATTTGGGAGAGAATGGGATATTCACAAGTGTGAGAAGTGCAGCAGGATGCCCAAAAATACTGCATACTGCTCTAGCGTCCATGGTTTTCAGGTCACTGATGTGAGATGAAGCTTTTCAAACCTAACAGTCACTTTTAATTTATTTTATTGAGCCAGTTTTGTGGTGTATGCATACTGTTAACAAATAGAGACCACAAACGGCCTGGCCTCAGAAAATCTTAAGTATGCTAAAAGCCTTTTTATAACCTTTATTTTCCTCTCTCGTACTAAAGCAAAGAGATCTGCGAGGCAAATGAAACCATCATGTGCCCTATGTGTGAACGCAACTGCACGCTACAAAAGCTTAATGAAAGCTGCATATATGCCAAGGTAATTATTGTCTTACTGCTACCAAGATAATTTTTGTCTAAAGATCCACTTTCTTTGTGTAATGGCTGCTCTTGTTTCAGCAAAGATTCCTGCAAAGCACGTTCTTTCTCTCCAGAGGTTTTTTCAGCCTCTGCAATTCATGTTTCTACTAAGGGAATGCTCTGAAATGATCAGAGATTATTGTAAAATTTGTTTTACTTTCTGTGAGCAATACCTTCCTAAATCCTTATTATTTTCATCAATTTATCAAGTCCCCTGAATAATAAAACTTTTTTGGGGAAGGTTTTTCCTGCTTTCCTGTATAATTAACTTCTCACTCTGTTTCCCTTGCTTACTTTGTGGCTGAATTTCTGCTCCTCCTAAAGAAATTTTTTAGTCCAATGTGCCTGTGATGTGCTTTGCTCTGTCAAACTAATGCAAAGGTCTTGCACATCTAAACATTTTGCTACAAGAAGTTATCCCTCAAACTTAAATAATCACAAGTACCTCTGTATACATGCAGTTTTTTCAAGTGAGCAATAGGTTTTGATGTGTGGTATGTTCATAATGCTGGAAAAGCAGCCTTGGCATTTTCTTGGAATTCTTTAACCCACAAGATAAATCTAGCTCAGAAGCCTGTATTTATAAAATGGGATTGTCTCTGGGCCGTGGCATTGCAACCATACTGCAGCGATGTGAAAGAGAAAATCAATTTTGTGTTAGATTTTGATATTGCATACAGATAGGACCAATGTTGAGTAAAACTCTACATTCCAAATTATCTGTAAAGGAAAATTCTAAAAACATTTGACATTTGTGAAAATAATGTATATTTAGATTTTACAAATTTAGTTTTCAATTTTATAATGCCAAAATTTTAAAACTAAAAAGTTGTTTTGCAACAAATGCAGCAACAAATACCATTAATAATGTTGTACTGAATGCAGAACTGGTTTTCATTTTTAAATACTGCTATAACTCTATGGCAGAAAATGGCTCCATGAGATTGTTTTGTAACTTTTTTTACTGATTTCTTTTTTTTTCAAGATGTGTACTGGCGATAAGAGCTTTCTTAATTGAAATAATATTATGCAAACTATACAAGCCATCCCAGAAATGCCTCTTTTTAGAAGATGACAAGTACCTCTTAAGCAGCCCACTGCAGTTTAACAGGAAATTATTACATTTGGCACTGTGGCATCCCTTTAATTTTAAGTCCCATTATTTTAACATCCCCAGTTAATAAGAAGCAAGTTTTTTTGTCTTATTTACATTTACGCTGACACCCTGTGTTTCAATCATGCAAACCTCACATTTAATGTCACACTGTGAATAATTCATTGCTGCAGAGAAAATGTGCCAGGCCAACCATACCTCCACGTACTTTCAAACTGCTCTCCTTGAAGCAAACCCAGATGACAGCCAGGGAAAACGAGCAGTAACCACTCGTATTCCATCTTCGCAGGCACCCTTTCCTGATGCCTGTAAATATTATGGAAATCCTTGTAAGCTTCCAACTTTTCCTGCCGGTGCGTTTTTTCTGAAAAACCAATCAATCTTACATTAGAGCACCAAAAACAACCCAAAATTGTCTCTTTTCAGGATTTGTCTGGTTTGGATGTCCTCCAAGTGGGGGAGGGAGGTGCTTCTCTTTGGGAAGGAATAGGATTACCATCTGGCCACTCGCATGGCAGAGAAAAAGGAAAAAAATAAAAAAAGCTCAATGAGGCTTTTTATAATTCTGAGGTTATAGCTGTAACGGGCCTTCACTCACCATGTTGTCTCTAAGGGAAAGTTCACTGCATCTCTGCGTGTTACCCTGCTGCTAGGAAGTGCCCGGTTTCCAGCAGGGGTTGTGGTCCTGCTTGGCTGCCACCGTGCTGCACGAGTTGAGCATCACATACCCAAACGTGTGTCAGCACTTCCACCATGCTTGCACCCAAATTAGTGAATGAAAACAGTCTGTAAATGTTAGAAAATGACAATCTGATTTCAAATCAAATGCTCCTTTGTACCTTTTGAGGTGCTGTTAGTAATGTAAGTGGAACTAACATATTTAAAAAGAAGGCATCGGCTCTGCTCTCCGGGAAGGGAAAATGGCATTTCCTGCTTGCTTTCTTGTTCCTGAGAGGGAGCTTGTCAGCCTTTCCCTCTGGTTTTGCTGTTGTGGGAACATAACCACACAAGCGAAGAACTGGTACACCAGGGAAACTATTCCTCATTCCTTCTGGACACTGGCACCCTTATTCTGGAATAAGTGGTTTAATCCTTATTCATTCAAATCGTTCATTGTATATGAGTACGTAAGCACTGAGTTAAAGAGGAAAAGTGAGTTCCTTTAAGTGAAGTTTATCTTCCCAAACCTGCTTATGTTATGGGACCTGCCTCATTTATCTAAGGCCTTGTGCCCATATTTCAAGTTATTAAAACTGATGTCAGGGTTTCTTTCTTCAATATCTGACAAGGTTCCTCTAAGAGGAGCACTTCAGACAGAACAAACTAATGCCAGAAAAATCACGTACTTCGAAAGTTTTTCCTGCCGAGTTTTTTTGTAAAGCTGGAGACAAAATACAAAAGACGCCTTTTTCTTCCTTGTTACCACCCATTTCTTTCATCCCCTCCCTCTTTAATCCATTGCCATTTATAAATGCCACACTGAGATGAAGTTTATAATTGAAAGGAAGGGCAGGTAACAGCCGAGTTGTAACCTGAATTGCCAAATGCCTGAGCTGTCATTCCTGTCCGCATTCAGTGGACTCTGTAATCCGTGGGTGATGCGGATGGGGCAGTAGGGCTCTTGGGGCTGGTCCTGTGCCAAGCACACCGTGCCCTCTGCCTGAGGGCAGGTTGTTGATTCAGGGCGGATTTAAAATGCCTGAAGTCTCCTATGAGAATGAGAATATCAGTCAGGTAGCTGACAGACCAGCCACAGGCACCACGATGTTTCAATTCTGCTTGGAGGCCTCTGGTCAACACAGGGTCTCAGAATACACATTTAGCCTTTAAGACCGTCAAATTTTAATTCTGGTACTGAAAGACTTTCACCCAAGCTCTTTTTATAAAGACAGTGCTAGATCGGGGGCCAGGTAAGTATCTTCTACCTATGGCAACTTTAGTTCTGCTGGGTTAGTTTTGGTTGGTTGGTTCATTTTGTATGCCCTTGGGAAGATGCCCTCTTTACTGAGCAGAATATCCAAAATCACATCCTCACACAGGTCTACATTCAACACTGAAAATGTTCATCAGATTTGTTGTACTGCTTTCATTCATCTCTCACATTTTCAGTCTCATACCCGTTATGTTTCTGCTTTCCCATATGGAAGCAAAAGGAAAACAAGGCAAAAGACGTATTTGTATGTACAGTTGTTCTTACTGTACGATTCATGCAGCGGAGATACTGGATTTATTGATAACCAGTCCCAAATGGGGAAGTGACTATTTGGTAACCTTAAAAAAAGAAAAACAGAACTGACATACACATAAAATACGTGTTCATAATGGTTTCTCACGAAATTATAACAATTCTACTCAATAAGAAATAAAATAGAGGCAAGCAATGCTGTTTTCATCAGCTTTTTCTGCTTTCCTGAGTTTTATTTGTTAGGCAGAGAAGCAATGATGCCAGCCTTCTCTAGAAGAATCCAAACCTGTCGTTAGGATGAGTTCTTGCAGCTGGCAGCTCTCCTGGGAGCAGGTTGGGTAACCTGCCCGAGGCACCTGTCAGCCCCAGCGTGCAGGCAGGCTCCTCTACAGAACAATGGTCCCGCTGGCCACAGCAGCTTTGGGCGTTAAGACATAACAGACATAAGAGAAGATCACAGACTGAACCTGGTTACCTGTGCCCTTCCGTTGGCTTAAGGACAAGTTTCTTTTCACGATAAAAACTTAAAAATTAGTCCTTAATTCAGCAACAGGTTCAGCACCGATGAAAGAAAAAGAATATTTTCAAGAATATTCCATTTCAGGACATGCTCTTCTTATTTTCAAGAGTGGGATATAACCATTAATTTTCTGGATGGTTTAGGATGATACATATCAAAGCCACTTGCAGCACTTTTTCATTTCTTTTTCAGCTCACTTCAAATCCTAACATATGACTGTTGATGATAACTTGGTTTGCTCTGTTATTTTGTAATGATTTGTGCTTTTTTTTTTTTTTTTCCAAATAGAAATTTGAAGCCTGTGCTTTGCTTACTAACACTCAGCAACAACTACCTCTCATTAGAAGAAATATAGGCCAGTTATCCCTGGAAAAATTATATTGCTGCAAATTGGCAATCTTAAATCTATTGAAAGTGCACTGATGTTAATTTTAGCTTCCTAAATACTCTTTGATATTATGGCTTGAATATTAAAAAATCTGGGGATTTTTTAGTATAATTTGTGATGTTTTCATAATAAGTGAGACATGATATTCACCCTCTCAGATGCTTAGAGTGATCCATAGGCATGCAAAAACTATTACTTTTTTTCTGTGGGTAAGCCTTGCACTTTGGAACAGAACATCTGTTCTGACCAAACAAATCTTATAAGAGTAAGATAAGGGATAAATCCAACAAAAAGGGAAAGCATTCATGAGGAGAAATGAAGTGCACAATTTAGAGTTATGTTTTGGGGAAGGGGGAGGTATTTAGAATTTATTTAATGTTTGTTGGAGTGTAGGGGCACTAGCCTGTTAAAAAGGAGAATATGTCAACAGTTTGAGAAGCTGAGATGCCTAGATAAAAAGGATTATATACCATTCTTACCTGCAGAGAAATTGCCAGATGGCCTGGGAGAAGAAAATGGGATCAAAAGAGACATTAACTGAGTAATATACAGAGGAAGAAAAGTGAAAAGATAGTCATTCTTTAAGCTTATAAAAGCCCTAAAATAGAAAATGTTGGGGTTGAATATGACCTGGCACATTAGAGGAATTCTGGAGGAATTTTTAGCTTTTTTGGGCATGGACAGAGCAGCTCTTAGTGTCTGTGAAACAAATAGACTGAAGGTGCATGAGGTGATGGACTGGAAAACTGGAGTTCAAGTTATACTGAAAGAGAGTGGGGCAAACCTTGGTAGAAGAAACGTGCAAGTAGGACTTCTTATTCAAATGCTTAGCTTTTAGTTTCTGCCACCAGTTATGTTCTCTGGGATTCTTTGGGGCAAAAGATTAAGTGGAAATTATTTGTTCCTGATGTATTTATTTTCTATTTAGGTCACACATTTGTTTGATAATGGAGGGACTGTTTTCTTTGCTATTTTCATGGCAATTTGGGGTAAGTACATTTCTATTTGTTTTGTAATTTTAGTTCACCTGACCATTTTATATGATTACTGGGTAAAGGGAGATGATAGCTCTTGATAAAACTTAAAAGAAGGATTATGATTCTGTCACACAAACTTTTTCTTCGGTTTAAATCAACTTCACTTTCTGTGCTAGTAGTAGGTGAAAATAATGCCTTTTATCATTAATGTAATGGCTGTCTTTAACATCTCAGAATCATGTGCCTGCATTTTATATCAGGCAGGCAGAAGTCTTTTTAGAGGCAAACATGTAGGTTAATTTACTGATCTGGAGTCAATATAAAAATCATGTCGTGTAGAGAATTCTTATAGAATAAATGAGAATGTTTTTGTGGGAGCTAATTAGAGGGAATTATAGGAAAGATTTGATGTTAAGTGCTTGCAACAGTTTTAATATTTATATTCAAATTCTGAGTCTGAGTATCTCATTATGTTCACTCTGACATCGCACACATCATGTCACAGGGCCCAAAGCCAAGCAGGGTGATATCCACAGAGGCCACTGTTGAACAGGAGCTACCAAAAGCAGTCTTGCCTTTCTTAGAAGGTCATTGCAATCGTGCTGTGTAAGACAGATGTAATGATTCCAGCATGAAATGCTTGATGGAATTAACTTTCACTGAAGCTAATAGTATTTTGCCACTGAACAGTAGGGAAGACTGTTATTGGAACAAGAGGTGATTAATTTTACCAATGTAAATGTTTGTCTATGTAAAGCCTGAGAAAATAACACCAGTTCACATACATACAACTGTCTGAATTCAAGCCAGGTTTTACAACTTTAGATAGAATCAAATGGCAGACAACAGATTTATTTATGTCATACATATGAATAACCATTAATGATTCTAACTTAAAGTGAAGGATAAACAAATGTCACAAATTTTGGAGGCTGGCCTGATAAAAGCAAAGGACTATACAAACAAAAGCAAAGCATCCAGGAGGTAAATAGACACATGCACATACATGCAAAATTCATAATTAGATTGATAAAAATTAACACAATATAATGGAAGGACACACTTTGAGTGCTTGCCTCTGGTATTTCTTCACTGGCTCCTAGCAGTGCTGTTATGGCCTTGCAGTTACTAATAATTAGTTTCATAAATTCCTAAAATGCATTGCACTACCAATGTAGGCAGCTCTGATAGCTTCTATCTTCAAGTTCTCCTTAGAGAGATCTCTTTCTATTTTCAGCTGAGGCCAAGGTTCACATGTAAGGAGGAATTTTGCTTATGTCCTGCTTTGCCATTATCAGGAAAGATGGTCTATGTGCTAAGAAAGACGAAAGCTGAATATTGATTTTTTTCTTAATTTCGAGCAGCAGAGTGATACTCTCACCTAACATAGGTGAATGTGTCTCCAGTTGTCAGTCTGCTATGCAACATGCTGGGTACAATGTTAGGAATCAGGTTCCAGTTTTGATGGGAAGTGTGCTGATTTATGACTGTAGGAGTGGCAACATTGCACATACGCACTCAATTATTTAATCTTTTCAATACTTTGAAATAAATACCGGGTTTACTCCTTTGCAGTATGACTGCCGTTGTTTCTGGTGTGTGTGTGCACGTACATTACTCACGTATTTATTTGAATAAACTGTCATTGCAACATTCGCAACCATATAACTCTCACTCCAGTGAGACAACTCCATTGACATGATCCACAGTCTCCACACACTAAATGAAGTATTTTAACAGTCATAGTAACAAGCATTTATCCCATGTGAGTAGTTATTTTCTCTGCACTTTGTTTGTTCTATGCCTTTACAGCTATGTCTTTTTCATGTTCTTTCTTTCTATTTAGACATGTCTCGTAATTGCAAACAGATACACTATGCAATTATTTGCACTATACTGCCATAATTTTACTCTTTAGCTGGACAAAACTGGACCGTGCTTTTTAGGATATCTATATACATGGCAGACATAATTCCTTTCCTTTCATTTTAAGATAAGTATTTCTTCTGTCTAACCTGTACCAAAACCTTTTACATCATTTCTACAGATCTAGCCTGCATTGCAAACAACAGATCAGTTTGACAGAAGAGCAAAGCTTGTCTTCATTTCTTCCCTTCAATAGTAACTTTAACTCTGTCATCGTAGTCAAAGGTTAAATGTAGTCCATGTCACTCAGATTTTATTCTCCCCACCAAACATCAACCTCTGAGTAATCCAAGTAAATATAATTCTGTTTGTCATATTCACTGAAGAAGGTACAAATGTAGAGTGGGGAAAATAATGCCCTGAGTCATTTATCAGATAGAAATTATATTTGGACAGAGTAGTTTCACCCCAAGTTAGTTAAATTTGGGAATTCTTTTGTATCAATGCTAAACTATCATTGCAATCCTAGCCAAATTTTGCTCTGTTACAATGTTTCCATTCTTGACCAAACTTACACAAGGCAGAACTTTATCTGAGTGCAATTTGTCTATATTATTTCTAAGAAAGGAAGCGTAATATCTTTCCAGGAAAACCATAGGCTGATCATTTAGTTACAAAGTAGAAGAGCAGATATTCTGCTGCTGGGCCCTGCTTGTTGTGTATTAGTGTATCTTGTGATTTTCCCTTTCCTTTCCAAAACATTGTTTGCACAGTAATGCCTGTAAGATAACAGCTGCCAGGTCATCTGGGGGAAAATGAAAGTGTATAGATAACAGGTGAGAATATAATCTGAAGCAAACATTATGACGAGGAGTGGGATGGTGTCATGTCAGCCATAGGAATGCCGTCGGATGGGCACCCTGCGTTGTCTTCTTCAGCCTTGTCTGCTGTGCTGGTTTTGTCATCTGATGCACATGCAAAACTTGGGTCATATGGTCCAAGTGAGTTGTCCAAGTGGAGAACTGAAAGGATAGTGTAATTATTATTTTTTATATATTGCTTAAGAGATTCTTATCCCCATACACTGGGTACGTCACAGTTTAGTTCAGCAGTCCCTTGCAGCTGAGCCTGGTTAACCTCTTCCTTACGTGGGGGGAGCAAAAGGTGAAGAGCATGATTCACGACCTTCTGAAGAGAGCGTGCGTCCTCCCAGCAATGCCCGTTCAGCACTACATGGGTGGTTGGCTTCCAAAGCTAGCTCATAGTCTGACGTTCTGGCAGCTTTCAGCTCTTGCATTCAAGCCAGAAAAGGCGTATTGCCAGAGTTTTATTTTGATTTGATTTTATATGAGAAAAAAAAGTGTGTTTAGCCTCTCAGTGTTTGTTTAAACATTTAAAAATAAAGTCCAGGAACACGATATAAATGTTTGGAGACTGTGAGATTACGCTTTAATACAGGTTTATACATATTCATGGAGAATACAAAAGCAATCCTCTTTTTAAACCTCTTAAAAATATTTTAACTCCTAAAAACAGATACAACTTCATCCCTCATTTTGTTATTGAAGCTGGATGAGTAAGTAGTTTAACCTTTTTCAGTTAATCAAAGTTTCCAAAAGCTTTTGAGATACAGTTTTGAACTCACCCAGAATTCTTTGAACAGGTTCACTGATACTAGATGTGATATTTCCTGATATTTCAGAGGTTATAAAAATAACTTGCAAGGAGGAGACAGGGAGTTAAGAGGAATATTGGTTAAGCTAAAATTTTAAAATAATAAAGTACTGTCAGTTGAAACCTAGCTTGACTGAAGTCGATGATATAATTACTAATAACTCTATAAAACCAGACTATTTAAGCAGTTCTGTGCAGAAATAAAAAATGTTCTTATGCAAAACACTTGTGCTATTCCTTACCTGGGTCATTCCTTGTATCATCATAAAGACGTCTGTGGGAAAATGATTCAGACCTTTTCTTACCATATATAAAATACCCAATCAGACCAATTAATATCGATACCAAAATGGCTCCTGCAATGACACCAGCTATTATTCTTTCTGTGTAGTTTTTGTCTAGTAGAGAAAGAAAGAAAGAGACAATTGAATGAAAATAATAAGTCTGTAAGTCCAGATACTTCACTCTTGATTTGGAGCAGTCGAGGGCTTTGTGGAGTGGGACGTCCCACCAAGGATCTGAAACACTGTGCAGACTATGACTAAACCAGCCTCTCTGCATAAACTTTCTGCCATTGTAAAAGAAAAGAGACATCTCCATCCTTGACTTTCAAGGGAATAAAGGAGGTTTTAAAAAGAAAGGCTACATGAGTTTTTAGTCAAATGAAAAGGTTCCAGGTTTAATTACAGAATCAACCGCTATCCTTTTGTTTAAAGAAATAAACAGCAATCACTCTTTGAATGCAATTATTTGTATTTAAGCCAGCAGTTAAAATTGCAGCCTCTGAATTTCAAGTGATTGTTAGAGTACCAATTTTTGAGTATGCAAGGTAAGAAATCCAGTAATGCTTTCTGCACCTACTCAGTTAGGAGAATAACTGCATTCCTCCAAGATTTTCCTCTGATTTTGTAAGACTTTTCTTCAAAGAATTCTGTTTTTCTTGGAACTAAACTTGCCTCTCCCACCCTGCTTCCTTTTCAGTCACATTATCTAAAAATTGGGTACGTTGTAATTATTAGAACTATGATAAGAAACATCAGAGTCTGGTGCTCCTTTAGTTCTTAGTACAAACTGTACTCTACTGGATGTGATGGATAAGCCTTTCAGTCCTGTGTTAACAGCTTGAAAGCTAATTAATGCAAAAAATTACTGTGTCTTCTAATCTTTCCTTTTGTTTTCCTGAAGACCTGATTCAGAGCAGCAGGATAGAAAAGTGCCGTGACAGTTTTATGTTCCATTGTTTTCCCACGCATCCTCAGCTTGATAATTAAATGTACAATGATTAATTCCTTTGGAAATATTTATAAGAAGTCATCTTCGGTCACAAAAGTTTCTGAACTTAAATAAGTTAATGTGTTACATGATTTAAATGTTTTTTCTACACAACTGCTTTGAAGGTGCACTCCAGTGTGAATGGACAGTACCTGTCATTAGGTTCCCCCACTCTTGGAAGTGTTAAACAAGTAAAGAGTAGATAATTTTTTTTTTTTTTTTTTTTTTTTGGGGGGGGGGCGTGGGGGCTGAGTTTTAGTTTTATTCTGTACTCTGTCACCTATTAATTCACACATCCTATCAAGCCTCCTGTTCAATGAAGAAAACATCTTTTTATTATTTAATTCAAATGATTTTATTAAACCAGTTGGACTTTAGTTAGGTATTTACCTGCATTGGCATCTTTTGAATTAGATGATGCAGTAGAAGGGTTGCTGAAATTATGATTCAACTCTGTTGTCTGCTGAATGGGGTTTAAGTTTGGCATAGGACTGTCCTGCATCACTGTGGGTGATGTCAGAGTGATACTGGTGGGGAACAACGTCGTGAGGTTGAGTGAAGAGCTCTCACTGGGGAGCGCCACAGCTGAAGAGGTACTATAGGTGACTCTGGAGTTACTTGGTGTCACTGTGGAAGTAGAAGTAGCTACAGCACTTCGGGTCGCTCCAGAAGAGTCAGTCATTTTTGTAAACATCGCTAAAGATGTTGGACTTCTGTTGAAGTTTGTGGTGGAGTTAGTTATTCCATCTTTTGATACCGTAATGACATTTGAAGATAAAGTGGTGCCATCAGTGGAGTTCAGAGGTGTGCTGTTTTGCCAGCTGCTCATCTCTGTTCTTACTACGTTTTCTTTGGTAGTGGTAGTTACTGGTGCAGCATGACTGACAGTAGAAGGATTTGTGGTAGTAGTCATAGGCAGAATAAAAAATCTCTGTGAAGTCGGTTGCACTGTAGACTGACTGTAGTCTGTAACTGAGCTGTTGCCATTACTTGTTTTGTTTACTTTTATGCTCTCAGAATTGCTTTTATTCCATTGCAGCCTTACAAGCAGAAAAATGAAAATCATTCCACAGGAGGGTTTCATAGTGTTGACTTCAAAGTCTGGTTTGTTATATACAGAACCTGTAAGAAATTTGCTTTTGTCTATGATTTTATTTTGCAAAACAAAGCTACTCAGTTAAGACCCAAATAAGCTGGTAGCAAAAGTTAGTGTTATGCTACAGAAATCTCACTAGTTTACCATGTGTTGATGATGAAAACTTTATGTACCAGGGTGTTAATAACCTCAGGGGTGACCTAAAATGATATTGATGATCAGCAAGAGCTTTTTGCAGAAGAAAAATTCCCTGGTTCTGTACGCAGGCTTCATACTCGGAGGGGAATAATTCAAACCCGCTTTGCTATAGAATGAGGTAATGATATGTATTTTGATGGCACGCTTAAGCTAATGTTTTCTGGGCAGGCAGCAACTCCAAGACCATTCTGAAGAGTTATGCTCCCTTATGAAGAAATATAATTATTATAATTAGACCAGAAGGCTGATGGGTAATGTTTTGTGACCCTGAGGAGTGAGCATCATATGAATGCTGCCAGGAGCAAATAAGACAACTAAATCATGGATGATGCTGAATTTGTGTGGAAACTTCCTTTCCTATAGGAAACTGGAAGCTGTATTGTATGTATTCATTTTTCCAATGTTAGATTGAGAAGGATGAGAAAAACTCATCTTGAAGTCAAATGATAGTAACAGCTACGCTGTTCAGTATTATCTGTGGAGTTTTGGCAAGGGTTGTGGGTTTTTTCTACATGAGACAGGTTGAGATCATGCAGCTTTTAACTCCCCCATATAACCTCTCATGTGACAGACAGCACGATAAAAAGTACACTAAGTTCCATTTTCAATTACTTTAATTAATGCAGTTACGTTAATTAATTAGGTGTCCATGTATGTGGGTATTTACCATCTAAGAAAGGAGATATACACCTGGAGAAAGTAATTATTTCTTCCATGTTCAGCCTCCCCTTCTACTGCCTTACGCTTTTTCCTATGGGTATTTTGTTGGGAGGAAGGAGATAAGGGCCGGTTATGTTCTTTTGTTTGGTTGGGGTTTCGGTTTTTCATTTAATTGTGCATTTTCCTCAGGTTAGCTTCTTTGTGTGTAACACTGTCAGAGCAATGGAAAGCATGCATAGATGTTGTAGCAATGTTGTAAGGGTAGACTATAATTAAATATCCTGTCAAGGTATCTCATTTTGGTCTCATTCTTATTTCTTTTGTGGTTGGAAGGTGGTACCATTACTTGAAACACATTTATATTTATATATTTTTATATATAGATTATATATATGTATTTATAAAGTATTTTATGTATATATATGTATTTATAAAGTGCCATTTAATCTGCTTTTTAACATACATTCCATTTCTCCACACTGCTTATTTCCCAAGTTAAGGTTCATTATATTGCGGGAAGGACCTATGCTTGGAACATTTTTCTAACTTATTCAGCAAAAAATAAGAGAGAACTTCTGCTTGAGTGTCAGTTAAACTCAAGTGAACCACTTTGACCCCAAACAAGCCAGCCAAAGAAAACCACTTTGGAGTTCAGTTATCAGCTCCAATTACGTTTACAATTTGAATGATAGGCCTTCAGATGACTATGAAATGCTGTGCAATCTGAATATTAGGGTTTGATTTGTTAGTACTAATAACGGCAAAACAGTGAAGTAGAAACCTGTTGTATTTTACAGTTTTCAAGAACATGCTTTCATTTTAACAGTATTACTGTTTTCATTCAATGGCATGGTCTTTCCTTCTTTTATTAATACTCATATTGGTGAACAAAGTTGGTTTGGTCATATCGCTCATTATCCCTTCACTGTAACTAAACTACACAGGGAAATTATGCTCAATACATTTTAACTGTAATTTTAATTCATGGAGCAGTGTGCAAAGTTTTCAATATCCTTGCTGAAGAAATTCTTTCTAGTTTTCTCTGATCGGTTTGTTTGTGTAATCTTCATGGGGGACCATAGAGGAGAAACATCCTTGCTTTGAAAGTTGTGTGCTGTACTTCTCAGGCTGTGATGAACTGCTTCCTGGAAATCCCTTTGTCTGTAATAATTAACTCTTTTTTTTCTAGTGCAGCATTTATGTTCATACAGTTTAGAAAAACGCCGAAGTTCTTCAGAGATACTCATTGCTTTTGGAGCTTAATATGTAAATAGTGCTATTGCAGCACAACAGCAGTGCTATAGATTAGCCAAACATGCAGAAGAGCCCAAACATTAAATTAGTTGGTCAAGTAATTGTTTAAGGAGGCTATAAACAGGTTATTAACAAAAAAAAAAGGTCTTGCTTTTTTATTCACTGATATTCATGTTACTCAGTACTAGCTCAGTGCAAATTGCTGCAGTAGGCATAGCCACAAGTGAGTAGAAATGGCATCATTATGGGATTAGGCTGCAGTTCATTTACCTAGATTAGCTCTACCTGTTTTTAACATGAAAAATGAGGTTTTGACATAGGGTGGTTACACCACCGTGTTTCTTCAGTGGAATTTGGACGCTGCATTTGTTTCTGTGCTGCTAGAGTCAAATTTCATCTGAGATCTATGACAGGTGGGTAGGGGAAAAAAAGCCAGCTCCAAAAAGGGGAAGGCTAAAATGCCTCCTTTGGTGTATGGCTTTATGAAGAGATACAGTGGCCCTTATTTGAGGAATTCACCAAGACGTGAATGCAGTTTCCCATAAAAAAGGCTCTCTGGTGTGAACCTCATGGGCATACTCGGTATGCACTGGTTGTGTCTATGCTAGAAAATGTGTAGTCCAGTTGCAAGAGATCTGTAGAGGTGCTGAGGACTTGATACCCACTCTTCTATGTTTGTGGAGGGGTTTACTCTGAACCTGCCACAATCTCTTCCCTTTGACTGAGCACCCCCCAAGAGCTGGCTATGTTAGGCTACTCCTGGAGCATATTGCGTAGCTTACGCAGAGAAGTACCCAGTGGTGTAAGCCGAAGGGCAACACATGGAGATGATCAGGAGACATTAAAATCACCCTTCTGATGTGGATTAAACTGCTAGTGTAGGTACAGCCACACTGAGGAGGCTGTCATCCTCTATCATACAGACTTCTCGATTTTAATTGAAGTAAATCTAAAAAAGGCTACAAAAATCCTTGTCGTTCTGTTATTAATAAAGATTAAAGTTCCTTTACAGCAGAAAGTATTCAGTATGAAGCAACTAGTGTACATAGGTGTACATCTGCACACCTACAGTCTGGGTGAAGCCCTGGTCCCATTCAAATCAACCTGCCCTGGGTCTATGGACTTGGCCGTGAAGATTGCATGGATATTGCATCTGGCTTTGTGTTTGCCTTAACTGCTCAGATTTGTGCTCAATATTTCTGCAACACAGAAAAAAATGTCCTATTAAATTATGATATGGCAATTTTCATATAAATATATATCCAGTGGTATATTAAGTAATTAAAAACACATTTGTGGCATGATAAAGTATTTGCAACATGTATTTCCTGAACACAATCCCACCTGCCAGAGATAGGTGTAACGTCTGCAAAACCTCTGCAATTGTCAAGAAAATAAGCATTTCCACGTCTTCTTATGGGTGCATAATACAGTCCTCAGAACTATAAATTCAAAGGATATTCTTTTGCATGTAAATAAATAAAACCTTGTACCGTTTCCTTCCCTTACAGCAGTGATTAGAAAGTACTTTATGTAGTAAACGGTGACATGATGAGCAAATTGTTAATGGCACTTCTGTGTTTCTTGTGACCTGGAATAACGTTCATATTTGCAGAGCTGTCACAAAAAGCTTACTATGCTTTTTGAAGCCTCATAAAGTAGATTGGTTTTGCTTTTACATCAGTGATCCAAAAATAGATGGAACAAATATAAAGTGAGATATAGAAAATTTATCTTTTAGAATTCAGATAGAAAGAGTAGCAAATGGTGGTCCTAGAAACATGTTGGATTTTTGCGTCTTTGGCTCTTTGGTCTAAAATTTGGCTTGCTCTCTAAGGAAGATACTTCAAATTTAATGAGCAATAAATATTAAATTTCCAAGCTCAAATGTATTTTCATTTTTGGACTGAGAAAACAATTTGTAAGTTTTTAGTGAATTCTAAAGAGGAATATAAATAGTATTCCATAATTAATGTATTTTTTCCCCTCTGTTACTAGCTAGCAAACTGACAAGTTTAAGTGCAATGGCCGAGCTTCCCAAATGTGTATTTCCAGTTCATTGTCGGTGTAACTCACCCCAGCAGAAGCAGTAACAATGTAGCAATACCTTTTCTTACAGAAATTTTGTGTAAAATAGCATAAACAGAATACTTCCCTTCACCACCCCCACCCCCCAGCATTTAAAATGGGCTCTGAACTGAGGAAGAGAAAATTTGTACTTGCTTGACAAGAAGCATAAACATCCCCTTAAAGAGAAGTATGAATTTTAGTGTAAACACCCGCTAAAGAGAAGTATGAATTTTAGTTAAATACTTTCATTGTTTATGGTTGCTACTTCTCTTCTTTAGTGTTTGAATCACTAAATGGGCAGTTTTCAATTATTTTGTCAGAATACACTCTTAAGTAGAATTTGTCTACAACAGCACCACTTGCTTTCCCAAATGCTGTATAAAAGAACACTGTGATTATTAACCAGATCAACTAATAAGCATTAAAAAAATCCCCTCAAACTTACCTTTGAGCTCTACAAAATATGCAAGAACCTGCTGAAATACTGCTATGGCCCAGAGTGCAATTAGTCTGGTGGGAAGGGACAATAAATGTGGCAGTGTGACACGGGGCAGGAACGCGCCGTACCGGCAGGGCGAGGTGGGGCAGCCCTTGGCTGCGTGCAGCCGCGCGTCTGAGAACATGCCTGACCGACCTCACCGCTGTCATAACTGAGCTCTGTCATTACAGAGTCCACAGAAATTGCAGTGTTTATGGTAAAGTGGCAGTGCTCGTTGCTTAATCTTTCGAAAGTCTTTGAACCCGTATTTCAGAAGGGTGGCTGTTTTCTGTAAACTAGAGGAACTATTGTTCCATGTACCGTGCAACTATTAATTTAACAAAAGATAGCTGCTTTTTATCACAGAGCTTCCTACGGTACACTTTGTGAGATGAAAACTGGAAAAGCCTGTCTCCTACAAAATAAAGCAGCCAAACGGGTTCTGTTAAGAAAAACATGCTGCTAGAAATGGGTCGGATCCCATCTCCAGGTTCACAGTTGCAGTAATTTAAGACAACAATCTAAATCTAAATTTCCTGAATTGATGAGCTGTCAATAGTTTTTACTTTAGAATACATAACCAGCTAGGGCTCTGAATGTTACAGTTCTTACTCCTCACTTTAGGTTTTGTGTAAACAATACCGGGTTAAGGTAAGAATAAGGAAGTCAAACTTGTTATGTGTAACTTAATACGCTGATCTAATCAATCCGTGATTTTTTTTTTTCTTTAAGTATATATATTCTAGGCTGGTATGTAGTGAAGAGCAACTCAGAAATGTTTCAGCATTGTGTGACTGTTTGAGTGGAATGCCATGATGTTCTTATCTGTTTCCACTTCAAATTGTTAAGTCATCAAGTGCAAATACTATTTCATAACTTATCCTTGAGATAAGTGTTGAGAATACAGCACATACAGGAGGTTTTTATATGGGAATGACTAGCGGTTTGTTCTTGAAAATACTGCAGTGGACAAGTGGAGGGTTTTCTGTGAAATGGATCAAGTTCTACCCTTTCTAATATCCCCTTTGGGGAAGTATATTATTTCTGTGGCATGAGGCGGGCTGGTCTGAGAGAGGAGGGAGGACAGAGTGATACGGTGGGTTTGGTTTTCTTTGGAATGTATCGTGTGCCACAGTGTGTATCAACAATCTTCCAACTCACATGTGTTGCTCTGTCTGGGTGTACATGCATCTAACAGATTGACCATGCGATCTGAAAACAAATTTGTGTCAAGATTTGGATGTTACGCAGCATTAACCAAATGACAAGTGATATACTAGGATCGGCAGTATACTTTGCACCAGCATGCTCTCATTAAGGTGCTACGAAACCTGTCTGATAGTGTTTTTTTTTTAAAGAAAGGTTATTGGAATAGAAAGGTTATTGGGATAGATATATATTATTTGAAAACAGCAAGACCTTATACAGGCTGCAGTTCTATTCAGATTTTCAAGGTACATACGCTTGCCCCCTTTTAATTTGTTAGTAGTTTCATTCATCCATCAGGAAAAGTAAAAACTGTGTACCTGAGTGAGTGAACACCTCGTGGAAGATGCTCTGTTTGTGACTCGGGCCTCGGCTCGGTGCCGTGCTGCACTATGGAGGCTCCTGGGGCAGGAGAGGAGACCGAGCTGTCAGTCAGCTATAGCCTGTGTTTAATTAAGCTGCGGTTTCCATTCTGAGGAGTGTTTTTATTGCATAAAAACATTTGCTGGAAACAAGTCCTGACTTTTACAGTCACCAACCAGCCCTGCCGGCCAGCTCCCAGCCCCCTGCCCCAGGCCCGCAGCCGCGGGGGGTGGCTGTGACCCACGAGCCGGGTTGGACCTGGTACCATTGGCCTCGGCCCGTGGGCCCGGCCTGCCCAGCCCCCCCTGCAGAGCCCCCCGCAGGCCAAGCTCCCCGGCAGGGTGTCACCTGCAGGCTGACGGTTTGGCTGTGTTGGTCAACACCCAGCTGGGCACGAGCCGGCACCATGCTTGGGTGGCCAAGGTGGCCAGCAGCCTCCTGGCTGGTAGCCAAACCAGCGTGGCCAGCAGGGCTGGGGCAGTGCCCGTCCCCATGCGCTGGGCACTGGGCGGCCGCCCCTCGAGCCCTGGGCTCAGCTCTGGGCCCCTCGTGCCAGGGGGATGCAGAGGGGCTGGAGCGTGTCCAGAGCCGGGCAGGGGGATGGGGAAGGGGCTGGGGCACAAGGCTGGGGGGGGACGGCGGGGGGAGCTGGGGGGGTCCAGCCCTGAGAGGAGGGGGCTCGGGGGGACCCGATGGCTCCCTACAGCTGCCTGGCAGGGGCTGCAGCGAGGGGCATGGCACTCACTTCTCCCAAGTAACAGGCGATAGTGTAAGAAAAAAACAGCCTCAAGTTGCGCTGGGGAGGTTTAGATGGGATTTTAGGAACAATGTCTTCACCAAAAGGGTGGTCAGGCACTGCCACAGGCTGCCCAGGGAGGGGGCTGAGTCACCATCCCTGGAGGTGTTTAAAAGACGTGTGGATGTGGCACTTGGGGACAGGATCTAGTGGTGGGCTTGGCAATGTCAGGTTAGTGGTTGGCATCAATGATTTTAAAGGTCTTTCCCAACCCAAATGATTCTATGAGTCTGTGATTTTAGTTCTTCATTCATGCAAGTACTGGCAGCGTAAGGGCAGTAAATGTAACTTAAATAAGAACGGAAAGGAACTTTTGGAAGTTTTGGCCAGAACTGCAGTCTTGCAGAGAGCACTGAATAACAGATCCCTAAATGAGTGGGTCTGTGCCAAAATGCTGGACAAAAACTGGATGTACACCATATATTATGGAATTTAAAATGCAGAATGGCAATTAGAGCTATAAAATGGGAATCAGCGTGCCCGGGGAAGAACAAGGGAGGCACCAGATAAAGTTTTCTGTAGCAAAGCAGAGACTGGTATGTGACTCTCTCTAAAGTGTAAATTATCCAGAATTCTTAAATGGCAGGATTAGGCAGAAAGAAATTCTGCCAGGCTCAAAGCAATGTTAAAACATGAATATTCTCATCTTGATGTTCAAACGGTTGGATTAGTCATCTATTGTACATCTTGGTTTTCTGCAGAAGTAATTGATAAAAGTCAAAGCTTAGCATTTTCAGAGCTGGGAGATGAGGGTGAGATATGAATCAGCCAGGAGCGCCTAGCAACTAGGGCTGGTGGGGCTTGAGCGCATGGAGAGCAACCAGAGACAGGTGGCATTAGTGGTGTGAGAGAGTAAAATAAAGGCAAGCCAGGAAGGATCCTGCCTTTCTGCAGAACTGGACCAATACTTGAATTTCAAAATTCTGATGGGTTTTTTTGGTTTGGTTTTTTTGGTTTTGGTTTTTTTGTTTTTTTCTTTTTTTTTATGGTCATTTAGACTAGAAGTTTACACCGCAGAGAAGATTTATGGATTATTTTTTCCCCATATGCTTTGTATTTATATCCTTCTAGTTTTTGATGCTATTTTCTCAATAGCCTTTTAGCACAGCAAAATTATGATGAATGCTGTTCAACTGTGGGAAAGAGTATTGCAGCGTTTTTTAAGGGCCCAGGTGGGTCTGGAAAAAGTGCTTTAGTTGGGAGGTGTAGTTAATGATTAGGCCTCACCTGCTTCATCTAGATGGATGATTTTCCTGATCATTCCATTATCAAATGCTTTGTGTACATAAGTAACATAAAAGAGATAATTTATTAGCATTCTTCATATTATAGTAAACTATTATTCATGCTATATCAGAGCCTGAAAACTCTTAACTTAGAGATGGATCTTAATTTAAAGAGTAAGCAAGTTATCCCAAATCTTAGAGGACAGACAGAATGAAATGTATTACATTATAAGATTAGTGTATGTTCAATTGAGGACACCATTTGTCCACAGTCTAGTATTACTTCTAGGCCACGACTGCCTCATTTTATTACCACAGCTTCGGTGGATATTTACACAGGCTAAAATATTTCCTTGCCCAAAGGAGCTGCATGTACTTAATAGCCCACCCTTCCTCATTCTTTTCTGCAGTAATGGCACTGGGGGGAAAAAGCCACTAATTCAATTGTTCGGTTTCACTTTCTCCAACTCGGGTATTTTAATTCAGGGGGATTTAAAATTCAGAATTTTATTCCCGATAACTGAGACGCTTCCTTAATTTCTGTTACCTTTGAGTGTTCCAATTTTAACAGTGATTATCCTGAAGTTACTTATAGTTTTCAGATTCCATGGGGAAGACAGCCAGAAAGTGGCTGGTGACAGCTGTCATGCTACATGTTGCTGATTTCCTTGAGATCTGCATGGCCTGTTCGCTTTATTTTCCATAATAAAAATGCAATTGATGATTTCCACAGCTACAGTCTTTCTAGAGTTTTGGAAGAGGCGTAGAGCTGTGTTAACCTATGACTGGGACCTCATAGACTGGGAAGACGAAGAGGTAAGACCAAATGGAAGTAAACCTCTAAATCTTGCTATCAGCATGATTAAAGTGTAAATATCACTGCATATTTTACACCAGTAATCTGAATTTGTCATTCAGATATTTGTATTTATAACACTAGTTGCCGAGTAAGGAAGTATATTTGAGACTATGCAAGGATACTTTACCTTCTGTATCTAGCATTATAATTCAAAATGTAATTCAACATTTATTAAAAGTATCCTTTGAAAAAACAAGTGGAAATACTGCCAATACAGAGGACAGGAACTATGACTGATGTCAGCACAGATACCTTTCAATGCTGTGGTTTCTTGTACTGGAAATTCCTAATCCTGCCTCAAAACAGGACCAAGACAAGCAAAGGGACAGAGACTGGATTCTGTGTCCTTCTGAGAGACATAACTTATCCTTTTACATCTACTATCAGCATCAGCAATAATAAAATGATGTTATTACTTCATAAATCACTACTGAACATAGCTGTAATTTAAGTATATTGGTGATTTAACTGCAGTCTAAGTCTATAGAGACTTTACCATTACTTGTTTTATAGCTTTCCATAGGTGGGTAGATACAAGCTCGTGGCTTTTAGTAAATGGTTTCATATCACAAAAAGCACCATAATAACTGGCATTTATTTATAGTTTTCTCATCAATTTGTGCAGATAAACTAGTTTTAAAGTCAGTATTATGACCTGTGACCATTTTAATATCCTCGCTTAGTGAGGAAGGCTGTTATGGTTTATGTTTGTTGCTGGTCTTTGCCACTATTTCTAAGGATTTTCAAAAGAGCAAATTTATTTGGATATTTGAGTTGGAGCATTATAAAAAAGAGTTTGTATCGATATAAATTTTTTACTTTATAGCACATATATGTCTGATTTTTGATACTGCAGTGAAGCAAGTTGTACAACAAATGGAATCTACTCTGTCGTTCCAGGAAGAGCTGCGCCCCCAGTTTGAAGCTAAATATTCCCAAGTGGAAAGAGTAAATCCCATCACAGGAAAACCTGAACCTTTTCAGCCTTTCCCTGATAAGCTTAGTCGACTGATGGTGTCTGTCTCAGGAATATTCTTCATGGTAATGTTTAATAGTATTGACATTATTTTAGCCTTTAATCTTACTCTGATGTAAACAGTAACGCAAGTCATGAGTGCATTCATAAAAATTAGTGGATTTACATAAAATAAGCAAAACTGATTGTGTCAGTCATACTGTTAGGTTTTGGATCTCTTTCTTTTAAAAGATGTGATATAGTTGTATTGTAAAGGAATGTTTTAATTCATCAATCTAATATTTTCATTCTGTTAAAGTCTGCTCACCAAAACAAATGGCAATCTTTAAAACACTTGTTAGTTTTATTAATTCAGTGGAAATTATTTCAGGTGTGGTTTATTTTGTTCTAATATCTCTGTTCATAAATACTTACCTGTAGATTTCACTGGTCCTTACTGCAGTGTTTGCAGTTGTCGTGTATCGTCTGGTAGCCATGGAACAGTTTGCTTCTTTCAAGTGGTATTTCATCAAGAAGTATTGGCAGTTTGCAACATCTGGCACTGGAGTCTGTATCAATTTTATGATCATCATGTCACTCAATGTTGTAAGTCTTCTGTTCTTTTAAAGGAGGGATTAATTTAAAACATTACTTACACAAGGTGACTGAGTTTACTGTATATCGGATATATACATATTCTTGCTTATCCATATAGCAGTGCCTAAGGCTAGTATTTGAGGGGTTTTTCCTCTTCTAATGCTGTGTTTGTCAATGTTTTTCTCTATTGCCTGCTTGATTTGTCACTATATATCTTTACTTACGTCACCAAGTCACAGTGGTACAGGCTACTGCCTTCTGCACCTGATTTTTTTTTGTTTACATTACCTTTTACAATACATTACAATACATCTCTAAATGGAAGTAAATAAATTTTTTGGCTGAGAATTTCCTTTCTGTTATTTTCAATTGATAAGTTTGAATTCTTCCCTTTCTTCTTTAAAATGCAGCTGTGATACCAGTGTTGCACAGTCCTAGAATTGCTATGATACATAATTTTGGTTTAAGTTTTTCCTGTCATGTAACAGCACAGGTTTAATCAGTTACTGTGGTAACATAGTGTACATTGCTATAAACTCCATTTCTTCAACTGCAATATAATTTATCATTTTTTCTACTCCCATGCAGGTGCAAAAAGGTAAAAAGGAATAATAGCGCAGCGAACAATGGCTTTTAATTCTGTTAGGAAGATTGTGCACTCGCTGCAATAAGAAAGCATTCTTCAGAACTGTCTTTTATTTATTTCTGTTATTATATGTGATAATTCTAAGTCATAAAAGTACATTCAAGTGAACAAGTACACCACAGCTACTGAAAATAACTTCCTATTAATAATAAATACTCAAGGAAAAAATTTTCAGAGTTGGTAGCTACCTTGGGCTACATGTCACTTAAAATAAAGAATGAAGATAGTCAGTCTATAGGCAGATAAGGACGTTTTCAGTAGGAGGCCAATATCCTCACCAGTACGCACATTCATGCAAAGGAAAACTGTATTGTGTAAATGCTTCTGCCAATTTTTGATCACATAGGTTTGTTCCTGAAGTTAGAGGGTAAGCGTGTAGCTATTAATTGAAGGACCATTGAAGTCTGAACATTTCTCTTCATCTATTGGGTCTTGATTTATCTTTAATGCATATTTAATGTGTATACTTACATATTTACATGGATAAAGAAGCCTGAAGTAGTTCAATGAAGTCTTTATAGGAAACTATACATCCATGCATAGCTACAACATCACCCTCCCTTCCCTGTGCAGATACCTTGGTGCTATAGGGTGACAGAACACCTATGCTTTTGATGCATGTTTTCATTCTGAATTTGACGTCACAACAGACAGCACATGCTACACTTAAACCATCTCTTATTTCTGTTTTAGGTATATGAAAAGGTTGCCTATCTCCTGACAGACTTAGGTATGTAGGTCTGCCTTCATGGTATGGTTCTTGCTAGCTGTGGCATATACCTCTGTACTTCCATAAAATAAGGGATTGAAAACTTTATCTGTGCATAGTATGATTCTGCCATTTCCCTAACCAAGTGAGAGATATCAGAAAAAGAAATGAAATTATTATTTCACTAAGGAAATAATGGAAAAGAAAGATATTTAATCTTCTGCTTTTTTGTGTGTGTTTGATAGTATATTAACATTTATAGTATATTTTAAAACTGACATTTGTAATGGAACAAAAGTCAAAACATATTCTTTCCTAGACTGCTAATAGCGATTTTTTTTCCAGTTTTCCCAAATGCTTGGTGGTTGTTGTTTGTTTACAATTTGTTAATGTGTATTTTAATAGGGAAAAAATGGTCTAAGATAAAACTACATTTTCTAAGATAAAAATATTAAGTCATAATTTTAAAGTAGCTCTGATTTTGTCACATTAAAAATTTATACTGAAGCCTTTAGTCATGATTCATAGAGGTAAAACTTTCTAGCTTATAGAAAACAAGAAAGCAAAGGCAGCATTTAAGATCTATTATGTGAATATGTTACCTTTTAGGGTTTCTTCTTGCATGTTCTATTTTAGCCCATGTCCAAATGTGCAGTTGATCTTGTAGTAGTTTAAAAGCAAGCTCGGTGCTTAAATTTAACGGCTCCCTCTTCTGGTTCAAGTACTGAATGGTTTCAGTGTTTCAGACAACAGGCAATTGAACGGGTTAGAAAGATTGAGGATGTACAGTAAACTTGTTCGAATTATTAAAATTTTTAATTTTTTTTTCAGATCACACTGATTTATATTCCTACTTTTTAAATACATTTTTACAGACCAGGAAATTAGAATGAAAAGAGTGATTTCATTTAAGTGTGCAAGCTGATTTTTCCCAAAATACATGAAAGAATTAAAAAAAAAAAAAAAAAAAGGCTTCTTGAATCAAGCATGATGGAGCTTTGGGTGTTTGAGATGTGTAGCTCACTCCATTTCCTAAGATGTTTTATGTGAAAGAGGAGGAGAACATCTTAACTTCTGGGAGCAAGTGTCCATATGTAAGGCTGTACATTTGTATCCTAATGTAGTCATCATTAGACCAAAGTAATTAAGCAGTACAAATTTTAACTGAAAAATTCAGGCTGCTTAGAATTCTAATTCATGTATGTGCTTTACAACTTTTATCAGTGTACTATATTCTGAGTTTGATACATCCATCAGAGAAATCTAAATTTTTTACAAAAAAAAAAAGAATTAATTGTTATCACCAAGTTCTAATTCAGACATAAATAATGTACTACAAACAGTAAAGAAAAACATGCAAGGCAGTGCAGACCCACGCAGAATACTTGTAGCCCTGCTACACATTTCTACATTTCTTTCAAAAAAAAACCCAAACAAATAAGGACCTCCATCCTTTCCTTGTGGAATTATAAACTGTTTAACACTTCACAAGAATCATGAAAGGAAAGCCTTGAGGATGAAGTAATGGTCTCACAGACGTATTTAGAAGGCAAGATGGTTGGGTGAGAAACTGACTGTTGCTTGTCTCTTTTCCCTCTGCTTTCCTTGGCAGCCCCCATCTATTGCTCTGCTGATGCCAGGTGCTTTTGCTTTTTGTTGTAGGCTTTTTTTTTTTTTTTTCCAAGATACCTGTAGCCTTAAAATTAAAGGTTCACACTGAATTCAGAAATTGTTCATGGAAATGGAACAGGTAGCTTCCCATAGAGTTGTGATCTATTCTGTACCCAGGGGCTTGTATCTCCTTTTCTACACAGAGCCAACATAGTTTGAGCTGGGACAATGGGTTTGTGACCTGCAAACTGAACACTTTGAAGAAAAAGACACCTTAATTGCAACCTCATGAGGCCCCATGACTTGGAACCATCGCTTGTTTTTTTAGTGTTGGTGGATCTGTGAGCAAAGTTAGGCATAACTGGATTTCATTTTAGTTTATATCACGTATTGTGTCTTTCCACAGAGCACCCTAGAACAGAATCTGAATGGGAAAACAGCTTTGCCTTGAAAATGTTCCTCTTCCAGTTTGTCAACTTGAACAGCTCCATCTTTTACATCGCCTTTTTTCTTGGCAGGTAAGTTATCTTTGCTAACTGAGCTGGAGGGAAAAGTTGCACAGAACTCATAAGTTTTCCTAATTTTATAGGTTTGAAGAAAATGCAGTGATTGTTTGAGCTGCAATATTTAGATGCAAGTCAGTTTCTGAGGATAATTGATAGCACTACATTAACATTTTTAACTGTATGTGAGGGTTGGACCCTTGAAATATTTACTCATGAAACTAGACAAAGTATACTTCTTAAGTGGGTCTACATACATGACTTTCCTACTAAATGAGAATTCAGTTCATTTGAAAATACAGCCACTTCCTAAATGTGGGTCTGTATTTAGCCCTGCACTAATAAACTGTAGTGATTTTTTCTTGTTTATTCCCCTTTGGTTACATTTCCCAGGATCCATTTCTATAAATATCAAATATTGTCTGGCAGGTCTTATACAAGAGTAGGAGGCAGAAATTCTGGCTCGTTTTTGTGTATATCTTTAGCTCAGAGCATGAGATACTAGACAGGTTTAACCTTGCTTCATCTTCATTTCAATTTTGTTATGATCAGACTTACCATTCCTATATAACATAGAGTATTTCAGTTTTATAATACAATTTCACTTCAAGAATGTTTTAAAAAAAACAAATAAAACATCTAGTAAAGAGTAAAATATCTGCATGTTACATCCAGTGGTGCACCTCCATACAGTTCCGAAACTTCTTTGTATCTTGCTATCTCCTCTGTCTAGCAAGACCAGGCATAAAGGTCTTTCTGTCTCATTTATGAACTTTAGCTGAGGTCATGAAGAATTCTGATTCAATTCATTTGACAAGAATCTATTTGATTATGATGGGTTTGGGGGTGATGTTCTGCTTCTGTGTCTGAGGGTGCAATCCAGTGCACACTTCACGTGGGCAAGAAGATCCCTGTGATGCAGTAAATTCCTATGTATTGCAGCGGCTTATCTTCTTAGAAATAGATTAGAGTCTGAATATCTAACGTCTAAAACCTCTGAAGGTAAGATTTTTGTTCTGGACATAATAAAAGCTTAGGATCACTTGCAAAATTATGTTCTTTGTTTGCATTTTGAAACTTCCATATCCTACAGATACCCAATTTAAGCCTCAATGATTTAATGTGTTTATATTTCACGAGTTTGCTCAATGGATGTTGTGAAATAAATGCTGATACAGGCTGTTCTTGGAATGTCCACTGAGAAACAGAAATCTTATTTTCCAGATTTGCAGGCCGCCCAGGAAAGTACAACAAGCTTTTTAACAGATGGAGACTGGAAGAGGTAAGCAATCCTGTTTTGTGTTCCTGTGACATTTCCATGAATAAAAAGGAAATGGCTGAAGAATATGAATTATGTTCGGATTGAAAGATTTATTTTTCCATCTATGTGCAGTGAAGAGTAAACTCTTATTTATAGCAAAGAATAGGAAACAGAAGACGTGTTTTTCCTTCTGTGTCCTCTACCGTGCTGAGTGACTCTGCCCCAGACATGCAGTTTCTTCTGCTTCTCTCTTTGGGAAAAACAAACAGTGACAGTCCCTTGCCTCACAGGCACTACTAAGTCCTACAGGATTGGAATCTCCTGAATATGTGGAATTTTTGGATGGAGAGCAATGTAATGCACATATATATAGTGCTTTTCTATCAGCTTCTGAAGTTTCTGCCAGCACAAGCAAAGACATGGACTTTTTGGAGTGGGTCCAGAGGCGACCACAAAAATTATCAGACGGGTGGACTACCTCTGCTACAAAGAAAGGCTGAGAGAGCTGGGGTTGTTCAGCCTGGAGAAGAGAAGGCTCGGGGTAAAACCGTATTGTGGCCTTGCAGTACTTAAAGTAGGCTCATAAGAAAGATGGGGACAAACTTTTTAGTAGGGCTGGTTGCAATACGACAAGGGGGATTGATTTTAAACTAAAAGAGGGTAGACTCAGGCTTGATATAAGGAAGAAATTTTTTTATGATGAGAGTGGTGAAACACCAGATCAGGTTGCCCAGAGAGGCCTTAGATGCCCCATCCCTGGAAACGTTCAAGGTCAGGTTGGATGGGGCTCTGAGCAAGCAGATGTAGTCGAAGATGGCCCTGCTCATTGCAGGAGGGTTGGAATGGATGACCTTTGGAGGCCCCTTGCAACCCAAATTATTCTATGATTCTATGATTTAAAAGAAGAAAAACAGTATTTTCAAAATGTAGCTTGAAAACGTGTTAGGATTGTATCTCCCTGGATCTCTCTACCATGCTGAAGTTCCCTCCTATCTCTGAAAAATAGGTTTCTTCTGTTGAACCTTGGTAGCCACAGAATAAAATGCCATAACATTTGTAGTCCATGGTCTAAAAAAAATTTTCTGTAATTACTAAACATTTTAATTCGGCAATTTAGGTAGTTTAACTAGCAGTACCAGAGATTCAGCTACTAAGTCTCTGTTCAAACTTAGGGTATTAAAAATGAAATATTGCTCCATTCTTTTGAAATGAATATGTATGTATCAGTCCAAATGAAATAGACTATATCATTTATCATATATGTAGAACACACACCCTTAACTTAGGTAATGTGGTCTAGTTTTTCAAGAAATAATATGTCTAAAGGTTGTTCAACTAAAGTGCGTTAATATTTCTGTTATTAATATTTCTTTTAATGTTTCTGTAGCTGGAAGTCAGTATTCTTCACTAGACATATATATTGAAGATTTTTCATTTACCCTCTGAACAAATAAAAATTAAAGAAATTATCTTGTTTAGCTATTAATCTTTTTCCATTTCATTTTAGTGTCATCCTAGTGGCTGCTTGATAGATCTGTGCTTGCAAATGGGAGTTATTATGGTTTTAAAACAAATGTGGAACAACTTCATGGAGCTAGGCTATCCGTAAGTTCAGATGTCAAATCTTCTTTTACAGCTAGTGATCATGTATTGGTGTGATTCAGTGATAAGGAAAAATATTTTTATGTTAGGAGAATGTTTTCACTTTTTGCATGGCTCAAACTGTAGCTTTATTCCCAAGGGAAGCAATAAGATAAGGCTTCTCAGGGTGTGTTAACCACCTAAATTGTTTATTGTGTTTTCATTTTCCATAATACAGAGCTGTTCAACTACTGAAAAGACTAATGGGCTAAGAGTCTTACAGTTCTCTTGAAAGTGGAAAAATATGTTTTCAGTAAAAGGTTGCTCATCAAATATTAATTTAATCAAAGTCTCAACCTTGAAAATATGTCAGAAAGGGTTATGCTCACAATGTGCAAGCATTCTGCAGATGAGGGGCAGCGTACTGTATTGCTGTGAGATGGATTTCTGAGAAGAAGCCTACTTGAAGTGTCAGGCTTCCTGTCTCCTCAGCCCAGCAGTGTCTTAACTCTATCTAGAATTTATTTTCAAAGATGCTTATCTTCCTTTATGGAAAGCAGTGTTTTGTTTTGACAAAACCATGGTTTGCAACTGTGGCGACAGTTGCTTTTTCAGTAACCGAGAGATCAAGAGCTAAACACTAAATTAGTTTGAGAAAAAGTAGCAGCCTGTTAATAAAAATACTTACAAGAAAATTTTTTCCCATCTTCAGTCTCTTTTCAGTAATGTCTAGAAACAAACACTGGTCTTTCATTGCCGCCTGCGTCTGTACTGGGTAATAGGTTTCATTTGTGTAACACTTTAATTTGTGAGACTGTGACCTGCTTCATATTTATAACTACTTTGTGAAAAGACCTCTGCACAGCTTTATAAAAAAAAAAGGTCTTAAATATTTGCAGCTTCAGCAACACCTTTTTAGACACTTCTTCATGCTTCATGAGAAATGCTACAGAACAAATTCTGTAGAGCATCTAGACCTTTAGGTTTGTTTAAAAATAGTCGTATTCTACTATTCAGTATATGGTGGTATCATAGAGTTCTTAATCAGCTCCATTTACTTGGTTTGTCTTTTACAGGATTAAAAATAAAGCATTATTTATTTTTTTAATGCTCTCACTATGTGTGATTTTTTTCCCTGTTCTTTTTTTATTTAGGCATACAGATAAATCCTGTAAAAAAAAGTCTATGCAAGCAAATGGCATGTTCTGAAAAGCTTTTTTGTACAATGACTAATATGCTCCGTTAAAGACATAATTAAAATAGTAATGCAGAATTTTGAGAACTTTTGGAAATTCTTGGAATTGTATCTTATATGGTATTGTAAATACTTCAAAAAAATATCTAAATATACATTCATGTGCTATCCAAAATAGGCTCACTGACTGCAAAACAATACCGGCTAGTATTGTAAATTACTGAGCAAGTACAGTCAATAATGCTCTGTTTATCTAATAAAGTTTATTACAGAATTGGTGGTCACGACGCAAAATGAAGAGAGGAGGGCAATTAATGGAGCATAAAGTTTCTCTGCCTCAATGGGAAAAAGACTGGAATCTGCAGCCTATGAATCTTCATGGTTTAATGGACGAATATTTAGAGATGGGTGAGTACATTTAGGGATGTGTCACTTCTCTTGAGAAACTGGGACTATGTCGCACGTTGAAAGATCTTTTGCATTTCCAGTTGCTAACCACAAAAATGTCTGTCTAGTTTTACAGTTTGGCTTTACCACCATCTTCGTTGCTGCCTTCCCACTGGCACCGCTCCTGGCATTGCTTAATAATATCATAGAAATAAGGTTAGATGCGTACAAGTTCGTTACTCAGTGGCGAAGACCTATGCCTGCAAGAGCAACAGATATAGGTGAGAGAAACTACTGACCGTCACTGTCACATACCATTTATTTGTGTTTCCTTCTTCAGTGCAGCTTAACCCTTGAAATATTTCGTGCATCAAGAGTGAAGTTGATAGTGTAACCGAAAGATCTCAGTGATAACTCTCCTGTTAAGCAACAAAAGGATACTCAGTTGCTTAGTTAAGAGGACTACTCGGATTTTCTTTCCATTTCCAATAAAGGATCATAGTAGTTGGAATCTTGAAAACAGGCTAAATAGTATTTTAGGCTTCCAAATTGTGAAACTGTACATCTTAAATGCTATCCAAAATCAGTTGAATTTAGAAATTAAATATAAGGAGTAAATTCAGTTTTGGTTTAAAACTGAACTAAATAAAAATAAGCCTTGTCTTTCAAAAATCTTCTATTTGGCCTTTATATCCAAAGATTATGGTTATACATTTGTTGCTTAACTATTTCTTCTCGACAGGGTGTGCCCTACTGTAAGGCTTCGTCCAGGTGGAGCCACTGGTGGCAGGAATGTGAAGACATGGCTTCATCTTGACTAGCTTTTCTGACTGAATAATTCTCTCTCAATAAGAAGGGAAAACTGTGTGACTAACAATGACTTTAATATTACTAGTATGACTTCATATGACTTAATATGACTGTGAAAGACTAATGACTTTGTTGTCATTTTTCTTGTTCCTAGGTATCTGGTATGGGATTCTGGAAGGAATTGGAGTTCTGGCTGTCATCACCAACGCCTTTGTTATTGCCATTACTTCCGATTACATTCCACGTTTTGTCTATGCATACAAATATGGTCCCTGTACAGATCAAGGGTACAGACAAGAAAAGTAATTAACATACTTTTATATATACATGTGTATTTCAGTGGAAGCGCACTTTTTCTCTCTTTCTGTGTTAACATACTTAACATATATCAGTAACTTTTTACCTTTTACATCTGTGCAAACCTTCACAGATGTTAAGTGCAAGTAATTCATCCATCCCAAAGAGTTTGCAAACTTACTCCACAGTTACCGAAGTGGAAAATCATGTCTTCCCTTTTGAAGGCAAACCACAGAGTTCAGTATACATCAAGCAGTTTTCTGGCTTTCTCCAGATAAGCTTTTCTTCTTTTCTGCAATAGTTCTGGACTGTCTTCTCCCACTGCACTCCCACACACATATATATAATCCCAAACCCTCTTTTAGGCTACGCCTCATTCACCCTCAAACTTCCCTGCCTGTTTTCAGAAATGCTTGCAGCCCACCTCCAGCAAGATTGGCCTTGACACTATTTAACATAACTCCGTCTTTAGTGTATCTTAGCATCAAACAGGGTATCTTGCCTATCTTTGTACCACTGGGCCAGTTTCCTGCCAGACATTTACTGCTCTCCCTGAACTGTGGGTCCACCATGCTCTGTCTACCTTTCCCGCTGTCTGTCATGACCTTTTACATGATATGAACAGATCACGGTACCCATGGACATCCTTTCATTTATTTGGAGACCAATACCCTACAGGTGGTTTTGGGGGGTGGTTTTGAAGGGTGTTCTTATTTTTTTTCTTTTCAATATGGGAATCAGGGTTACCTTGAGAAAAGGAAGCATCACTTTGCTAATACAGTGTGCGTTACAAGCACAACTTATCTTGGGTTTTGTGCAGGAGGTTGGGTAAGAGTGAAAGCATCAAGGCTTGTCCAGCAAGCCAGTACCGCTTCATTCATAGAGCATGCCTCAGCTCAAACCTCAGCGGTCTGTCCTTCCTTCCCTCGTTGCTCCATCTCTAATGATTCAAAATAGACATTTACGCTTCCTGTGGTGTCACAGGAAGAGAGAATTTAAGGGCAAAAATAGTGAAGCAGGATAGGATGAAAAGAGACAATATCAGAGCAACATTAGTGCTTAATGTGCACTAACCTTTTAATAGAGAACTACATAATTCTATTTCTTCTTTTGCCAGTAGTGATTCGAGGTGTCACAGCAAACCTGAAAGTTCAGGGGGTATAGTAGGATCCCTGATGCATCTCTTTTAAAATGTTATTTGCCTTTCAGAATGCTCTTTGTTGAATTACAGGACAGATTTCCAAGGAGATGGGATGTCTTATATGGCCATGATTTTCCAGGAAAAGACAAAAGTTTCACTCCTACAGTCATAATTCAATGTATTTATGTGGTTTCTGTCATTAATAGTCATAAGTTGTTGCCTTTCAGATGTCCGGTTGGTATATATGCACTGTTCATTTTACTGTTGGTGAAAATTCTTTGATTCAAGCCATAAAACCTGTCATTTGTTGCTATATGCTGCATGATTGGTGGCAGATTCTGCAAGGATGTTAAATTATTCTCCTCTCTGCCTCTCTAGACATCTTTCTAAGTTCAGTAATTTTAAGAGAGTGAAGAATGCTAGCAACAATTCTTGGTTTATATCTGCTGGTAGATAAGAAGCAAACCCATGAAAAGTGCTGAAAATAGATTTTTAAACTGCATTATCCCTGAAACAGGTGTTATTTGTTCCTTTCCAATAAAATTTGCCTTCTCCGCTTAAAATTTTAGAACTACTTTTGTCCTGATAAGCAAATAGTATGTTTGCAATACATGACAGCAGAATATGTTTCCATACAGGATCTATGCTATATAACCACTTTATGAAGAAGGTCCTGACCCTGTCTTTCTTTCAGATGCTTAAAAGGATATGTCAACAGCAGTTTGTCAGTATTTGATTTGAGTGAACTTGGGATGGGATACTCAGGATACTGCCGGTATGTTTCAATGCTCTCCCTTCTTGTAATACAGGCATAGACATTAATATAGATATTAAATGGAAATTCAGTGCTTAAATTACTGGCATAATAATTTATTTTTTGTCTGTGAAAGCATTGGAGTTCAAGTTTGTTCAGCGTGGAAGTCTTAGGTGCAAACACCGTGTGTTAGGGCGCAATAGTAACACATGGGAAACCTGTGTTCTGGGTTTTTCCAGGACTTCTGCAACCTGTATCTTGTGTGCCTTTACGAATTATTTCATTTCAAAGTTACCTAGCTGCCAAGAAGTATACAATTTCTCATTTCAGTTTTGTTAAGCATTCTGAGGTCTATTAAACAAAATTATATATATTTTTTGTTTGGCTCTAACCCAGGTCAGGATCCCAAACAGTTACACAAGGTGAATACAAGAAATTCAGCATTAAATTAAATCCTTCTGGTTTCAGATTTAGTTTTACAGTGAGAGTTAGCTTGAGTTGACTAAGGACTTACAGAATCATGTTACACTTATGCAAACCTTGTCTGGAAAATCTCAAATCCTTATAAGCAAAGATAAGAACCAATTTGGAGTCAACACTTTTGAACTCAACACTCCAAGGCGCAGCTTTGTAGCAACAAAAGAAGTTGTTTGCTCTGGATTTTTGGAGCAAAGAGTGCCATCTTATAAGCAGCCCTATTTAATTGCCTATACTGTGGACTATTATTCTCCTTTTCTGTTTAATTCCTTCTGAACCGTGTTTTCACTTCAGTTTCTCTGCTTTCAACCGGATCTGGGATAGAGTGCTCTTCACCCTGTTCAGGTTTTCTAGCACGGACTAACTTACTGGGTATTTCTTTGCTTTACAGGTACAGAGATTACAGAGCCCCACCATGGAGTTCAACTCCATATGAATTCACGTTGCAGTTCTGGCACGTCCTGGCAGCGCGGCTGGCCTTCATCATAGTATTTGAGGTTAGTCATGGAAAGGAACAGTTCCTTTCAACCTCTTCAAGGTTTAAATTGATTTTTTTAAAGTAGTCCCATGAAAAAATTTTCAGTATCATCAACAGCTTGTTTGTTACAATCAAGAGAGGAAAAAAAAAAAAAAAAGCCCTTCCCAAACCGTTGTCAGTCAGCTGCTTCAAACTGCATTGACAGAGTATGCGCTGATTTTAGAGTCCCTCCAAAATTCGTATTTCCTTAACAGTCATCTTATACAGCATGTTGGTTCACAAGCAAATCTTCCGTGTTTTATTGAAAAAGAAGAAATGCAACTTACTTGTACATTAAGCACAGTTATTACAAGTTAAAATCTGCGTCAGGAAAATAAGACATGATTCTAGCCTAACATCAAATCAAAATGCTTGTACTACCTTTGAAAAGTGTATTACATACTGACCAGGAATCTGGTTACTTTGATTACAAGCTTTTCCCAAAGACTGCTTGCAGGTTATTGAGACTAGCATACCCTGCAGTCATGTCTTCATTTAAGTCACTAGCTATACCCTTAGTTTTGCTTTTCAGAATGCTTCAGCATTTTCACATTTCTGATAGACAGCTTCTTTACTCCCCTCTGTGTGTGTGTGTATGTTTTAAAAAAGGGAAGGAGCTGGTTTCTAGTGATTAATTGAATCTCAGTTCCAGTTTTCCCACAGACGTTTAGTCCCTAAAACGTGGCCTGAGGAATGAATATGCATCTTTGAAGCAATTATTTTTGTTGTTCTTTTCAGCACCTTGTTTTTGGAATTAAGTCCTTCATTGCCTACCTGATTCCAGACATGCCCAAAGACTTGTGCGACAGAATGAGGAGAGAGAAATACTTAGTCCAGGAAATGATGTATGAGGCTGAACTGGAGCATTTGCAGAGAGAAAGGAAAAAGAATGGCAAACAGTATCACCATGAATGGCCTTAGTCATACTATGCTGCAACAAAAACACTGTTTGGAAATCGAAGAGTGCAGTTTACAAAATGAAGTCAGAGTGGCATCAGCGTGTGAGAATCACGGTGTATATATGTTCTTGCTGGGCGGTACAGTTGCAGGCTTTGGAGGGAATAGGAAAACAGATGCTTTGACGAAGAAAATGAAAAGCCCTACCTGTAACTCGTCTGTGGTGAGCACCAAGGAGAGCTGGCACTCGGGAATGTGCAGACAAATTAAAAATTTGGATACTTTGTTTTTCAAAAAGGCAATGAGTTTTCATGCTGTTCGTGAAGATACTAACAGCATAATGAAATTTAAAAATTGCCTGTGAGTTTATACAGTAAGGGCATGACTAAAACCAACTTACATGATATCCACTACTTCTACAGCTTCTGATTGCTCAGCTCCATCTGTAATGCCTCTGAAGAAAAGAGCAATTGTTGCCTTTGTGGCCATAACTTGGTATAAATGATCTTTCAGGCTTACTGTTTTGTCAGGTTTGTCCTAGTCTCTTGTTGAGATTGTGGATGTGGTCCTACCCTAAGAAAGGGGTCTATGGCTGCTTAATATATACTATGCAGTTCAAGATTTGCACATCAGTGTCATTAATTTATCCTTCTAGTTGAAAACCAAAAATTCTAAATTCAAAGAGAAAACAGCAGCTCTAAAAGAATGCATCGCATTGCCCACATTGCAGCTATATTTGAAAATGATGTGGCTGTTGAGTTGTCTTTCCACTTTTCTGTGCAGAAAGGCCACCTCCACACACTTCCAGGGTGAAAGAACTGTCATTTCCATGCTCTGATGCAGCATGCAGATGTCTAACTGTGTTACTGTTCCTTTTGACCTGTCTGGGCAATGATTTCATGACTTCACAGAATGCTACTTTGAAATATTCTCATACAGTGCAGATGACTTCGTCCTCAATATACAATTAACTCTTTATAGTATGCAAGCTTATGCAGATATATATCAGACATACAGTATAACATTGTGACTTGCTTGTTCAAGGGAAGGAGAAGCAGAGCACTTTATAACAATGCTCTTGTTGTAATAGTAAATGTTCCAGTAACATGCACTTCTTTTATTGGCCTAAATAAGTCAAAGCATGGGAGTTAGATACAGACAGATATGTATACAGATTGTATATAAATGCACACACACACACATACAGGTTACTTTTAGATTTTTTATTATTATTATTATTCGTACACCTTCTTACAGTTTTGGGGGGCTTTTTGGATGAAATCACTATAAAAGGTAGTGTTCATGTAAAGAATCAAATTTCAGTTTTTATGTGCATACAGTATACAGCAGTGTTGGTATGGTTATAGTCACATTTTGGTGATGAAATTGTCTATTACTAACATTTCATAATATGGGAAAAGATAAGCCCTCAATTTCAACAAGGGTGTGAGGTTACCTTGCAGAGAAGGGAGCGAAGGAACAGAACGATTCTAATTCTGTTTCTCTTGCACAATTTTAAATAATGCTTCTCTATATTGGATGAGAAAAAAATAAGAAATGAAGAGTCACAAAGTACAGTAACTCTAAAGGCTGCAAATTTTAGCATATTTTTAGGGATAAAGCTGCAGCAAAATCACTGCTGACAGAAATGAAGCGACGTGTATTTTAAGTACTTACAATACCCTATTGAACCAAATAATGTGATTCCAGAATTCATTTGCATGTGTTAGCACAATCATTTTATTTTATTATGCCATATAAAATTAATTTTAAGAGTCAAGAGCCCATCACAGTGGTTGAGAACATTCTATTTTGTCCAGAGGGCCTAGCATCAGACCTTAAGTTCTTTAGCCATTTGGTCATATTAATGAGATTTCTTGGTTAATTCCAGCTCTCTGTGACCAGACAAGGCAACTGTAGGAGAACCTACAGTATTGCACAAAGGAGGAAAGGAATTGGAAGGTATGGTCTAATCAGATATATTACCCATTGATTCTGTGGTAAAGGGCTGGTGGAACTCAGCTTCCCGTATTTTGGAAAGGCTGTTTTGTTCCTCTATATTCTGGGTTGTGCGTTGAGTTCCTCAGGAGTCCTCATCAGAAGTAATTAATGCACTCTCCTCAGTGCTTATATAATCACACCGTTTGATTTGATTTATTGTGTCTCTCTTTCATTCTGTGGATTTTCAAGCATCGTCTGACAGCATTAACCGTCTGTCACAGCTTCTGTTCCTGTGCCACATAGTGATAGTACTGAAGTTCTTCAGAAGGTCACAGATGAGCTTTCTTTTTAATGTTTTCTGTAAAAAACAAAACACTTTGGCTGGCCCAAGGTATAGATACATGATAAAAATAGGCAAGAATCACAAATATTGATTATTTTATACTTTCCTGTTTCTGCTGCAGATATTGGCACATGTCAGCACATACTTAAGCAAATTCCAGTTGGACTTAAAAATCACATAGGAAAGGAAACCTTTCTGTATTTGAGATCTAAATAAATATATATATATATTTAAATGATTTTCAACAGTGGTGAATAGGAATTTATCAAAGGCTAGTATGTTGATCTGACATTGTGCATTTTATGCACTGGGAAAGCACAAGAAGTGTTGGAGAAACACTGTGTGTGTTGCGGTATTTTTGGAGGAAATCAGCAATGTCTAATGGTTTTGCCACTATCTAACCATTTGCTTAAGCTGAGAAAACTTTTTGCTAGACTTTGTTTAGTATGCTGTTTGCATTGACTGCACGTTATTTTACTAAAGTATAAGGCACACACTGTCCTCAGGAATAATGTATTTTATGAATGGTGAATGGTCTTTTCATATTCTAAATATTGTCTTTCCAAACAAATGACCAGTATGAATAGACTGTGCATGCAAGTTGCGTTTGTGAAATCTGACAAAGCTTTAGAACTTCAATTTGTGCAAAAATGCTTTAGATCATTGCAGATCTAATCTATGACAACTTTGCTCTATGCATGCGCCCTTAGAGAGACTGCATGAGCAACTAGGTATTTTTAAATACAAGGATTAGTCCAAAATGTCTTAATTATTCCTAACCAAATCCCATGTCTTGATTCAGAAAAAAGAAATTTCCATTTCAGAAATAGCAAAAAGTCCGCATACATTATACACATCTCATTTCTTATGACTTTGTATTCTAAATTTGTGCCTAATGTGTGAGATCTGAATTCTGGTGACTAAAAAAAAAGGAAAAAAATAATTCTGCTTCATTAGCCATCCTAATGAGAGGTTTCTTCTTAGAGCTCAAAGTCTGTCTCCACACACATTAAGAGCTCAGTATTCACAACGGAGCGCTAACAGGGTTGCCTGAAGACTGAGCACAGGTTCTCCGTGGGTTCTGCTGTAATTCAGTTTCCTTACCAGAAACACAGCACAGTAATCGAGCATCCTGGTAGAGCACTAATATTTGGAAACAAGGCAAACCACATGATGGCTATTTTAAAATTTTTCTTTCCTACCCCTTTTTGTTAAAGGATTTCTAGAGAAAATTTAGATGAACTTTGAAGTTAATATTGATGATGACAAGGCTAAAATTTCCATAGTTATGATGGACCATAAGTGGTTTTTTTGTTAGATGTTTCTTTGGAAGTATATCTTCATTACTACAAAACACACATTAGCTGTTGCTGTGCCCTTTTCCGACAACAGCGTGTCTTAAATTGTGTTCTGAGGATCAGTTAGGCTTGATTGTGTCCTTCAGAAAGCTTAAAAAAAAATTAATAATCGAAACCAGTGAAAATAGGTTAATAAGTATATCTCTTAAGGCATAAATTCATAAATCTCCTGAAGTTGCCTAAAAAGTTCTGCAGAATGAAAAGTATCTTGGGAAACACAACTTTGAGTGTTAATATGGGGAAATTTGATGACATTTTATTCTTAATATGCTATTAAGATGGTCACTTTAATGTAAGTAGTGCACACCCGCTGTTTCCTCGCTGTGGCTTCTTCCACTGCAGATTTCAAATGGCAGTGCAGCCAGAGAGAATTTCTGGAGCCATGAGGTCCAGCGGCATTACCTGCAAAGTCCTACATGACATCATGGGACTTACTAATCTTTTGCATTATGCCACAGTTTGTTCAGGGACAAATGACTACACACATATTTAGCAACATCATATAATTTTGATTAACTGAAAATCACCCGCGTCCATAAATTGAAAAGAAATGTTTGATACATAATTAACTTGCAAGTGTCACAAATTTTCATTAAAACGATTATAAGCTAGATTTTTTTATATACACTGGGCAATGGCCTTATCAATAAAACTCATTTTATATGAACAGCTAAATATGAAGGCAATAAAGTTAATGGAAAATCAAACAATCATGTTTTCTATTAAGTGTTACATAGGAGAAAAGGGACAGAGATAAAAATAGTGGTATCAACAATCTCTTACAGTGCAGTGGAACTTCCAGAAGCATTTTAGGTTCTGTAATCCTCATAAACTACTTTATGTTTACTAAGCAACTCATGTTGCTTATTTGGGAGTAAACGTTGAAACAAATACACAGCCAGCCTTTCATAATAATGTTTATTTGGTGTTAAGGCTGACACTAGAATTCCAACAAATTTCCACATTTAGACAGAGTAGTTATTTTGTTAGTTCCAATGCATACTTTGTCTGATGAAAATGCATGCAGTGACACTTTTTGAAAGCGTTTAAGTGAGCTGCAAGCCTAAATACCTGTGGTGGAAAATTTAGCAGCTTGAAAAGATCCCCAAGTCTTTTCATAGTTGACCTCAGGCTTGTAAAGCCCGTGTTCTGCTGGGGTAAGGTGCACCAAGCCCACGTGTGGAGCAGGGAGTGAGCAGGGGAAGCAAAGCTCTTCTCTTCGCTGACTTTTTCTGCAGAACTCCGACAGGTTCTGCAGAACAAGGGTTTGGAGATGGAGGATGGTGACAGCTCTCTTGATCCTTTTCTTTTTCTCGTCTGGCTCAGTTGTTGACTTATCCTCAGTGTTTTATTAAACGATGCCTTCTTGCTGACAGTCTGATTTGCAGAGTGATTCTGTAGCTGCAGAATTATTTACAGGATCGTTTGGGATGTCCTTAATGAGAAGCCAGAGCAAAAAGCGCACAAATCCTAGTGTGTCTGGTGCTTTTTACAAGTTGGTATGCATTGGACAGAGCGATGCGGGGAAGCAGGGGGTGCATCTGTGGGTGCCGTTAGGCCACTCCATTACAGGATCTGTCCTTTCTGACCACCCACTTTGCACTCCTTGTGTCCCTCCCTACACGCACACATACAGCTCAAATACCCTACACAGTTCTAGCATTTTAAAATTTATATAATAGACTCATGCTGACAATTTTTCTCTCGTATTGACATTTCAACCACATTGAGCAGAAATTTGCATCGCCATGATTTTGGCATAATCATGATAGCACAATGTTACCACAGCAGCACAAAGTTATAATGGCACAACCGGGAACTGTAGAGAAATCACTTCGCTATTCCATGTTATACAGGAACTTTTTAAATCCAGGACTGGGATTTAGTCTTGAAATGTTAATGTTAATTTAGTCATGAATTCCCTCCTCACTACACTGGAAATTACCTTGTGTTAGTTCTGTTGGCTTGTTCTACCTTTTTGCCATAACCCTTAGAATGTTACGTGTTCTCTGTAGTTTGCTTTCTTATTGCCGTGAGCTAGTTGTTAGGATGCTACTGGCTGGGAAATTAGGATTAAACCCAATGCAGTCTCAAGCTGATGAGATTCTAACCACTGAGAACACACTGAATTTTCTGTTAATAATGAAAAATAACTTCAGATCACCTTTTTATTTTGAGTTCTATTTAGATGACTCGGAGTTTTGTATTGAAAAAACTTCCAAACTGTTGGCTCTGATTTTTACCTAGAGTAGTATCACTGAAATTTCAGTTCTTTGAAATAATCTCATGTAAAATCTAACTGAATGACATAGTTCAGTCATTTTTTACTCTGATAGTCCTGGCTAACTTGCAGCGTCATGATCGTAACAGATTTCTTAAAATGTGTATATATTTGAAATTTATGTAATATTTAAATACAACTTGGTTTCTAAGTAAGGAATAAGAATAAAATTTCAACTATTTTTTCTATTCATAAGTCCACACTTTGTAATTAATATTTAAAATAAAATTACAGTACCACAGAGCATTTTAGAGAAGTTGACTTTTATTCACTACAAGCTAGAAGTTCCTCTGGCGTGTCAGCTTTCAGTTTCTTTTGTGTTTTAAGATTACTTTTACAAGCTGAGATGTACCCCAGAACTAAAAGAATTCACTGAGGAAAAAGTTGTTGGTCTGATTAACTATTGTAAGACACTTTTGGCATAAATTTGTCTTTGAGATGCTGTTTACTTTATCAAGGTTTACATGTACAAATGCAACTACTTACTGTATCATACACATTTGAATATTGCATTTTTTCAGTAATAAACTTGGATATCTTTGAAAGAGGCTTTGAGCTGCTTCATTATTCCAAATATTCAAAGTTAATTAAAATAATCATATACTTGAAAAGTTAGTGCTCGTGAGCCTTCCAGCGACAATATTGTAAGGAAGTAATGTAAGGGTTAGACTTGGCTCAGACACTTTGAACTTTTAGCAATTAAATACACAGTGTGGTCTCAAGGCACATGTAGACTCACTTTTCAGATTTTGAGTCAATCATTTATGGTCTGCCGCTTTCACTAGTGACTAACAGTCGCTTGAATTTAAGCTGTTGTTTTAGAATTTACATGTTCCTAGTTTCTTAATCTCATTTTCTCAACTCAAGTCCACAGGCTAGCTCTTCTCTGGAAGGCTCAGTGGCGCAAGATGTAAATGAAGTGAGAAGATAAGAAGATAATTAAACAACATTGACATGAATATTTAATCGGAATGGTAATTATTCTGAATTCCAGTTCTGCTAGGCCACGTCCTTAAATCTTGGTAGAAGACTGAATAATGAACTACTGATTAACAATGTTAGCCATCATACCTAAGTCCACGTGTTGGACTCAGTTAAACCCTGTGGAATGCCTGGCTCCTTTACCAATAGAGAAATCACTTGGGCTCGATGAGCAGCTTTGGTTGAAACAAAACTAGTCCAGAAATACGAAGTTCAAGAGAAATTCTTCAGGTTACATCTTCAAAGGTGTTTTGAGAGAATACAATTCCAGCTGACCTAACTCACTTTCCTTTTTTTTTTAAATCTATAGTGAATCCTGTGTAAAGGTGTTGCTTAGCTTGTGAAAAAATACTGAAAAATCAAACTGCATCTTCCAGCATGCAGAGCATAACAATACTGTGGTGAATTAGCACCTCAAGAAATATTCAGAGCAGACCTGGTCGTTGTCACGGTTAGAAGTCTCTGAATCAGGTATCTTCCAACTACTAGTGGAGTGATTTTTTTCACGCACCGTGTAGCTTCACATTGGTGTTTTGAACCGCTTCCCATGCAAAATTATGTATGTCTTTAAGCATGCTAGTTAGGATCTCTTAGCATAACCTAAGCAACAGTGTGTGTGGCCGTGACATATAAATGCACGATAGCATTATTTCCTGAGTTTCCATCTCTCCCTTGCTAACCATACCGAGGGGGGAGACATGAAAGGAAAGCACGCTGCGTGAGACAGCAGGCTGCCAGCCAGACTCAGCTGTAAGGTTTTATGAGATTGTAAAAGTTGTGTAGAAGGGATTAACACAAATATTGACTTAATTCTCAGTTGGTTGACAAACTGTCTTGTGCAAGCAAGGCAGTACGTTTACAGACCATTCCCAGAGGTGGGGCATGAACGCAGACAGGGGAGGTAAGTTCAAGAACCAGGTTGACTGAGTTCTCCTTAATAAAGATGGTCATTGATAAACCAAAAGCAACAGCTGGGCTCTGGATATGAGCCAAATATATCCGCTGGGTCCATAACTGAGTTGTCCTCGGTATTTTCATTCAGTCTGTTCCATTCAGTTGTGAGTTTTGTTTAAAGACAAATATAGTCATCCAAAAAACTACATCCAAAAGTTTATCAAGGTGAGAAGTGGTCTGTTAAGTTACAACAGGCAAATTTTAGAGGAAATGTGTTTCACTGAAACAGAGCGCTTGGTAGACTAGGTACCTTCTTCAATGACATTTTATGGGACAGACTGTTTTGCCTAATTATGTATCATTTTTCAAAATTCAGCATGGATTATCAATTAGGAGGCATCATCACCAAATGTCATTTTATTTTCTTTATTGCATAAAGGTAGTAGATGGATCTTTTTGAGCTGAAAGGATGTCTTTCCAAGGCTAACACAGGTAAAGAACTATCCTGAATTCAGAGGAAAACTTGTTACTCTCTCCTATAGCTTTTACAATGAGACATTGTAAAGAAACCTGAGTTCCACAGAGGAATCAAACACAATTAACTCAGTCACTAGAAGACCAGTCTGGTCTATACAATGTTCCTGTGAGGAGGCTTTTTGCAATACTTAGGAACAGGGGGAGATTAGCTCAGCTTGACCTCCCTCCTGTCCCCTCCATCAGAGGGCAGTTCACAGTCTCACCTTGGTGAGAGACCTCAGAACCTTCTCTGCAGTCTCGCTTTATCTCCAGTTCACCTTTGCACGTTCTCCTTCGATGACTAGTTACTGAACAGAGCGTGTGACACAGACGTATTGCAGCTACTCCTGGGCAGGAGCTTCCATGACAAGATTCAGGAAACATTTCTTCTGAAATAACAGTACTTCCAAAACCCCATTGTCCGATGATTTCCCAGGTCTGTCATGAAATTCCTAAATAAAAATCTGGCCTTTATTGCTATAGAGAGCAATTGTTCCCCCTCGCTCATCTACAAGCTGGTAAATGTGATAAAAAAAGCTCTTCATTTCTGAAGCTGGAGAAATAAAGTTTGATTAAATGTCCCTTGCCCCTCAGGTTCTAGAGGCGAGATTCTTTGCTCATATTAGTATAGGATTTTTCCTTGGGATTGTAATCAGGGAACTGGCGTTTGTTTTCTTTGGTTTTATTCTTGAAGACGTCATCTGATCCAGTTTTATTCGCAATAACTTTAGGCAGATTTTTTTCAAAGTCCACCTGAAAAAAAAAGGACAAAAAAATAGTAGTTTGAAGCTTGTATTCACTAGGTTTTTCCTTTGTTTGAAGGGTATCTTTTTGCATTTGACATTTTTTCTTATAGATCTGAGCAGTTACTTCACTACATAAAAAGCCTGTCCTACCCACCAACAGGCACTCTTTAGTGTGTGTCCCCTCCATAAGCAACTGCTGGTTTTCTAATTCCCCCATGGAAAGTCTTTGGTAAAAGCAACACAAACAACTTTTCACAACTCTTTCCCTCATGTAAAAGTCTTAAAACGTGCCCTTGGTGCATTCCCAGCCACTTAGATTTTGTTTTTCATTTGCATAGTCATCTGCATATTTTAGCGGATTGATTTTTTTTTTGTCTGTCCACACTTGCCTCACTGGTTTCACACTGCCGCTACTTAATTAATGTTGTTATTCTACATTTTAAGTAAATACAAGGCAATAAGTGCATATGTGATCTTTTTTGTCTAACTGGTTTTATTGAGATTTTTTTTCCCCAGCAAAGTTCTACCTGAAGTCTGTGTGAAGCACCTAAAAGCCAAGTGAAACAGCTGAAGCAAATCTAGAGCCCCAGCTGCTCTCCCAATTAAACCATCAACCTTAATGTTAAGCTTAATGCAAGCTGGGCGGAGGGACAGCTTCTGCCTTATCGCCGACTACTGTGAGTCTTACAGCTGAAAGAATCCTTTCAAGTTTTCAACCTACCTGTAGAGTACTCCAAAGGAGCTAAAAACGTACATTTTATGTCCCTTCTCTAAACCTAGCAGGTTCTGCTGAGATGGAGCAATGTTGTTTCTCTGCAAACTGTTACAACTGCAAGAAAACGAGGTGCTTGTTCTTTATGGCTTGTTAACGAGCTATGAAGCCCTGAGACACCTGGGGTAAAGCTTGGTCCTGTGCTGGTGGAGGAGGAGGAGGTGGTGGGCAGGAACGGCACAGGTGTTGGTGGTTGTAGCTCTGCCTGATGGGCTGGAAGTGCCGTCCTAGAAGGGGGAAGTGGTCCTAGAGGGTCTGAAGATGAGGACAGCAGCAGCAGGAGAGCTCCAGGGACATGTGAGTGCTAAAGTCTTTTTGTCTGTGCTGGGTGGGAGGAGGGTCTAGCTTATGATCTCATCTCTGAGGGATAAAGTACAGGTTTGTCCCCATTTGGCTGCTGGAGCGGGGAGGACAGAGCGGGAGGGAGGTCAGCCTCGTTTCATGGGCTGCTGGCCATCCTGAGGGCTGTTGCTCTCCAGAGACCCCCAAGTCCCTGCGTGCTGCACAAACAGGGAAAATCATTAACCTATTCCTGACCACCGCTGCGTAGGGTTTGGCTGGTCTCATTTCCAACCTGTGTTGCTCATGCAGCATCCCTTGCGTAACTGTAAGAAGCAATTGCGGACAGCTAGCCCGCTCGCCATGTGGCACGTGTCCGGTACTCACCTCCTGGCTGCTGTGCCGCACGCCGCACCACAGGGAAGCTTTCAGCCTTTCCGACCAAAAGCAAAACAGGTTGCACACTGGCTTAATTAACACTGGTGGGATATCTTCTCCTTTAGTGGGTCCTGAAAGGAGAAAATAATGATTCATAAGTCTGCAGGCAGCCAGGTGTGAGCCCCAGGAGCTTCAGGTGGTGAGGTTGGGGGAGCGAGATCGGAGCCCGCTGCCCTCTGCTAGTCTGGGTCTCATCATCTGCTTGCTGGACTTTTTAAAAGTTTTTTTAAGAGTTGAGTCAGTTTTTTGTGCAAAAGCATTTTGAAAAAAAATAATATATATATATATATATATATAAACACCAACCTGTTACAAAGCTAATCAGCAGCCCTGTGGTGGCACAGCCCAGGCAGCCGATGGCACTGAAGTACAGGTAGGACAGGGAGTACCAGGTATCCGCCAGCAAAGGCCTGTGGGAAGGTGACAAAAGCAGCTAGCAGTGACTAGTGGGGCGGTTTAAGTTGCGTCTTGACTATACCAGCAAAATGCAGCTCCCGCTGCAGCTGGTGTATGAGCTGCTCTCACTGCGCGGCGGTTGCCGGCTGTGCCAAAACGCGGGCTCGAGCGGCACGGGCGGGGAGGATACCTGTCTGGAGCTGCGGTGGGAGCCGCCGCCGTCGTCAGCACCCCGGTGCTGTTAGCCAGCGTGCAGTTGAGAGTCGACAGTTGCAGAGGAATGGACTTTGTTGGGGGTGCAGGGTAAATGAAAGAGCCGGTACCAGCCCAAAAAGCTAAGGTGATCCCAGCCACGAGGCCTCCGACAGCGCCCTGGGCAGGGGGAGAAAGGCACTGCTCGAGCTGGTGCGTGGGGAGCACTGCCCTGGGAATGGGGGGGGGGCGTGGGGTGTGGGGGGCAGGAGCAGGTGATGGCTGGTTGCAGGCTCTGTTGCTGGAAATCAGTTCTGTTCTCCCTTGACCAAGGTGTAAAGCACGGTGATTTATTGTCCTCTAGCAATAAGAGTTGGAGGAAAACTGTGATGATCAAAACCTCAATGCAGAGCTGAGTTTTTGTTCTGGGTGAGCTTGGTGGGGCAATATGAGATGAGCTCATCTCATGTTTTGCTGGAGTTAGTAAAGGCAGAGCAATTGAAATCATCCTGTGTGTCCCAAGGCAAAGATAGGCTGGGGTGAGTGTTTACTATTTTTTTCTTTTTAATTGAAGAGAAGAAACTCAGAAATAAAAATATTTTTTAAAAAAACTCTCATGTGGATCTAATCACCAATTATTCCACAGTCGGGTAGAGTTAAATTCAAGTGGGTTTAATTCAGACAGTGAAAAGGGACCTATAAACAGATCTTGGACTCCTCATGCTCTAAATCTGAAAAGCAGCTCTGAGACTAAACACAAAAAACCCAAACAATTTTCAAGGTTGAGTTTTAACCAAAAGAGTCCAAAAGATTTTTCTTTTTGATCAGGATTTTTTTTTTTTTTTTTACCTTCCAGTTAGCACAAGGAAACACAATTCCCAGGGTAAATAATCCCAGCATGGGTCCGCCACACATCCCATGGATGGAGAGGGAAGCCTGTGGATATGGGCAGAGAAAGTAGCTTAGCACAGCAGCTGCAGGGAGCGTGGCAGCTCTGGGTTTGCTCTGTAATTTTCAGGAAATGGTGGGGAAGAAGGGACCAGCAGTGATTTCAGTGTGTAATTAAAGAGATGATCACATTCAATATTTTTCCCAACAGCGAGTAAATGGTGAAGGAGTTGGGGGATTTATGATTTTTTTTGCCATCCCCCATAATTATGCCCCTCAGGAGAGTGTCCATAGAAGTTGTTTGCATAATCTAGTAGTCCTCAGGGCTTCAGCATTAGTTGTTCAGTGCATTGTGTTTCTGTTGATTTGTGTTCAGTTCACCATATTTTGGAGGCAATAGATACCTGTACAACTCCTCCCAGCAGCGATGCCGCTGCAGCCATCGAAGTACACAGGACACCGTATAATATACCTGGAAAAGGTCAGGCAGCGAGGTTGGTCGTGCTGGTTAATGGTGTGGACAATTTGTAATTCATCTGGTGTCTGAAGTGACCAGGCAGCATGGACGAATTAGCGCTCTGATGTTTTAACACAATGACCATCAAGCACCCAGCCGTGTCTTGCATGAAGTCTCGTTGGGATTTTGGTTGGTTGGGTTTTCTTATGAAGCAGAATTTAGCAGTGAAATTAATTTGCAAGTTATGCCTCGTGCAGAAATGTTTTTGTTGCCTTGAAGTAACACTTAAAATAATCTAAGGAATGAATTAGGCAACGATAAACAACATGGCTTTCTTCCTTTGGCATCAGTATTAACTTTGTGGTAGACAAAATTCTGTATGTAACAGTCTTGAGTAAAGCCAACCCAAACTTATCTTATGGGCTAGCAGAGCATAGTGTCAGAGGTAAAAATTGTCTGTCTTTCTGGGTCCCGAGTGCAAAAACTAAGTAGTAAGTGGAACAGCAGTAACAGAGCAGGCTGAGACAGTTGCAGAGATGGAGGAAGTATTGGCTTGGCTCTTCTGTGATCTTTACGAACATTAATAAATGGTTATGATGTTGTTACGGAACTTTTAAAGGGTTATGATATTACTGCAATATTTGTAAAAAGTATCTTGGAATTTCAAACCACTTTGGACAATTGATGTGTTAACGACCTAGTTTTCATTTGCCTTTTTTACATTTCTGCTTTTCTCTGAAAAGCTGAACAACATTCTTATGCAATACTCTGTTTGAATAGAAAAGTCTTACTGTACTACTATAAAAAATAATTTAATAATTCCACTGTAGAGTAATGCGTTAATAACTACACTGATATTCTCTCTGTATCGTAAAGAAGATCCCAGAGTGTCCTCCAATATTTTCAGTAGATTAAACTTTTCCAAGGATTTTGAGTGGTGGTCTAGGTTTGTTTCTGTACCGTATAGTACCCACGCTTAATTTTACTGAAACATTAGGCTGGCATTCATCCTGACAGCTTACAAAGGGTTATGTTTCTGTGGAGATTTCCAAAGCTTGAGTGTGTTTCTGAAGGTGTCTCCAGACAGTGCCCTTCACTACTCACAGAACTGCTCTTGGAGACAGTCGGGAATCTGAGACTCTCAAGGCTCAGAGTATATACAATCCTGCCCTATTTTTTTCTATAGGGATAGTAACTGGGGGGATGAGCATCTTTGCCATTAAAGAAATGGATACCATCTGGGGTACTTACATAAGCCTTTGCTGATCCATGTACTCATCTTCTCAGAGAGGTTTGGGAAACCTTTCTTGACCAAGTCTTCAAAGGTAACAGTTGCTAAAGCATTGATACTGGCAGCTACCGTGCTGTAGAAAGGAGAAGAATATTTCAGATTATATTGCCTTCTATGTACTTAACAAAGTTGTATTTATAAAGAAATGCTTCCTCTTTTTCAACGATAACACTCTTCAAGAACTGTACATCTTATACTATTTTTCACACGTGCTGCTGATGCTGGAGAGGTTTCTGTCCCTTCTGCGATTGTGGGGGGTTCTGCTTCATGCTGGCACAGAACAAGATAGAAACTCATCCTAACTGACCCTTGGGTTTAGCAATCTGCAAAGACATTAAGAATATACATATGTTCTAGAATAAAAAATTTACTCCCTTGCAAATTAAAGGATGTGCAGTGACCGCTACTGATACCCTGTTCCTCTACAAGATGCCTGTTGTTTTCTGTCATAACTGAAAAATATGGAATAGTCTGACCCTCTTAGCTGGGTGAGTGAACCTGTGTCTGGTGAATACATTCTCTGCACATCTGTAGTGATAGCATGGCAGTGTCAGTGCCTACAGCACAGCGTTCGGTCCCCCTTACTCTGTTCTCCTGCCAGGAGCAGTTGGTGCCTTTTATGTGGGGTCTTTCTTGGTGGTGTTTTTTTTCTTCTCCCCAGTTTTCATGGAATAGAATCATAGAATAATTTGGGTTGGAAGGGACCATTTAAAGGTTAGCACTGTCTTGGTTTTTCTGTAGATACAAGTCTTTCGAAACAGCTTGTTGCAGACTGGTGTTATGCAAATGCCATAAAGTTAGTGTGAACTTGATTCTTCTCTCTCTCTAATGTTCTGTGCAGTGCTGGTGCTTGGCCTGGAAAGGGTAGAAACTACAGTAGCTGGCAGCACCTCCCAAAGTTCAAAAGAAGTTCTAAAACTCCTCTATGCAGACATTTCTTTTCCTAGTCTAACTCCGCTTCATGTACGGACAGATGTGCTGGGAAGCTCCCTGTCCCTCGCTGGGGTGTTCTGGCGGTCAGGTTGTGTAAAGGCCACTTCACCGTGCACAGCTCCAAAGGGATTGTGGGAAGCTGAGCTCACTTTTCCTACCCTTTTGTCTGTACTGAAGCGTTAGTCAAAAATGTACTTGGGATAAAGATACTGGAGAAGTGTAGCTAGACTTTGGCATTCATGTAATGCAACTGCTGCTTCCTAGAAGATTCTCCGAAAAACAAGCTGGGCTTTTCTGAGGTTTCATGTTTTGACCTCAGTCTGGGTCCTCAAGAAATCAGTTGTCCGCAGCTAAAACATCGTTCCAGATTCACAGACCTTAGCGTTCCACTGAATGCACAGGCAACGAACAGTCCTGGGACTCCTGGCATCGAAGAAAAGATGTCCATAACAAAATACGGCATGAGCTGGGGTGGAAGGAGCACAAGAGCAACACGAGCAATTAGTTCATATTTTCCTGTATAATGGAAGAGAAGTAGCTACTTTTGAGCACACGGTTAAATTGTGTGTTCGTTCCAACTAACAAAAGGTGCCAGATTTCGAGCAAAGGCGATGTCATTTGGCAAAAATCTGGTTGGTGCTGTCAGAGTGCCAGAATATATATATATATTCTAGCCCTGATTCGGCAACTGCCTTGGTGCCTGAGTGCTGACAGGACATATAGAATTACAATAGATTTTCAGCTGTCTCAATATGTGCTGTGTCTGAGCCCAAAGCAGCTCCCCGTGATGGTAAGGGGTATCTGTACCTGATCAGGTGCTGAAATGAAATCAGCAGTCCAAGGGTCACAACTCTTGTAATGAGTGTACATCACCAAACCACAAAATACTGCACACACCAGGACTGTCCAAAGCCCCAGTAAATTCAGGTAAAGTGCCCTGGAACAAAGGAGAGAAACTGTTGAATACAAGAAAAATATAGAAAAGCTGTTTGAAGTTAGTTATTTCTAAATTTTAAGGGAGAGACCTGAATCAAAGCTAGCTATATAATTGAAAGCTGGCTATGTAATTTCTTAAAGGCATAACCAGGATAAGAAATGGTACATAGTTCTGATTTAAAAAAATAAATAAATAAAAATGGAAAAATACAGCTGCTTTATGGTATAGGGCAAGGGTAAAGGTTCTGAGTAACTGTACAGCTGTGAGAAAGCAGTAAATTGTATGTGGAACGGGCTGCACCGAGCTCTGGGTCTGTCCCTCTGTCCCCTTCAGAGCAGTTTTGCCTGTGGGGAGTTGTTCTGGCTGCTCCCCCTTTAAGCCCAGCAAAGTGTTGGTTTGGTGGATTCTGTTGGGGCTGCGGCATCACCGTGCAAAGTAAGCCGCTTGGGTATTTTTCACTAGTCCACGAGCTGGCTGTGGCTGACGCTATCTTCTGGGGAGGCCGTGTGGCTGCGGTTGGGGACCTGAGAGCTGCCCAGTTTTATTTAGCCTACCTTACATTAGAGCATCGCTTCATGCGAGGTCTCTTGCAAGGGGCAGTTCAGAGCTGTGCTACTGGGACCTGAAGGTCTTTCAGAACTTTTTACTGTTGGTGTTTTCACTATTGTGACCTCCAAACGCTTTTCAGAGACTGAGTTTTCTACAGGATAAATTCATATAAACTGTTACGATCCTAAGAAAAATGAGTGTGATTGCAGCTAGCAAAAAAGCTAACTGTTTGAAGAAGGAAAACATTGCCACCTTTATGCTCTAGCCAAGTAGGCAAGCACTTGGTGCTAGGCGTATGAAAAAAATCTGGTTCCTTAGTAAAACGTGTCTAGCTGTGCACATACTGATGCTGAACTGGAAGAATGTAGCAGGCTGGAGACCTATATGTCTATATTGTAAAGTTTCACTTGGTTCTTTAATGTTGATTCTAATTATTCTTAAGCTGTATAATTTAAGAACTTATTAACTTAACTTTATTTAGATAACGCCTTGTACTATAGTGCCCCATTAAATCAATAATCACTTTTCTAATGAAGCTGTAGATAGCACAGCTTCTGCGTGGGCATCTCTTCCATACTCTTGCTTCCAAGGATTACATTGGCAGCCTGACCCCAAATTAATCAACTGCAAGAGGTAGATAGCTACCTGTTCTTCCTGCATTTACTTACAGCATTTAGAGCCAGAGGGTGTAAGACAATCAGAGCACAACTAGCTTACTACTACCCAACAGGATTCCGATACTTATTTAACATAAATAACAAACTTAGTATAATTCTATGCCAATACATTTGATTGTTGGGATAGTTTAGTGACAGGCAACTTACAGTTTAGCATGCTTTTCCGATTTGCAAGAAATGCATCTCTGTATTGTGGACTGATTAACTCCATAGAGCCCTAGCCATGTAAATGTTCCCCCAATAACAATCGTCCAAAAGGTATGTCGTCTCAAAGGGTCAACATCAAAACTAGAAGAGAGAAAGAAGCAGTTCAGTTCACTTATTTAAGCACACATTTATTTAGCAAGAGGTAGGTGATTTTTGAGAACTATCTGGTATGTCCTACCCTCTGAATCAGAAATACTGTATCAGTAATACTGTTTTCCAGCACAAACATCTAATGTGTTCAGGTTTGGAAATTGGGGGTGGGGTGGGGGTGGTGTTAAACTTTTATATTGGAACACATTACTATCAAGTCAAGGATAAACATATATCATGCACGCTCAGTCAGAGGATCAATTAATTGGGATAAATCACACCTATAAGGCTGCTTATGCTCAGATTTCAGATTTGTGTCATACTGCAGCAACAGACCTGTGGAACCTCCAAGCCAACCTGCCTGGGACCTTGTCCTTTGCGAGGAGCAAAGCCAGTCACTAAACTCTTAAAATCTTCCCAACTCTGTTAAATCATCACGATGTGTGATTTCCCTTACAAGAAATTGCTTCAGCTGCAGTGTTATCTTTTTAACAATGAAACTTCATTACTCAGTAATTCTAACCAGTACAAGCACCTCTTTCTGTCTCACATCTGTTTTCTGCAATTCTCCTAACCTTGATAGGTACAGCAGATAACATTTGACCTTGCTGCTAGATTCTGTCAGTGAATTGCCTTGATCAATGAACTTTTCAGTCAGCGCCACAAACAGCCAAAGGAAGGTCAGTTTTCTGTCCCAGCGCATCGCTGCTAGCTGCCGTGGTGAGTGTACTTAAAATGAAGTGCCAGCTTTATGAGTGGGAAATTAAAGAGGCAATTGGAAGGAATAATTGGGGGGTGTTTGTACCTACAGAAAGAAAAATGGGCAAGTTCCCTTCCAGTTCAGCGGGGCTTTGGTTTCTTCAAAGAGGGTAACAGAAAGAGGGGTTGGCCTCTTGAAGGACAACTGCATTCCCAAGAACCAAAGAAACAGGGAATGGCTTCTGGGAGTCACCGCAGCTGTTCACTGGTAGTAGAGTAACAAGCCTGAGGGGTTTTTGTCTTAGTAAGGGTGGGGTTTATAAACATTAAGTATGCAAAAGGAGAAAGTTTGCACCGTTTGTTTCTTACTCAAATATGCTCAGCCGTGATCCTTCATAAGCATCTTCCCAGACCTTGGTCGATCCTCCGTTCAGAGTAGTTCCTCGAATCAAAACCGCCACGAAGCCAGCCACCATGACAATCATTTGAAATGCGTCTGTCCAGACGACAGCTTTTAATCCTCCCTAAAACAAACAGAGACTGTACGCTCTCATCTTCTTCCCGCTCTTCAAGTACAGTGAAAGGTAGAAAGACCCCTTATTTCAGGAGCTGGTGAGCTGGATGCATAGCATCTAGGAATTTGGGACAATGCTTAAACTTTGGATTCTCCGGTGAAAACTCTATTTTTAGAGGTGAGAAAATGATGTGGCCTCTGTTCTTTGTCCGCAGTCATATAAAAATACTTGACATCCAGTTAAACGCTTTTTTTTCCTGCCTCCTTTGTATGTATTGGAAAAATATATCCTGGTGTGGAAAAGCTTAGGGAACACAAGCTGTTGGTACTTGCCATAGCACTCTGCTTCTCAGAGCCCAGGGACCCATGATTTGCCTAACACAGAAAAATAGCTGTGGCCAGTCTGCAGTCCAGCTTTCTCCCATAGCTACTCTCATATTTGATCAAATTTGTACTAGAGCAACACAAGTGTTTACAGCAAGGGTGGACCAAAACACTGAGAAAATTCATTAGTGGTAATGAGAACAGAAATGAGGTGGTGTCCCAAGCCCCAGGGCTCTGCCCCTTCCATTGCCCTGTTTTATCTTTTTTTTGTAATCCAGAGTCTCCTGTTGCTTCCACTCAGAAGCAAAGCTCTCTATGACTTGTTGATCATCCTTCCTAGGTTTTATCACCCTCTTCTTGATCTGGGGTGACATCAGAGGCACATTTCTCATTACAGTGTTTTTCAGTTTATAACTTGTAAAAGATAAGAGTCATGTTCTCAAAAGATTTAGTATGGCAGGGGAAGGTTATTGCCTCCTTATCAGGACTCTGCCTCAAGCTGTCTGTGCTAAACCTGGGGGCATCCAGCAGAGGATTTGAAAGGAAATATTTTTCTCCTCCAAATCGGCTTGCTTATACCACAGAATCTAAAAGAAATTTGTCTCTGTGTTCTCTTACTTTAAACTTTGGTCACTTGGACTGTATTTAGAAGCCGCCCTTCTGTGATAGCCTGTGGATGGTGGAATGAGCAATCTGTGTTCCAGCTGTTCGGTTGTGCCTGTTACGTACCAGAGTGCAATAGAAAGTGCAGACAATTCCTGTTGCAGCTACAGAGCCCCAGAGATCAAATCCAGTCACTGCGAAACCAAAGAAAACCAAATGGTTAGTGACATGATGGTAGGCCATATGGATGGTAACAGAAAGCTATGATCCTTCAGCCTTAAAAGGATGGGAGTAATTTTTTTTCTGTGTGTCTATTAGGAGCTTTGCTGGATTGTTCAGGTTTCCTAACATTACTGGATACTGGTTTGCATTGGTTTTTTCTTGCAAATTGGATTTAACTTACTTTTAAGTGCACAAAAGTAATACCTAAGAAGAATTGCACAAAGCGTAAACAACATTCCTAAGGGACGCAACTTTATAAGCAATGCTTTCCTTTGGTTCTTAGTCAAGTATTTTCTCTAGTGAGATCAAGTTCTTCAGAGATTTCCAAAGAATTTTGACGGGAAAAAAACACACGAAACAAACCAACACCAAACTATGTTCCATTCCCTGCATCTAGGAGCAGATTAATGCTGGTATGTAGTGCATTAAAATGATTTTTCATGTTCATCTTGCTTCATAAATGTACTTTGCTCAGGCTGTACAAACTTTAAGTGGGCTCATATTGTAGTGTTTCCCGCCAGGCATAGTTTGTGAGAGAAAATCTATTTTTAAAGGTTCTCTTATTAGCAAAATTAGTATGGCCTGATAATGAACGTGAACTGTCACGTAAAATGTGGTTGAGCTCCAGAGGAAGGAGGCTCGACGCTGGGTGAGAGGTGGAGCTGGACAAACTGGAGGCAACTCAGATGTTAAAAAATGAAAAGAGCCTCCCAGTCTCTTCTCAATCGATTTTTGGTGAAATCAGGAGTTGGGTCACGGTGATTCCAGTGACATTACTAATCCTATCCATCATGATGGGTGCCGCCTGCCTGGTTCATGAAGGTTAATCGCAGCAGGGCACGGATGGAGAGCAGCACGGCATTCAGCTCCGCTCCAGGGAGTGAGGTTCTGCCCATGGGAACCTGATGGTGGGAGGCAGGGAAGGGGGCAAGCAAAGTACAGGGTATGGTCTTGGGTCGTCAGCTTGTCCTGTGAACTTTGTCAGGATGTTGAGAAATTGCTCGTTGCTCACCTCTTCAAGTGGTTACTGAGTGCAAAGGAGAGCAGGACAGCAAATATGGGGCTCCTGCTGACATACTGATGTGGGAGAGAGATCGGGGGAGTCGGCAACGCAGAGCTACAAGGTGCAGGCAAAAACTTTTTACAGAACTTCCGAAGAATTTTTTTTTGTTAGATTTCTTTATCTATTTTTCCTCACTTCATTTATTCTGATTGTCTTGTGGTGTGGTTATTTGAGGTAGCCACATAGCGTGGTATGGGAACTCACCTTGGTTGAGTGCCAGTGATGGAGCATAAACCACTATTCCTGTGTAAAGGATCTGAAGGAGAGAAAAAGTTGATAAAAAACCATTTATGTGACTACTCAGCGATAAGGCTTCTATTTAGGGTGGCGCTCAGAGCGAAATACCAGCTCTAGGGATTTCTTTAGATCAGATTGTATTGTGTGTGGCTTTCTGTTTCAGCCTTTACAAAACAAAAGCCTTTGTTTTAATTCCGTTCTGATAGAAGAGCCATTATCTGTCTTCCTAGTACTTATTTTACCCCTTGCTAAGATGATGCCACATGCAGCAGCTTCAAACAGGATAGCTTTATCCCCATTGACATAGGCAGGTGACTGGTGAACTAAAAGCACCCAGTACAGCTCATCTGGCTTCTCAAGAATGACAGAACCCACTCATGGAAAGAGGCTTCAGGGGAACGTAGTGAGACCAAGAGTTTGAGAACTGTGAGAGTTCAGCACAACATCCAGTTGTCAAAGACAACACAAATGGCATTTTTGGTCCTAAAGAGGATAAGTTAGGAAAGCAACCCTTTTTTCTTTTTAACTTTCTCAGTCCAAGTGAAAAAAATTTAAAAGCGTACTCATTAAAACATCTCGTTATAAAAAATGTGCAGTCTAAGACTAGTCTGTCAAAATAAATGTTGAGTGAAATTAGCAAAAAGCCGATGTCCTCTTACCGTTTGCAGGATGTAGATCAATGTTGCAGCAAAACGGACCATCTTGTTAAATCTTAACTCCAAATACTAGGGAAAAGAGGAATCTTGCTGAATTGCATGTGTAGCGTTTGTGACATAGCTATTAACCTTCTGTTCACTCTGAGTAACAGCTTGTTGTGCAAGTAAAATTACTGACATCTGGCTCTGCTACTGTGAGTAATGAGCAGGACAGCATAGTTGTTATTACACATAGCAATAATTACATTTAAGAAGTCTTCTCATCAGTAGCATGTACCTGAAGTTGTATGTTGGGTTTCTGCGGTTAGTATCTGCTCTTGATTAGGAATAAATGACAAAGCCCAAGGGCTACAAAGAAAAGCAATTTCAAATTTCAAATGAAAATATCATCCAACTATGTTAAAGGGGAAACCTGGGGTCATCTCTAGGAGGAATAGGACTCCTGTAGTGACAGATGTGGTAGGGCAGGTGGAGAAGCAGCAACCTAGTTCTGCGGTGCTGGAGCTAAGCTGGCTTTCTCCCTTCCCTCTGTCTCAGTCTAAAGCCAAATCTGTGTGTCATTGGTATGGAGAGGCAAGTGGAGTCTTTGGGGACTTCCAGGTGGATGTAGAGAGGTGTTGCCCAGTACTGCACAGCTGCAGAAGTGAATAGATCTCTAGCCCCAAGAGCCCAGATTTTAAGCCGGAGTCACCACCTGGAGTCTCTCTGTAGAGTTGACCAAAAAAAGAAATTAAATCATTATCACTACAAAAATGAAGTGGGCATTGCTAACCCCATGGCAGCCTCTCACGCCGCCTTGGGTGGGCTGGGGTCTCCCCTTGGGCCGTAGCCCCTGTGCTGGCCACCAGATGCCAGGCAGAGGCTGTACCTCTTTTACAAGTCTCTGGGCACGGTACTTCCAAAGCAGCTTCTTTCTTATTAATTTCGTTTATGTTCATCTTTCTTGTGCCTCTTGCATAATAAGCACTACGGTCTGCCATACGAGTCAATAGCTGATTTCTGTGACTTGTTTCTAAAAATGACACCTGAAGCCAGCAGAGCCACCTTGGAGGGACTCTGGCTACGATGACACCTTCAGTAGTTCAGATGAGAAAAGAAATTCATTCTCTGATCTTGCATTAAAACCAGCCAAAAAAATGCAGTTACCTGGGGCAATGGGAATGGATGGTCAGTTTTTCTCTTTTCTAATCTGTAACCGGAGTATTACGAAATACCCAGGCAGAGCTGTTTGCCCAAAGCCCTCCCTTGGGTTCGGGCTTGAAGAACGTGAGCAGCCTTACTCACTCGTGAACTAACCTGGCTTTCTTCCTCCCATTCTTGCTTAGTTGAAACTGCCCACAAACGGGAGCAACCAAATTTGTGACAGCTGATTAAAGTGACTAAAAAGCTATTCCCAAATGCTCTGTAGCCGCCCCGTGGGCGTGCAGATGATAAGGGCTGTGCGCTGTGCTGTTAGCAGTAACATCACGAGGACTACTGATTTTTATTTTTTAACTACTGATCTGTCATATGAAGCAAATAATGTGTTCTAGGAGGAATGCCAGGCAAAATGCATAGCCAATTTAGAGGTTGTTTATTTAATTTCTTAGAGAATCCCTGAATTAATTACCCAGCCCTGACTATTTTATTATTTTTCTGAAAGAGACCCACCATCTTCCTCTTTATCCCTTCTTCCCACCTCAGTGTTTTAGATATCTAATAGTCCACTTTTAAAGTAAATTGGGCTGAACTGCCAGATGTAGACAGAGTTTGAACTGGATACTATTGATTATTATTCTTAAAGTCTGTCTTTAATACCTGCTCTCTCAACCAGAGTGAAATAGTTACTTATAAGATCAGAAGCATTTAGGTACACTTCAGTTATTTTCCAGCTGTAATTTAATTTGGTGTTTATGTTAAACCCTTATGCTGTCTTTGTTATATATGTATAACAGGAGCTCTGACCCTCAGTTTGTGCTCTCAGCTTTTGCAACATAAATAACTAGTTAGTTTTAGAAACAGGTTGCATTATTCTAATTAACGTATCAATACATTTGTTCTGTGAAATGCTGCAGAAATTCTTCTGTCAGATTTTTCTCTAAAAGTATCTATAGGCATGATACTGACTTTTATGTTAGAATAGTGCCTTTTATTTTATTCATGGATTTTACTTACCTCATAAGTGCTTGTAATGCCAGATCTGTAAAATACAGGTAGAAAAAGTTCAGCAGTGAAAATGATGACCAGCGCATATGAAAGGAAGAAGAGCACAAAGGATGCCCCATAGCGATAGACTTCGGAGGGTGTCCCCAGAACAGTCACTGCTGACATGAAGCTTGATGTGAGCGAGAAGGCTATAGGTCCACACGTCATCTGTCTGCCACCCACCAAGAATTCTTTTGAGGTTTTCTTTTTCCTCTCTTTAACTGCAAAAAAGATTCCGATGCTAGCACATACTAAAAATAGCGCTGCAAAAACAACGTAGTCCCACACCACAAATTTTTTGACCTCTGGAGCTATGAAGCTGGACATAGTCCGGGTTGGACAGTCCTCGGGTGGAGGATTCTGGTGCTCTGTAGCTGTTGCTCCAAACAGGTAACTCGGTTGACAACAACGTTGAAGCTGTAGCTCATCAATGACAAATGATAAAGACTATTCAGTTAGGAGACTTTTTCTTTTTTTAACCAGTTCACTTCTAAGGAGATAAAAAATAATAGTAGCTAAGTATGAGTTAGGAGGGTGCTGGATGGATGTAGACCCTGGTGCTACTGATACTTCTGCAAGGCAGGCTTAGCTGTGAAATCCGTAGTATGCTCCCTTTTTATCTGTGAGGTTTTAATTTAAGGTTAAACATTAGCCTGACACATTGACTTGATCTGACTTTTTTTTTTTTTCCTAACCTCTCAGCATTTTTAAATAATAAAATGAGAGCAATAAAGAAATTAAGGAAAGCAAAATGAAGGAAAGCTCAGCGTACGGACCCATGTCCCCACTGGTGAGGTTTTTTTCAGAGGAGCAATTCCCTCATATGGTTAAAAACTGAAATTGAACATCAATGATAGGGTTCAGGATTGTCCTTTGACATTCTAAGTGTAGTCCTTGGTAGACAGTCTAGAAGTTAACAGACAGTATGGATAACGGACAGTATGGATAATGCTCTGTAAATTCTCACACAACTGCTTCGCAGTAATTTGTTTATCTAAGTGTACCCGCACCACTAGTTAAAATTTCTTTTTTGTACAGAACAAATGTCTTAGGGTGTGTCCAGTCTCAAAAAAGCAGTGACTCTACTTGCCAGGCATTTCTCTGCTTTTGGGGGGGTGGTTGCCCCCCCACCCCCCCTTTTGCAACTCCTTACAGCTGTAAGAACATGGATATTTTCTGCAGGTTTTAATTCATGCCTACCGAGTCTGATTAATAAATGTCTCGGGCAGTGGTAAAAGCCATGCGGTTAGAGCAGCGAGGTTCTAGGGTCAACCACCAACCTCAGCCGGCAGAGAGCTGATCTGATGGGGGATGAATGCAGCATGTGGGGCTAAGCAGGCAAACCAAGTGCCTGCTGCTCCCCACAAAGCACGGCTGATGGCCAGCTTGCCCGGGCATTGTCATGTCAAATGAATTCACAAAAAGCTGCAAAGGACCAAACGTGAGGGTATTTGCTCTTAAACTTGAGCCCCTGAGCTGCATCATGTAGGACTGCATCAGTCTGGCTCATGTTGGTGGAGAGAGTGAGGAACTGGTTGTGAGGCCTGGGGTAAAAATTAAAAATAAAAGTTAAAAAAAACCCCAACCCCCAAAACCTAACAAAAACGCAAAAAACCCCAAACCACACCTGGGTCAGAAGGTTTTTGTGCCGGTCATGTTAACCAGAGAAACGCGAAGATCCCTGTATCATCCATTTTAGGAAAATAACTGTAGTGTCATATATTATTATTGGCTTGAATGTTTTTAAAACGTGTTTGCCATCAGCAAACGCTGCTAATTAGCAGCTGGGCTAACTGTGCTGTCACACAGCGACGAATAAAGCTGCCTGTCAGCTCACACGGGCTCAGTGCGTAGCAATTTGGGTTGATATCCAGGAAGCTTTTCCAAAAGCAAAATTCCCATTGGCATAAATGTAAGCCTGCAGAGATATTTTTTAATTGTTATTTTATTTTAAATTATTAATGGTCTTTCTGGCAGCAAATTATTTTTGGATGATAGTATTTCACACAAAGTGGAAAAAAGCTAATGGAATAATAAACTGGAGCCGAAGTTAGAAATGTAAATCTGTATTTTTATGACTCTATAGCCATCTGATACATTTTTAGCATAGCTTCATGGTGGTGGTCAGAATAGCTATTTTAGCTAAATCTCACAGACAAAAGAATATACCTTATAAATACAATTTCTGAAGAAGAAATATTATTTTAAAAATAGTACAAAACCACCTGTTATTCTTTCATGATGGTGAGCCTTAGATGGGAATAATTGAAATTTTGTTTCCCTGAAATAATAAAAAAATTATATTGTGAAAACTCCTGTGAAATCAAGTTTTAGCCAGAGTAGCCTCAGGAAGAAGCTTCATTTCCTGAAGCTTCAATACCCCTTTCCATAGCCGATTGCAAGCCAAGGATCTGACAAGAAATCCGACTCCAGTGCTTGGATTTACCACTCCAAGCTGTTAGCATCTGAGGGGCTGTATCAGGACCCATTCTGGCATCTGAAATAAGTGCTTGAAATAGATAAGGGTGGTTTTAATTAGTTCTCAGCCCAGCTTTCTGCAGCCAGGCAGGCAAACCTGCAAGGGATGCTCTCCCCTGTTACCTCCTGTGCTACTTTGCCCCTGGTTTGGGGGAGGTAAGAACAGCCCTGTCCAGGGGAGAGGGGAATGAATGGCTATACATCACTTGCATCTTTCCAGCTGAGATTAGGAAAAATTCAGGCCTTAGTTTAACGTTATAATCACTTCAGGATTCTCCTCCAATGCTTGCCAGATCCACGGGCCATCAAGAGGTTAGGACCTCCCAAAAAGTGATGCTCTATACACCACGCTTTGTATGTTTGCAACAGTTCCCTGGGAGAAACGTCACAGCCAGATCCTGCATTTCACACGGCCACAGGGACCCAAAGGAATATATAGCAACAAAATCTCCATTTAAGCAATATATTTAAGCAGTACAAACAAATGTATGCCAAGTATTTTTGTAACTACTACCATCAAATTGCTTAAGCTAAACTATCAACCAACTAACCATTATTAATTATATTTTCTATCTCAATTATGCCTTTTGCTTGTACAATTTCTTGATTAAAAGTACTTCAACTGATGGAAAAGTTATTGGCTCCTTATTATTGAAGAAATTCAGGGCTTGTGTTTGAAATAGAGCGCAGGACCCTTTCCTTAGGATGGATCGTCACCGCACATTGCATGACAAGCTTTGCTTGATGGGCTTGTTCTCATCTCCACCTTTAAGACATCCTTGCTTGAGCATGTCTTCTTCTGAGGGGCTGAGGATGAAAGCTTGCCCAGCACTTTCTTTTTACAGCCACTTTTTCTCTATACATTTATTTATTTTTCCTTCCCCGCTCCCCTCCCGGTATCTTTAAGTCAGTGAAATGATTTACAGCCTTTCACGAAGGCAGATCTCTGCCATTAGTGCTGTTTGGGCATGTTGAGCCAAGGACGATGAGGGCAGGTTTTGCACGCAGAGGTGAACCCCTTGCAGGCTGCTGTGCAGAACAGCAAGGCAATTTCTTACCAAGGTCAGGGATTTGGGGGATGAGCTGCATAGCCCCCCCCAGGCCTAAATCAGAGGCATCAGAAGTGTGAAGATCCTGATTTGGCAGCGCAATTGTCTTGCAGTGCTCAAAAGCTTATCTAAACAATTAGTAGAGCCTGGCATCTAGGCTGATAATGTTCAAGCATTCATTCTATTCTTGTATCACAGGAAATTAACTGAGCCACAATTAGGTCTTCCTAATTATTTTAATTTAAAAAGTTTTGCTTTAGGACTCTGATAAGGCATAAAGTTCTCCTGGTATCATCATAATAGTTCCTGCTTGGATAGTTATAATCATGGGGTTTCCTCATCTTCTAGGAAATGAACAACTTTCAGAGCTGTAATTTGCTGGGTGCTTTTACTTTCTATCCCTCTCAGCCTATAATGCCAATTAGGTATTAATGTAATGATAAGAACGTGCTTAAACTGAGGAACCTGCTGGGGTTTGGTGCCCAGGTGCCCCCCATGTGGGGTAGGGCTCTGCTGCATAACCATTGAGGAAGTTCATTGGATGCAAACTGCGCGCTTCAAGGCCATGTGTGGACCCATCCTCGGTGACTAACTTGGAGCTAGCTTTTCAAAAGTTGTTAGCACTTAAACTTTCTCAGTGTGATGCTTTATGAGTAGATTTTTTTTTAAATCGCTGAGGGAGCTTAATTGCAGAGGCTGTTCTTCATGGACCTCAGTGCTGCTTGCCAGTGAAGTCTTCTGATGACAGGACTTCAAGGCTTTTGAGCAGGGAAAAGATGTCCGGAGAAGAAAATGTACAATATATGAAATCATTGGAAATTGCTAAAATGAAGAATTTTCAAAGAATGATATTTTACCACTGTGTTTTCAGCTGGCAGCATCCTTCACCCTGGGTTGTGTTAACTTTCACAGGTAAGATCATGTATAAAGGAGGTGGTTTTCAATCAGCTGTTGATTTCCTTGTTTGGAATTATATCCTGTCTTGAATAACCTATGGGCGTGACCTGCTCTTTGGCATTTCGCTGAGATCTTTCAAGTAATTTAGTTATGTATTTTGATATTTATTTTGAAAGGGGATAAATTATTGGTTATATTTAATATTCTTTTTTGTTCGATAAATGTAGTTTTGTAGAACAGTGATTTCTCAGACCTTCTGCAGTGGACTTTTGGTTTACATTAACACAGATTCTAGCTCTAACCCTATTTCAGCCTGAAAAGAGAAATTATATCTTTGTTGTAAACAGATTTCTCGTGTAATACAAATATTTGAAATCTTGTTATACTAGTGCTTACATAGATTCTTTGAATTTTGAAGTCGTATTTCAGTTTATACAAAGGGTTTTTTTTAGTAAAATGTAGTTTCCCCCTTAGGGGGGTGGGCAGAGACATTTTCCTTAATAGAGTTGTACATACACAATCACGTTTGGGGGTGTTATCAGCTGAAAAACTCCTGAATCGAAATTTTGCATTATGTTTTTTTTAGTAGTTTAAGATTTCCCTCCAAATCACAGTTCCTAAACTAATATAGTGTGGTTATTTTATAAGTAGTAATACATAGTGCATGTTTTGCTTTTCATATGTGTTTAGGTACTGATTTAGAGGGAGGGTTCTTTTCACAAAGAGGCATCTCGTATTGTAGAAGATGCCACGATTTTTATGCTGAACCTTACTCTTAGTAAGGTAGAGTCTCTCCTTCCCCTCAAATGGGAGATGGGTAACAGCTGCATACAAAAAAATGGTGTAATGTTGTTCCCAACGATACTGAATAATAATCTGCACAATACGGTAGTGTTTCTGCAAGGCAGCATCTACAGGAGGGGTTAGCTTTAGAAGTGTTTTAGTGCACCCTGATATTTGACTGAGATATTTTTTAGTTCTGAATATTTTTCAATATAGAACTGTGAAAACTTCATCTAAATAGGCACTGGAGGATTGAAGTCACTATTAATTAGGTGGCTGAAATGATGTAGTAAGTAGTTTTTTGAGGAAAAGTAGATTACTGGAGCACAAACCACACTGAAAATCAAAGGTGCATCATTTAGGAGCCCCTGCTAAGCCCATGGGTTATTATCTCAGTCCCTGACGGTGGACTTTGTCTTTTCTTAAGAGGCTCCTCTTTAATGATTACCCTTTTCTCAGAAGGACATGTTAATTTATCTATACAAAGATCATTATAACCCAGTAGTGTGGGGAACTGGAGGTATTGCTTATGGTTTGAGAGCAGGCTGTTCCCGAGGGACAGGGAGCACTCCCTGCGGATGGCTCCTCCCTGGCAGCGCCAGGTCTCAGCAGAGCCCCCACGGCGAGGTCTCCTCCCATCCCCCTGCTCCCAGGTGCTGGAGTTGGCACCCCGGGATGCCAAGCGGCAGAGTGGCGTGCCGAGCGGGCGGCGTGCTTTGTGAGCGTGGCCGCTGGGGCTGTGCGGAGGGGGGTTTCACTGCTACACGCTTAGAGAGGAAGGTGCGTGGTGGGCACTGGGAGCTGGGCAGCTGCAGATGAAAGTGCTCATCTGAAACACTGGATTCCCAATAATCCTATTCTTAAAAAAATAAAAAAGGTTAAAATGATACTGCTCCTAACCTGTAGTGCAGCAGAAGAGGGACCCCCTCTACCGTAAGGCTGCTGTTTCCCCAGGACCCGAGCCATCCCTGCAGCTCCCTGGCTGCCTCTGCACGGGGCCACGCCAGCTACCCGGCACGCAGGGCAGCAGCCTGGCTTCTCACCTTTAGTTCCCTTTTTGGGTTTTTTTTTTTTCTTGTTTTGGTTTTGTTTGGGTTTTTTTTTGCTTGTTTTCCTTTTTTTGTTTTTTGGGGTTTTTTTTTGCTTGTTTTCCTTTTTTTTTTGCTTGCTTTCTTTTTTTTTGCTTGTTTCTAGAGGAAAAATAACATATAAGAAAGTAGTTTGCTACCTATCTACCCAGAGTAATGATACGTTTTCCAGGAATAGCACAGATACGTAGAAAGATGGTTTTAGCCAAATATCAGCCAAAACAGCTGATGGATATTGCAGTGAAGCCCACGTGCTGCACAGCCCGTAACACCGGGAGCTGGGTGGAGGTGCTGGGATGGCCACCGCTGGCCTGGCCACAGAGCAGAGCGAGCCAGCGAGGCTGTGGTGCCCTTGGTGTGGGCAGCCAGGAGATAAGGCTGTCCTTCGGATCATCCCTGTTTGCCACTTGGACACTGCGGTAAACACTCCTTAAGTGGTGGGACTGGAAGGTCTCAGCTTACTCTGGAGTGCTCTCCAGTTACCGCTTTGGGATGCTTTTACCTGTGACATGTCTCGTACTTGCCCTGTTCTGACACCTGGCCGCTGCTGCAGGTCCCCAGGTTTCAGGAAGCATCCAGAATCAGATTTACTTTTTCCTTTTCCCCTGGTGCTGCTGGTGGAAGTGGCTGTGTGGGAGAGGGAGCATGCACAGGGATGAGCGTGGCAGAGGGAAGGGAAGGCCATGGACCGAGGGAAGGCAGGGCAAGGCTGCTCTGGCGGAATTTGTGCTACATCGGCTATTTCAGGTTCTTGCAGCAAAGAGCAGGGTGTTAACAATATGAGAACACCCAAGTTATTTTTGTTTGGCTTACAGGTAGACCTAGCTTTGCAAACTAAGCCTGGCTTTTCATTTCAAGTAATACTTGTGGACTGACAAAAGGCTAAGCCACCTTGCTCCCAGCATGTCTCATCAAAAAACAGCAGTCAAGGACTGAACAAAACAGCAGCGTTATGTTCTGGTTTGTTTTAAAGTGGGGGTAAGATGCAGGAAGAGTAAGGCACCTGATACACTGGTCAAGAAGCCCTTCAGGAATTACGTAGTGGCTGGGAAGGAAAGAGGGAGCCGAGACCTCACTGCAGGTGATTTAAGGATAAAGCAGCACAGAGTGCACTTGAAAAGGATGAAAAAATAATGTGTGCTTCACTGTTCCTGTGCTGTTCAAAGCTCTGGAAACCAAAGTCATCTGTGTTCATTGGGAAACAGTCTCACGAGCTTAGGGACAGAAGGATGCTGTGTAGTTAATGAGATAATCATTAATGGTCCATACAGGAGGCTTGTGCTGGTCATGGGCAGCTTTTATGAGCTTCGCTACTTACAGTAAAGCTGAGGATCACAAACCTTCACTTAGCTCCATGTTACCCTACTAAAAGGAAAGGGAAAATTCAGGCATTCCCCAAGGAATGAAGCTGGTTAACACTGAACTGGTCTGGCGTCTTTCCTCAGATTAGAGGTTCCGTGTATTCCAGTGCACTTCTGTTACATAAAGTACCTTTTCTCACATAATAGAAAACCCAAATCAAAGGAAGACCTTTCTGATAGGACTTGGAGATCAATCATCCTTAATAATTCTTTTTTATTTTATTTATTGTAGCACTTTCACTTTTTTCCCTTAATATACATCAAAAGGATCTCTCCATCCTGTTTTGCCTATATAATTTCACTCTCTTTATGTACTCACATCCTTACCTTGATATAGATTGCAACGTAATATTACCACAGTGCAAAAAAGGTTTTGTGCGTTTTTGTGCAGAAAATAGCTTCTCTTCAGCTGTTTAACTACTCAGATACTGCTCATTATCATTGCACTCTGCAAATTACTATCCATTCCTTTTTTCCCCCTACCTTAAGATAAGTTAAAACAATGAAAGATAAAAGGCTAGTCACAGTTAAAATAACCAAGCAAAATAAATAAATAAATAAATGCAAATTTGCCTTGTGACTATAAAGTTTCTCTTGAAAGAACCAGGTGGAAGAGCTGGCCTGCTCTAGTCTTGCCTCTAACGTGCATGTGATGGGGCATGAGGTGAGGAAGAAAGTTGCTGGGCAGTGGCTTTTCTGCAGGTCTTTGCCCTGATGGGCATTCTCTCCTGTCTTGCATGTGAGGGCCTAAAGCTCTTACTGCTTTGCTAAAATCTTGTAAATAATTTAAATTCAGATATATGAGGGTTTGTGCAGACCTTTACTGGGGCTATCTTCAAGGCTGTGGAAAGCTTCCTCTTTATCCTTCCCCGAGGGGCCAAAAAGCAGGGCGAGAAGGGAAAGCTTCTGGAAGGTATCAAAAAATAATATGACATAAAGCGAGCCTTAGGAGTTTGAGATGTGTTTGGCTTAATGGAAAACAGACTTTGCCCCTAGACAGCAGGTAGTAGGGGAGCTCACATGCAGTGCCACGTTAGCCTGTTTTTGTAAGAGCTGAGCGTGTGCTCAGCACCTCACGTGAAGCTGGACGTGTGATGTGCTGCCACGGTAATTGCTTTGAAATCGGGCAAAGGGACATCATAACAGCGTGAATAGCTGTAAAAAAGTCTCTGGAATTTGCTTATGTGAACAATTACTCCTACATATGTTCATGCTTTTTGATAAATTGCTCAGCTTTTGGTGCTGTTGCCTCCAGTACAGCAGGGACGCTTTTGTTTTGCTTGTTTGGGGAAACCAGAGGTTTCACTTGGGGTGACTCAAGGAAATGTGTGAGCCGCTTATCAGGGGCAGAGGGTGCAGATGGGGGAAGCAGATGGCATGTTGGATGCAGACTCGAGGAAGCATCTCTAAACAGGTATCACAAGGACTCCAGCTCGCAGCGGTACCTGGTGATCTTGGCAAGACGAGCTATAAAAATATCTTGGGGTTGCCCTAAATATCGTGAACCATAAAGGAAACAAAACCTCAGCTGGAAGCGTACATCAACAGCCCTTTCTGTTTCCTTTAGATGTATATAAATGACAGCTCCCTGCTCAAAAGGGAGCATCTCCTGATGCTCGGGAGAAGTGTTTGCAGGGTACTGGGGCTGTGCCACAGCCCATCAGTGCTCATCCAGCCCACGGGCACCGGCACGTGGCCTCAGCAGGGGCTTGGCTGGGGATCTCCAAATCCCACCAGTGAGGGGCTGGGCTGGGATCACACCCTATATGGTGTCCATTCTGCTGCTAACTTCTCTGCCTGCTGCCCGCTGAAGCTTTTCTCTTGCTGGTAATGGAAGAGGGAGATAAATCCCATTGGTGCCTAGGTGGCTGCCTAAATCACAGGTTTGCCTCATCATTTATTGGCAATGAGTTTGTTGTATGCTGGCTAATATCCCAAATATCATATTGCGTGCTATTGTGTCTGTATGTTGTTATAGAAAATGTGATTGCCTCGTGGCTATGTGGGTCCCCTCCGTCTATTTTGTGCCTTTGTGTGTGTCTATATCCAAATATATGTGTAAAACATACATATGTATGTTGGTGAATTAGAGGGGCTGTAGAGATTTGGTGTGTGTTTCTTCCATTCATCTCTCTAGTTTCATTTTGGATATAGTTTTTTCTATGTATACCAAAAAGCTTTGGGGTGGTTCTCGTTGTAAGCTGTGGGGAGATGAATGTTATTTTTATTCAGTCTGAGTCACTTACTCATTTGAAAACTCGACTCTGTACACATGTTGAACAGTTTTGGAAAGCTAACCCCTGAAGTTAAGCAGGGAAAAGAAAATATTATGATAGTAGAATGTGGTCTACAAATGGCAGTAAATTAGACATTGAAATTAAGAACGTTGGAAATAAACTTAGGTTCAGCCATAAATTTGGGATGTTTGCTATACATGAGGGCATACAGTGGAAAAGCTGCAGTTTTAAATGCAGAATATAGTGCTCAGGAGATGAAGGTTTTGTCTCATGTGACACATGGGGTATTTTACAAATCCTTTAAGAAGAAAAACTCCTTTATCTTATTTTATGTAAACAAAAACCAGGACATCTCTCTGTTGCCTCTTTGCTCTATGGTGCCTTGATGGACTGAAAAATTAGAAGCGGAACACACCTTGCCTGTGTACTGCAGGCTTGAGAATAGGTCAATTCCTTTACTTCTACTTTATGTCCCATTTGAAGCTGTGACAGGGTAACTGGAAACTTGGGGATAAGTCGCTTGCTGTTGAGAGTCTGGTAACTTCACTGCCAAAGAATTTTGGATATAGAGACGACAGGAATTGTTTTTCAACCTTCTGTTCTTTTGCAACTCGTCCCTCTGCTTCTCCCTCTCATACATAATGCAGCCAGTACAAAGTAGCAGCATGCAGAATTTTTGGATAATCTGTGAAGTACTGTTGTCTGGGCTTTTCGCTGCTTGTGTCATAGTGGTTGTGGTTTGGTGGTTGTTTTGTCGGGTTTTTTTTTTTGTTTTGTTTTTGGTTTTTGTTTGGTTTTTTTTTTTTTTTTTGCTTGGGGATTTTTTTGTTTCTGTTTTTTGGTTGTTGGGGGTTATTTTAATTAACATTTTGGTTGTTTTCTGTATTGTTTTGCCTTGTAACATCTGTGAAACAGTAACTCTGTATTGCTTTCTATTTGGAGGAGTAAAGGGAAAACAAAAGAGAGGCAGCTGCCTTCTTTGGGTTTGTTTTTCCAGTAGGGTTTGTCTGTGGGTGAAGACTTGGAAACAGGACTTCCGATCCCATGCCTCATTCCTGCCAGCTGGCTGTGTGGCTCTGGATTAGTAATTCAGTCTTTTACCTTCCTTTTCCACAGGAAAGGAAAAGAAAGAAAGACCAGATGCTTAACTTGAGATGTAGGAAAAGGCGCAACTCATCAGCCTTTTGCCAGGTAGCCCAAGGTTACTGCACCTAGCAGTGCTGTGCGAGGAAACACGTTCAGATGGGTCCAGGTGCCACTCATGGTGCAAAAATATCTGTGTCACTGTATCCCTGCTCTTTTCTAGGCTTCATCTCTAGGCTGGAGTTTGGAGTTACGACCAGAATACTCTTTACAGGCTGAAAATGTTTGATTTATAAACGTAGGACAAGCTGTAGGACACTTTGTTCTCCAAATGTTATCTAATCTGGTAATTTAATTATGTTAATACAGATGATCGCTCACAGAACTGCTGTTCCTCTTGACTACTGCAGCGTGCATTAAACATTTGTGCATTCATTTTACAATGTGCGTAGTTCCTTATCATTTTTTTCCGGAAAGCTTAGTGTCTAGGCACAGCTCCATAACACAGAAACAGCTGATAACTGATATCTCTGGAGGAGAAACGTGATAGGAATAATCTGGAAATGATAATACAGAAATCGTAACACAGCTGTATTGAAGGCTTGGACTAATACTGGTTTAAAACTGGCTGGGAATGAGTCAGCTTTTTCCCTTTGGGACTATAAGTGAAATTTGTAAGACAGGGTTTGATCTGATGGAGGCTTAGGCAGTGTGGTTAAGCATCTTGCTTGTAACTGAATAGTGGTAAGAGTAGTAGTAAGACTCTCGCTTTTGCATTTCACTTTCATATTTACATCACAACTTTCCTGGCAGTTGGCTAATTTAGAAGAAAGGACATAAGGACTGTATATAATTTATTGAGTAAAGATATTTATAATTGGGGCAAAACATCCACCTCAAAGCCATTTTGCTGATTGTGTTCCTATGACTCTTGTTTCTTGGCTTGGTGTAGGTACAGGCCAAAATCAACACTGAGTATGAAAAGATACTGCGCTGCTGAGCAGCATCTTTGAATGGCAAACCATGGTTCGTGTGTCTAGCCTTATTTTTGGTTGAAGAGTGTGGTTTGATTCTGAAGGTGAGCATCCTGCGTTAGCAATGACTTGGCAGCATGAATTAGAAGTTTTAATTGCTTGTGGAAATGAGAAGCCCATCTTAACTGTCTTGATGTAATGAATGAGTTTGTATATGTTTTGCTTCTCACCTGTACTTAATTTACAGAACGTTCACAGCACTGACATGTGTAGCCATTGGAAAATGCACTCCAGATATTAAAATTTACAACTCGCGCTGTTGTTTGGTTGGTTTTGGTTTTCAGGGTTGTTTTTTTCCCCTGGTACTTTCTCCTGAACACTGATTTTTGTTTTACTCTGCCAAAAGACTGACGTCGAATCTCAGCTGCAGTTAAATCTCAGGGAAAAATACATGGATCTGTTGTCTTTAATATTAATGGGCTAAGACAGTAGTTTCCCAAGAGTAAAGCGTGTAGGGAATATCAGAGAATTAGGAAGGGGCTTTTTTGTGTGGGTGGTGTTAGGGAAAATGAACTCATCGTGCACTCAGTTGAGAGGTTGCGTTCATACCACCTGAGGCTTTAACCACTAGGATCTTTTAGTCCCTTTGCGGTGCGTGGTAAATCTTGAATTAATGTACGATTTGATTGTAACAATTAATCAGAACGGGAGCTTAATAAATGAAATCACACCCCATATTGTAGTGACATTAGAAAGACAAATATTTGAGTGATTTCAGGCTCCTACTGTAACACCATCTGCTAATACAAAATCACCACGAGTTCTTACAGAAGTGCAGCCTTTTCCAATATATACAAGTACTGTTTCAGGGGTTTCATTGGGCATCCCCAGGTTGTATAGTGTACACTTATATTTCAGGTGGTGTAGACTGAAACCATTGAGTGGTTTTTTTGTTGTTGTTGTTCGGTTTGGGTTTTTAGATTTTCAAACCTTTTATATGTATACGACATTGTTCATCCCTGTTCAATAGGCTGGTTGTAGCTGGAATATAAGTCCCTGGTATGGCTGCATGTCTCCCAGAGAAGATTTCTGCTGCTGTTAGCCCTATGGGTCATCAAGAGCATTTTGAACTTCCCATAGAGCTAAATTCAATGCTTCTAGCCATTTTAGGCTACTGTGTGTGCATATTCTTGCTATTTTTTTCTTTTAACATTCTGTTCATTCTTTCTACCCATCCTGAAGACTGTGGGTGACAAGGGGTAGGTAAGCTCCTTTCTGTTCCTAGTGATTTATATAGTTGATGACTCATGTTTACTGTAAAATGGGCACCTGCCTGATTCAGTTGATTCTGGACCCCCATACCTGGGTATTGCTTCTTTTTGCAAGGCTTTTATCACCCCTCCTGTATCGGCCTTTTTCCCACTTATCCAGTTGTTTCTTCCCTTCTGCTGAGCAGTTCTTTTCATATGTGATTTTGGGGTCTGTTCAATTTGGCCATTCACTCTGGTTTGTTGTTGCAATGGCAACCATACGTATTTCTCAGAGGCTGTTGGGCCGCAGCCTTTGCAGCGGTGTCAGCTAAAGCATTTCCTTTACTGATTTCTGTAGTGTCCGGAGTGCGCGCTGGGTAATGTGTTGCGGTGATTTCTTTTAAGTAGTTGGATTGATTCCAGCAAATTGTATGTATCTTCTTCGATATTTTCTTCGGTGACGATGTGAGAAGTCAGTGTTCTTTCCATAACATCCCAATTGTAACATCAATCCATAACATTCCATGACATCTAAAGGCATGCCAAGAGTCAGAGTAGATGTTAAGTCCCTTTCCTTTTCCCAGGTGTTCTGCACGAGTCAAGGTTACTACCTCTGCTCCTGGTGTGCTCCTCCGTGTGGAAAGTGGTTCGGCCTCTGTCACTTGTTCCTGGCTGACTACAGCCTACCCAGTCCATCGTTGTCCGTGCAGGTAGTACAATGAACTGCCTACAAATAGAACTAGATCTGGGTTTTGCAAAGGAACATCAGTTAAACTGTTTCATGGTTTACAGAAGGTATGCATCACCTGCTCACATTGGCCATGTTCTTCTCCACCATCTGGCACAGTCAGTGGTGTTGCTGGACTCAAAGGATGTCATCTTTTCAAGGCTACTTTACCTGTCATTAGGAGGAACAGTTCATATCTGTGTGCTCACTGTAGTAACAGGGCCTGTGTTGTGTGCTCTTTTATCAGTATTTCTACCTCATGTGGAACATGAACGGTTACAGGGTGTCCCAGAAATAACATGTGGCTCTTCTCCTCTATCGCTGCTGCTGCCGCAGATTTTATGCAGGCTGGTGCTCCTGCTGCAACTGAATCCAGCTGAGCAGAATAATATGCAACTGGTCTCTGACAGAGTCCTAATCCTTGTGTTGTCGTTTCTCCAGCTATCCCCTTATGCTCACGTATATACAAATTGCAGAGTTTTGTATAATCTGGAAGCATGAGAGCAGGCGCAGATACCGATGCTCCCTTTACGATTTTAAAGGCTTGCTCTCTCTCCGGCCCCATGCAATGCATTCTGCCTCTTCACCCTTCATTGCCTCTGTCAGAGGAATCCATGGTCTGCAAAATCCCACAGCTCCAAGGAACCCTCATAACTGTTTCTTTGTTACTGAATGGGGGAGTTTTATTATAGTATTTACTCTTTCTGGGTCTGCTAGCTGTTGGCCTTCTCTTAAAAGGAATTCTAAATATTTTACTTCCTTTCTGACGCAGCTGGAGTTTAGACGGGGATGCACAGTGACCCTTTTCTGCTAAAGCAGTGCACAGATGTGCCGTGTCTATTATACAGACATTTTCATCCCTACCCGGTATCAGGAAATCATCTACATGCTGTACAAGAGCTGATTCACCTGGTAATTCTACATCTTTTGAATCATTTCCTAATATTAGTGACAAAATTCTATCGGACCCTGTGAAGCCTTGAGGGAGGCATATCTATACGTTGATTGTCCTTTCCATGGAAAGGCACGTGAGGGCTGACTGCGTTCATCAAGTGGGATACTACAGAAAGCAGCATTATAGATCAATTAAGTTAAAATACTTCGCCCAATGCAGTATTTGTAGAAGTACTGTGGAAGGAAGGGTCAGGCACCACTGGGTAAGGAGTCACCACATGTAGATTTTGTGCCAATCTTGCACAAAAGTGTGTTCTGGACCTCAACCCATGTCTAATTTATTCTTTTTTAAAGGGTGTATGGGAATATGACATAGTGAAATCCATACTTTTAAAATCCCTTGGACTAGATATCGGTCTATCTGCTTTTGTACGCTTTCCTCAGCTTCTTGATGAATAGGATACTGGTTCGTGGCTGGTGGATTTCCTCCTTTCATTTATACAACCGCTGGCTGTGCAGATGTTAACAACCCTACATCTGTGCTAGCCTCGCTCCATGATTTAGTCGGGGCTGATCTCAGTGCCCCTGGTACCTGTTCTTTTACAACAGATTCTGTTCCAATTACACCAGTTACAATCAAGTCCACAAACTGCTGTCAGTAACAGTGGGAAATAAAAGTGCGTGGGGAAGATCTGTGCTGGCCAAGGATTATCCCGTGTGTTTGTTGGGCTGGCACCTTCTGCAGGCTCTGGGTGTAGAAATATGGCTCTCACCAGAGGGAATTTAGGACAGTTTCAGTCCAATCTTCCTTGATGTGTGTGTACGTGCCCTGGAGATGGCATGGTGCAGTACTTACCAGCACAGTTTAGTGATGGACTGGGCAGTGTCAGGTTAACGGTTGGACTTTGTGATATTAAAGGTCTTTTCCAATGGAAATGACTCTATGATTTTACATTCCTGCTCAGTAAACAGCCTGTATAAATGTATCTGGTGCTTGTTGGACTCATTTCCTATGCTGTAGTACCAAATACAGCAGGTTGTGCAGATAGACGCAGGGCCATGCGCAGCTGCCCCACCCCCCCCACCCCCACCCCCCCGGGTGCTTGGTAGCTGCTGTTGTGTGCAAGGTTGCTTGCTACAAATCTGTGATATCCTGAACTATTTACACTGCCCGCTGAGCAGTTGCTCCAAGGAGAAGCTTGGGAGGAACCAACCCAAGATTTCAGCAAGAAAGCTGGGGCAGGTGCTAAGGAGGGTTTGCTCTTGACTCTAGAACATCATGACAAGGTGGAGGGGCTAGAACAGAAACAAGAAGCCTCCTTGTAGGTACACCTCTTGAAACTGTGTAAGCAAGCTGTGGTAGCTGAATTCTCCGTGTTATTTTCAGTTTTTACTAGATGAGACAACTGCTCCAACTCGTGTTTTTTCCTGTCTAGTATTTACTCACCTTCTTTTTTTCTTTCATAGCAATACAGTCAGTGCCTCTTCCTCCTCCAAAATCACAGCCCACACTCTGTCTGAATGCAGGCAAAACTTCCTCCTACACTGAAAATGTCTGTTACTTAGACAGCAAAATTTAGTCTAGGAAAAAAATATATACTTTTTAGTTTCATAGATTTAAGTGACTCTTTTTCTTTCCGACAACAGAGGTATTTTTCTATACAATTAATTGAAGTACAGCCTGTCATCCTGTGGTTTTGGGGTTTGGGTTGTGGGTTTGGGTTTTTTTGGGGGGTGGGAGGAGTTGTTTTTAAGAACCAGTACTCAGTGGCATTGGGAGAATTGGGGAGGGGGAGGCTCTGTCACTTGCTCTTCAAACTGAGTGTGTACAGTCCTGATGCTTTCACGTGCTTCGGGCTCTAGACAGCCTTGCAAAATGTGCAACCAGATGCAAAAGTGTTATTATGCTCGGGCTTTCCAAAAATTCTGTCACAGAGTGAATGTTATACATAAGGAAGTGGAGATGAAGGATCATTTTATCTGAGTGAAGTATGATCCTTTGTGGAAGGTGGCAAGAAGACCATAAAATGGAGTAGTAAAATCATTGCCTTAAAATAACAGGGCTTCTGTTGATTAAACTCAAAACTCATTCCCATAGCTCCTTGGCACATTCCATCTCTTTATATATTTTCAGTATGGTTATGTTCAAGGTATAATATTGTATGTGATGCTCTGGTAGGGACTCAGCCTGCAAAAGACTTAATTTCTTGTCTTATCTGACTTCCTTATCAGTGGGAATGGAGAAAAATGACCATGTGTAAGGAGAGCATTGCACTTAGGTTAGGCTGAACATAGCCAGCTCGGCTGCCAAGGGGGACTCGGAGAGACAGAGGGTCTCTTCTCCCACAAAAGCCTTATATCAAGGTCAGATCAACTTCTGCACGTAGACACTTAAGAATAACAACACGCCTGGGTTTGTAATTCTCTGGTGCTGTATGCATCAGGGTTTGGCATTTTAATTCATTTTGTAAACTTGTGCAAAACATATGAGACATGTGTGATGGGTTGTTCAGTTCATCTCTTGGAATGTCAGAATTCAACATGCACTTTATTCTACTTGAAAATTAATCAGTGGGTTACTGAATTCTCCTTACGTAGTTTAATAAATAAATTCAAGTTTAAAACAGTATTAAATGGAAAAATATCACATTACTGCCATACATTTTATATAGAGGTGTTAAAAATGATTTCGTAAATGAAAGGGTCATGGGTTTGAATTCCATCTTTTTATGCAAGTGACAGATGCCTGGGAATCTGCAGTGGAACTGTGAAAGCAGAACATCTTAAATGCAACCGTAATCACCAGAATTAAATACCTCTGAGACAGTAAATGACATTGAGAGTGTTTAGCAGTACTTGTGATATTGGGGATATTACAGCCTAAGCACTGATATATTGGAGAAGTTCCTGGCTCACAGAGATAAAAGGTAGACAGAGCATCAAGCTCCTGAGAACCTGAAAAGGGCAGAGGTGAGTGGAGCTGTACGGACATGTGCCGCTATCTGCCAGCATTACATCACTTCACTGATAGCTCAGGAGGCAAGTGTGGCCACGTTTTGTCTCCAAAATAATAATAATAAAATAGAAAATACTAAACTCAAAACCATATCAAGTTTTGATATTGGTTTCTCTGGTGTTTGGAGTAATTCAAGGTAGGGATATGTCGCATAGCGATTCAGCAACTTACCACAGTATTAAGAAGAATCGAACAGTATTAAGTATTAAGGAAATACCCCTTCTTTATTTTTTAAAGGTTCACAATCTACTTGACACTTAGTATAATTTTACTGATGTCTGGAATGTCAGCAACACAACTCAATACATTTTTTGCTGTCCAGCATCTCAGTTCCCTAACCCAGCTTGTACAGTTGTGGCAACTACCTCAGTGGGAACAGTTCTGTGCAGAGCTGTCAAAGGCTTGGCAGGACTTTGACTGGAGTTCTTTGAATTTAAACATTTAATATCCACAAGCCAAAATTAATTTGTGTTTTGGTAAGCGTTAGATTTTGGTCCGAGAATGGAATGTGGGAAGCTGTCCTAGTGTTAAAGTCATTCCTAAGATAACTCAAAGTTAAAAATGCTTTTGATGCTCAGTGAAACGTTTAATGTGGCTATTGCTCTTCTGTATGAAGCTGCCTGGAAGAGGGCAGGCACCGCCCCACACCCCACCTCTTCATCCCCTCTGCTGGGCTGAAACCAGAATCTGTCAGGAACTTGCTTTCCTGGTAGGGAATCAACTCCCTGGATTTGCCACATGATATCATTCCTAAGACAACCTTAGATAATGTTTGGAGGGGAAAAAAAATCACACGTTTATTTTCTGTAGCATCTCAGTTTGGAATAACTGGAAACAGTATCTTCAAGATACCTCAAAATGAGGTACTGCTGCTCAGTGTCATAAACTCCGAATTCTTCTCAGTTTTAGTTCAAATTCTGCCTTGTAAATCAGTAGGAGACATTTGGAAGGCAATGCAATTGCTTTTTAATTCCACAGACTGGAGCACAGACTATTCTACTCAGCGCCACTACAATAAATGTCACAATACATTATTTTGATTCATAGGCAATGGTATTTTATTTAATCGCACAGTTCTATATGTAAGGAACTATAAATTGAATGTTTCGATTTTCACTGACTGAGTTACCAAAAAGCCAGTGGCATTTACCACGGGAGCAAGCTGGCAGTGGTGGTTACTCGTGCTTTGAGGATGGTTTTGCAGCTGAAAGGCATTCGTACAAATGCATGCTTTTGTCATGCTCAACTTAAATGTACCACATCTGCTATTTGTTAATTCCTGGTATTTTTCATAGGCTACTGCAGTATGTTTTGATCCTACAGTAAATGAAACTCCTCATATTAAATCTTATACTGATGAGGCAAATCCAGGCATTGAACCACAATGGAAGACTTTGGGACATATGAAGAATATCCTGTACCTTATGATGTTGTCTTTATTCTCTTGTTGTTTCATCGTGTCTCCTGTTTCTTTTGCTTGTCTCCACTCTTTTTTTTCTCTGTTTTTTTTTTTTTTTTTTTTTTTCCCCTGGCATTTTTAAAAGTTGTAAATTTTCTGGGGAAAAGGACTTGTATTATTTCTCAGGACAGGGCTTCACTGCTGGCTATAATTGTACAGTTATATTCACTTACGATATTGTTTTAAGTATTTAGGTTTAAAAAAAAAAAAAAAACTAAACAAAACCCAAACAAACAAACAAAAAAACCCCCACCAAAATCCCAGACACACGCTCTTTCCCAAAACACCCTTAAAGGTCACTTTGATGCCTTGAATGGAAGTGTTTGAACACTAGTCAGAACACCAGAGAGCTGCCAGCTTTTTGGGCCAAGAGGTCTGTCCTGTGGAGCACAATGGCCATGGTTATGTGTCACAACGTTTGGATGGAAGGAAAGCAGCACCCACAAAAACGCAGGGAGATCCTGCAGCAGAGAGCCAAGGCAGGTATGCAGGAATGGAAAGGGAGTGTCAGAGGGGTCTTGGAACTGAGTATAATTCAGGGTTTTTCAGACTTAAAAGTAGTTTAACAACTGCTGGCAAGTTCAAGGCTGCTGCTGAACACAACTGAAGAAGCTCTGGCAGGGCAGGTGTGTTGAATACACCGGAGCTCTACTCAGTTCTGCCAGCTTTGAATCTGCTTCTTCTGTCTTATTGTTTCTTATTCTGTTTATTGTCTGTTTATTTTAAGAAAAACCTGTAAATCCCACTGAAATACATTGGAGTCTCTGCATGGATGCATGTAGGTCTGAGCTCCCATCTCAGCATGCCTGAGAAGAAATGGTACCCTAATTTCTTGAAACAAAGCAGTTGCAAGTCTGATTTAACCCACAGTGTTATTGTTCTGTCTATTACCTTTTGTATCAGTAACGAAGTTAGTGTGTCATCGCCTGCTTTCAGAAGTAGGGAGGGAAACCAGAGCCTCCAGTGTTCCTTGACCAGAAGGTTTCACATGAAAACCCTTGAAATTCTTTCTCAAGCAATTCAGTAGTGTCCTTGATCCTGCAAAACTATTTCCATACAGGATCCCTTGTGGTGGTCAGCGTGCATATGTCACTTTTGTGAATATACATCACTTGCATGTAGCCATTTGTAGGGTGGAACAGGAGGTGGATCACGGCAAAAGCAGATCCCAGAAAGGCTGTCATGAAAATCCCATATAGGGTAGAGTATGGGGAAAAAAAAACCTGCTTGGGTAATTATACAGTTTACAGGGTCTTGGTCTAGGTGCTTTTTCTTTTGAGAGTTTAATAAGTTTTAGGGTGATGTGACTATAAAAGGACCAGTTGTGACCTATGCTGTGGAACTACTCGCTATACCTTTCACGGGGATTATTTTAAATCACTGTTGTTTCTCTAAAACTCTGAGTGTTACAGATGGTATTGTCAGGTCCATCAAAATAATTTAGGCTAGAAGGTGTGTGTGTGTGTAAGATGCCCTGCCAGGCATCTTCAAGTTGAAAAATGTTGCTTGATGAGCACTTGGTGGTTTACAATAATAAATAAATAAACAAATGGGGGGGAGGGGGTATGACACACAAAGGGGAAAACTGGAAATACTTCGTTATACATTACTGCAGGCAATACCTGTATTAATGTCATAGTAAAGCATGTCTCCTGAGACATCTTCAATGACAGCACTTGAAAAACGTTCATATGTGACTAGAGCAAGCCTCAGGATCTGTGTTAATAAACATCTCTCCAAACCGATTCCAGACAGAAAGTTGTGGCCCCAGGAAAGCAAGCTGGATGAGCTAATTGTGTTTGTCAAATTTCAAGTGAAGGAACAGTGTCCATGTGACAGGTCTGTCTGTCGTTGGCAGACAACCAGCAGAAACATGGAAAATACGGAGTATTTAATCATAGGTACGTCCCATGTTATTGCTGAAGGGCATCGAGATGAGGTGCGACCTTACTGCTCTAGAAAAATACAAGATGTAGAAAAGATTTTAAGAGACATTTTGTTGGAGAGATGACTTGCTTGAGTAATTAGACAGCTGTTGGTGTGTCGGGTAGATACAGATATGTAAAACTTCAAAATACCATACTTTAATCAGAGGATCCTGCATTCTGCAGCCCATAGGACATTTGGGGCTCTGGGATTCATATTCTTTAAAGATTGTAGGATGCTGAACTCTGATAAACATGAAATCTGCTGTTTTTTAATGCATTTAGCTAAGGGACCTAAAACTTGCTGTCAGAAGTTAATCATTTAGGTATCAGAACTGGATTCCTCACTTGCCGCCACTTAGTGACATGGTTTTGTCATTTTAATTATTAATAGTGACATGGGGCTAAAAGAAATAGAAGTTGACCCTTTTTAGTAGTACCATGTACATGCACATAATATCAAAAAATGTATTCCCGTGCTAGTCTGAACAGTTGATCATTCTTGCTTTCTCCAAATGCAATCTTATCTATAACACTTCTTGCACGTGAACTGCTTGACTGAAAGAAGTCCAAACTTGATCTCTGTGGGCTGGGGTTTTGCTTGTTTTGGTTTTTTTCCTGATTTAATGTGCAAGGTAATATACTGCAAATGTTAACTTCAAAATTGTAAGAAAGAGCCCATTGCTCTTCAACATCCAAGGTGCTTATGCAAACCTGTTACACACAAATCTGCATCAAGAATGGTTGTCACCTGAAGAACTAATCCAACTCAAGTACGATGCGTTCATCTGTGGGAAATCTGACTGGCTGGTCATAGCTGTTCACGATGGTCTATTATTTATGTATTTATCTTCACTACGATTTCTAAACTGTTTCTGTTATGGCTGTAGCAAGGAATTTGCATATCTTAGCAAACATTGCATGCAGCTATTCCTCAATGCTTCCAGTTTCTGCACCAGAAACTAGGAGTCTCACAAATATATGGAAGATCTTAGAAAGCCTTTTCTTGCCACACACCCCAAAATCGTGACACGGAAAGTGGGCACTTCCCCTCGTGCTGCGAAGCAAACACTCAGCCCCTTGCAGCATTGTGCCGTAACATGCAGAAGTCATTTGTCACCATCCAGATGGGCCCGGCTGCATGTGTCTTCTTCAGGTACAGCAACGTAAATTCATTTTTCTGCCCTCTGTTCTAACTACTCCTTGGACAGACAAAATAACCCAGCAGGAAATAAGGCACCATGCTGAAAAGTTGTCTGCCTTTTACAGTCCTCTGTCTGGAAAATAAATCAGGTAGAAAGAAAAACAGTAAATCAGGAGGAACAGTGGGGACTTTGAAAAATGAAGTTAATGTTAATTTAGTTAAGAGAGGAGACTACAAAAATGATCTTTCCTTCTCCATTATTTTTTTTTCTGTGGTCTGTTAAATGGATTTTTTTCCCCAACTCCCATCCCTCCACTCCTCATCTGGAAAACAGAAAATCAAAGAAACAGGAAAAAAAAAAAAAAACAGCACAGAGCTGGGAGATCATAGTATAGGGATCATGTAACTTGTTTTTCCAATTACGTGAAACCCGTGTGTGTGTATGCAGATACATGTGTGTGGAGGCAGGTCACTTTTTCAATACTCTAGGCATTCGTGTTACTGCTCTCAATCCATGCAAGTGCTGTGGGTGAGAGCTAGAAATATACTTTGTCCCTGCACACCAGGGCTTTGATTCTCCTGCTGCAGTAGACAAGTAAATCCTATTAAGGCTGATGGAGATTTATTGATGTCTTGGTTGGGGGGGGGGGGGGGGGGGGTGTGTGTGGTGCGGAAATCTGGGTTCCTGCTTGTTAACGTGGGTCTTAAAGGAGGGTTGAAGGTTGGACTCGGTGTGCAAGGATGACTACGGTGATTATTTTAGTTTCCTTATGTACAAGAGGTAAACTTCGCTACAGTAGTCTATATTCTGCATTCAAAAGCTTGTTGAACAGCCCCTCTCGACTGCTCTCACACTAAAGCAGCCTTTCTTTTCTTTTAAAGGAGAAGATGGAGCCAAGTGCTCTTTTGTCTCAAGAGGGACTGGAAATATCATCCAATGCTTTGCAGCACAGATTTATTTAATCTAAATTATTATTGCAGATTAGAAGTAATGCTGTCCTGGGTTAAAAGCAACATAATGTTTGTAAAGACGGTTCATAACATATTTGTAAAACTGGTGCTGTCAAAATACATCAGCCAGGATATAATTTTATCCTGTAGATGGTTCTTATAGCCCTACCACTCAACTGAGTTACCTTTTTGGTCCAAGTTTTACTAAATCTGAAACAATGAACTGAGTTTATTTTTTTTCCCCTCCTGAAATGTAATGACAGCCTATGAGAGGTAGTAAGAGTTTGTGCCTGTAATGGCTTCCAAGCCCCTGATCTCATTTCAGAAGTAATTTTGCTGGCCTTTCCCTGAGGAACACTGGGACGCCTACAGCCGTGCGCTTCTTGGAAGCACAGAGCACTGTCCCAGCTCACTGGAGACAGTGGAATCTCAAATTAATATGGCTCACTGGTTAAGCTAGTTTGAAGTCTCCTAAAAAGCAACGTGCTAAATTCCCAGCATTTTAAATAAGTGAATTAAGTTGAGCAGTGGTGGTTTAATTAAACCTTGGTACATTGCATTCACTGCAAAAATGCCTTATGCCGCTATGGAAATGCTTCTGTTTAGCAGCAGCTCCTGAGGGTGTCTGGAGAACAGGATAACCTCAAAAAAAAAAAAAGGGGGGGGGGGAGGGGGGGCCGCGGGGGGAGGGGGGTGAATCCTGAATAATCAGCAGGTTCACAAGCATGTTCATCATGGGTTCTGAAAGGAGATGGAGAAGGAAAAATTTGAGGGTAACGAAAACCAGCACATTTTTTCCAGTTTGTATGAAGTTTCAGGACATTTAGATGGCTAGAAATGTGGTACCAATATTTCAATAATTGCTGGGGAGTGAAGGGCCAGTTTGAAGCACTTCAAACTATCAATTTAACATCTGTATTTTATAAAAAGCATGGAAATAATACTTGGGGCAAATCAAAAGAGTTCATATGTTGTAGCAATAATGTAGCAGCACACAGTTATTCCTTAGGAAAGAGAAGTTTAATGCTGTTTTGTTTGAATTGGTGCATGCACTATGATACAAAAATGTTGTAATTAATGCTGCATTTCAAAATGAATCCAATAAGATTTCAGCATGAGAGGCTTCTGTAGTATGAACAGCAGATGAGGGGCAGAGTGACACAGAACTAAACCGCAGCAGTCTCTGCTTCTAGCCTAGGTGGTGATACGCCCATTCCCTTGGAAATTTACACTGTATCATCAATGACAAAATTGCCGTGAATATCAGTTCAGGTTAGAAAGCATATTGTAATGAGAATATGCTGTGATCTTTCTGTACTCTCAGTTTAAAAATTTAACAAGTTCTACGTGTATAGTCTACTAGCTTGCTTTTAAATAAATGGATAACTGTAGGCACAAGCATTTGCTTGTAGCTAGCTCAGTGTTGTAAAAGTTGTGGTTTGTGCTATCATAACTAATTACATGAACTAATAGGGAAACATGCCTGCTTCATCATCTTATGGCCTCCACCATACTTCAAGAAAACGTCAGTTGCTGTAAATGTTCTCATGCCACCAGCTTTGTGCAAATCCTTTCCCAAACCACTTAAGGAGAACTGCAAGTATCGTATGGCTTGGAAAATAATGACAGCTTGAGGCTCCACAAGCCACCTCTGAATAAATACACCACCCTTTTCTGAGCCTGTGAGGTATTGAATTCCTCTCATTTTTGTGAGGGTTATAATGTGTTGCAAGGAGAGCTGGACCAGCCACACTTGTTGCTGTAACAGGGAAGAGGGCTGGCCAAAGGAGCATCACTAGGTGGTACTGGTGCTGACCTGCTGAAGGAACCTGGGAGAGGTGGTTCCCGTTCCCAATCCACCTTTTCTTTCCAGTATCCATTTCGATGATACCTGGATATCTGGTTTTCACCATCCTTCTGTGGGGCCTCAGCAGAAAAAGGGCCTTTATCTCTTCTGAGGTCTTCCAGGGTGATTGCCAGACACGATTTTAATAAATCACTTTTCTTGCCGTAGCAGACTTGGACGATAGTGGCACAATACTCTAAACATGTGTGTAGTACTCCCACTAACTTGTTCGTAGCTGGCCCGGATTTTGGTTCTATGTATAGCGCTGTGGATGTGGAGCGAGGGAATACTGTCAGGGCTTGGGCAGCATTTGGTCCTAATTTGAAAATGATTCAAGCTGGATTTAAATGCTTACTTGCAATATCTTGCCACTTGGAGATTTTATGCTGGCAGTTGCATGAGTTACCTAAATTGTAGACTCATGGAAAAAGCGTGTTCTTATTGAAAACTGGCCCACTTTATTGTAAACTGCCTAAAACCCAGAGTACACTGGCTGCAACATGAACTTGTTCAAAATTGAAAGATATTTCCAGTGATTTTCTTTTTTTTTTTTTTTTAATGGGGATTCATTTTTCATTTCCAAGATTTAGGTTTTTCTTTCTAAAATTGGTTCTGTCCTTCAGCTGATGCTGCTTGCTGCCCATCTCTTGCTGACCACAGCTGTTCACAAACACCCCTTTCGCTAGCGCTGCTTTACTGATCGCTCCCAGACCACCTCTTGCTTCTGGAGCTGACATCTGCCAGGCTGAAATCTCAGTTTGAGATATTTCCCCAGACCTAGAAGTTGGTCTAAATTGACTATGACAAAATGTGGGCTCTAAAATTCTCTGCCCCCACAACAGCCTGTGCTGCTGTTTGCTTCTCTCCTTCCCTGTGAGCTCCAAGGCCTTCAGAAATGCAGCGTGGTCCTCTGTGATGCTTCTACCAAAATGCTGCTGGCGGGACTGTTTCCCTGGCTCACGCTATATGTTGCTGGTAAGGCTAAGAGGATGCCACCAGCTATTCTATACTGTTACTGTCTCTACTGCTTCAGGCCTGTCCCGTCCTGTTGTTGACTGCTGCTGTTTTGTCTAAAGGATGGGAAGATGCTATTTCCTACCTAGGGCTGAAACATCTCACAGGAATTTGCAAGACAACCTTGGGCTGTTAGACTCCGTGTCCAGCAGCCATCTCTGTTGTGTGACGGTTAAAATAAAGGAGGGGAAAAAACCCAACCATGGACAGGCAGATGGTGTGTTGTGATCATCGACTGCCTATGAATTTTCAGACTCTTGCCTTGTGTTCTCCCATCCGTTCCTTGCATTTTCCTGTTGCCTTGTTCCTAGACAGCAAGAGGTGTGAGGTGGGATACGCTCTTGGTTGGTTTAGGCTCAGTGTGCAGCGTTATAAGATCTGTAGGTCTTGTTAAGGTGTAATAAAGGTAATCTGCTGTGGCTGAAATGAAGGTAAGAGAACACAGCATCTATCCAGACACATAATGAAGATGGAGGAGGTGAGTTTTCCACCCAGTGGGAAAAACTACAGAAATTATATATAAGTTTATATATGTTAAAGAATATTTGCTAATTTGTATGTTAGAAAGAGAACCAGAAAGGGATCTAAAATGGCCTTATTGTGTGCAAGAAAGGATTCTATAACAATGTTGGGGTTTGATACTGCAAATATTTGCTCATTGAAGTTAAACACTTGGCTTTTAAATGGAAAATTAGCAAGAACAAATATTTTTAATCTAACAGTAAAGCAGATGATCTTGATTTACGATGTTGTCGAGAACAGTAAGCAAAGTCAAATACCAAATATGTCCATCTATAGATCTGTATAGATATACTTGCAAGTAATATTGCGCCCTACAGATCGAAGGTTACATCCAGGGCTTCTTAACCAGTTGCCAGGTAATAGCACAAAAATGAATGTACTTCAGTGACTAACTAAAACTGAATGCAGCTGGCAGACTCCTCAAAACAGCAGCAAGCGTTAGCCAGCAGCAAGGCAGAGGCACAGTGTATCCCAGCTAAGTGTTTATTGTAGAAATTACAGTTCGCCTTCTCTGATGCAAACTCCTAGAGCCTTTGACAGAGCTAATGGGAAAACATTTCTCTCGAATGTTGTCAGATGGAGTACTTTCCAGCGTGTCTGAGCTTTGATTTCCCCAAGGTAAACAAAAGCAAAGCCGATTTTGTGCTCTGAAAGAGTTTAGATTGATGTTGGCGTTTGGAAATGAAGTGGTGGGGGGCAGAGGGGGTCCCATGTGCCTTTCCACTTCCCGCTGCAGCGACAGCTGCTTTGGCAATGAATAATCTGGGGATCTGGTTTCCAGGCAAATGAGATGTTGATGACTAAAGCAACCTGGAAGTTTATAGAGGGTCTATAATAAGGAACATAGTGAGGAATATATTCATAACATTGAAGAAACTATCTTAAATTGCGTAATGGTAGAGAATCCATTTCAGTTGGACAGGTTTTTTGGCACTCGTCTGGAGTTCTGCAATCAGTCTTGAGAACACACTTAAAGCATTTTTTGGAAATATGATCATAACTAGTGCAAGCTAGTGAAGGATTTTGTCTGGAGGAGCCTCGTTCACAGAGCAGGTTGCCTTAGTAGTTTCACGCTGTTGATCTACGTGAGAACTGATTGAAAGATTCTTGGTGCTGGAGATAGTATCTAAATGTCTTGCCATCGGGTCAAGTTAAATAAAAGTAATAGAGAGCTGCCTGTGACAGCAGCCACGTGTGCTGTATGTGCTGTGCCGGAGCACTGTGTATTTGCCCGCAGGGGCAGGGACGCAGATGGGGTGCTTGAGCAGCACGTGCCATCAGACAGAGGCATGTCCACCTCCAAGCAGGATAACCCATGGTGACTGCTGCTGCCCTAAACCTGAAGCCTTCCTGCTTCCCAGGGGGGGAAGGATGCTCTATGTGCTGGTGGAGAGGAGAAGGTGGAAGAGGGGCAGTGAGTGATGATGGAGCAGAAAGCAGCAGCACCCCCCTTTCCTAGGGCTGGTCCTGACCCTCAGCGTCCCCCTTTCCTGGGGCTGGTCCTGACCCTCAGCGTCCCCCTTTCCTGGGGCTGGTCCTGACCCTCAGCGTCCCCCTTTCCTAGGGCTGGTCCTGACCCTCAGCGTCCCCCTTTCCTAGGGCTGGCCCAAAACCCCAGCTGCTTGCTTCAGCAGTTACCTCCATGCCCTCCCATCCAGAGACTGAGTCTTTCCCATCCCAGAGTTTTCATTTAAGTTAGGATTCAGACCCACTCATAAGAAAATACAGAACATGTCTCATCTATTTCCCTACTTGCTGTGCTGGTCCTTGGATAGATCAGGCTTCTAATTACCTGTTCTGTCAAGTTGGTGTATTTATTTATGATACACAGTCATGGGCTCTCATGCTGTAACGTGTTCCACTTTCTTGGAAATAATATTTTACAAAACCAAACCCTAATCAACCAGAACCCCCCAGCTGCTTCAATGAACTATTTAACAGCTCTCAATGCAGAGCAGCCCGAGGTCTGGCGTGCTTTGCATGTACGGGTGCTCCCTTCAGAAGCGACAAGTAATATGAATATTGAACCTGAACAGCCAGAGGAGCCAGGCAAATGCTCGCAGTGCCCCCTTCCATGTTATTTGACTCACAATAGATATTTTTAGATGCTCATTTGTATGGGGTTGGAGGAGCTTTTGTTTTCTTTAATCTCGTAACTAATGTTCCTGGCTCAATGCACCCTGTTCTTATACCCCTCTCGCAGTCTAGCAAACCAGTAGCCAGCTCCACTATTTTTCATCTGCGAAATGGAATAAACAATTTGATCAGCAGAAATATTTTTCATTTCCAGTTTCAAAGCCACAGATTTTTCCCAAGATGATAAGAAGCTCAGCGGGTTCAGCACATTATTAGGGATTCAAATGCTTATTAGGGTTCAAAAATTGGTTGCATTGCTACATTGGGAAGTAAGGACAGCATGATCTGTGCTTCCTTACTCCATTTCTGCTGTTTAAGGGATTTGATAGAATATGTGCTTTTATTTTAGCTCCTGCCCATAATGCCAACCAATGAGTTGACAGTTGAATTCAACACTTAGCCTTCTGGCTGCGGTCCTCTGAAGGAAGGAACAGAATTCCTCACAGTTCATTGGAGACGATCTTAAAGTAGAATTTCTTCCCGGTGAGGTCAAAGTTTAAGAAAAAAACAACACCAAAACACACACAACAAAAAAACCCAACAAATTATGGTATCATTATCTGAGGCTGATTTTACCTAGGCTGTTTTTGTGGCCACTGTTTGCTCTGGCATTTGTTTGCCTCTGTGATAGTATCTTCCAATATACTTTGCTTGTGTCTGGCCCTTTGGGAAAAGCCCCTGTTGGCGGAGTTGTCGTGGGTAGGTTTCTGTAGATATCTCAGTCCCTGAGCTCAGGGAGCTTCTGAGCGCTTATCTAGCAACAGACAAATGGCTTTATTAGTAAGTGTGACACATCGCTAAAGATAACAGTCCTTGAGGGTGGTGAAACACCGGATCAGTTTGCCCAGAGAGGCCATAGATGCCCCTGCCCTGGAAGAATTCAAGGTCAGGTTGGACGGGGCTCTGAGCAAGCAGATCCAGTTGCAGATGGCCCTGCTAATGGCAGGGGGGTTAGACTGGGTGACCTGTCAAGGTCCCTTCCAACCCAACACATTCTATGGTTCTATTCTAAATAAACCCAAGTAAATAATAGCTTAAACAAACAAAAAACCTCACGGACACTGTATGTGTTGGTTTCCAAATGCAGGCCCCAACATACTGCTCTGTCAGATCTAGCAAGGCTGATGACAGTCACTGATCCCTGCTTTTGTGGATGCCACGTTAATCACTTCGTCACCCTGTGCTACGGCTCTAATTCCTGGTAATGACACTCAGCCTGAGAGAACATCAAATACCTCCCAGTATATGTCTGCAGGTAGATCGGGAGGAGACTTTATGATCTTGATATGAATGTAAAGTTCATCTTAAATTTTTGTCCAGGTGGTATTAAAGCACTGAACTCGATGGTGATGCTGTTCTTGCAGAAGTGTAAACCTTGCAGAACTGGATCCTGAGTGAAAGCCGAGCCCTGCGTCTGCTCAGATGTACTGCTTCCATGGAGTGGAAGTTAAACATTTCTCAATAGATCTCTCTAAATTGTAAGGTGACTTTCCTTTTTCAGATTGATCAGGCCACATACTAATTTTGGTTGATTGCAGATGAGTGGAATATTAAGTCTTAAATAGCTGAGTCATTTGAAATGAAATGTGGTGACTCCTTCCCTGTGGTCACAGAAACCTAAGTGTACATTTAAATTCCACATCTGTGAAAGGCCCTTTTGAAAGCTTTGTTAGGCAGCTTTCAGTAAATAACGGCAGACTTTTCTCCCACAGTCTTCAAACCTCTGTAATTTAGTTGTATGTACGTAACCTCTAAAACGTATTGTGTGTAAACATAAATGCTCATGTACACTTTGCAGTTTCTTGGCAGTATTATAAAAGCTTTGATCAGTGTAGTCGATTTTATTTCTGATTTCTTGAATATTCTTATTTTCTACTGTTCCATCTGAGAGGTCCTATCAGGCTTCTCTTTCCTTGGCTGGTAGGATGCAACATGCATATCCTCTCACTGTCAGGGCTGCTTGGACACCAGTTCAGAGCAGCCAAGAAACAGCTGGAGGGGGCAAGTGGAAGCATGTGAGTTTCTCATGTTTATCTTGGCATTTTAGAGCAGTCTGAGCTTTTCCAAACTTGAGTATTTATTAATACCAAAAAAAGGAAATTTATGTTAAAATAAAATAGAGTACGAATGCAGAAATATTTTCAGCTAACTGTAAATTTAGCAGAGCCAGGACACTTGTATGGGTTGAACAGAAGACTAGTAACAGAAATGAGATAGTGCTTTTAGTTTAGGGATAACACTGACGTTAACATAAGGGAAATTTCTACACATTATGCTGTCTACCAAGTCTTTGAAAGTGAAATGTAACTAGAACAAAACAAGATGAGCAGTTGCTTCATTTATAAATTCTTACCCTTTTCAGTCTGTTTCTGCCAACTTATTAGAAAAGGTTTCACAAAATAGATCTACAAAAAAAATATTTGCAAAAAAAATTAGATCTGTGAATGTTTTCCTCCTCCTTCCACCACTGGAGGTGGAACAGAACAGACCACCAGGCTGTTTTCTGTTTCTTGTTTATGACGGTTGGCATGAATGTGCCATAGGATTGGGTTCAGAAGGCATGTACAGCCTTGAGTATCTCATGGGAAAAATTTCTTCTGTCATTGTGTTGGCAGGGAAGTGGCTTTGGCCAAGTGCTGCCCTGACAGCTGTTACCAAGTGGTCCCCTCTTGCTTGTGGGGAAGGTTGGGGAGTATGGGACAAGGGAGTTCAACCAGAGGCAGAACTGGCCCCTCCAAGGAGGCAGCGGAGGGGTTTTCTGAACTCTGAATTTCTGAATGGAAAGGTCTGTAATTGCTGGTCTTCAGACAGAAAACACAGCTGAGCTGCCCCGACTGGTGTGTGACCACTGTGCCTGCTCTGTTCAGATCTAGACCGGCTCGCAGAGTAAAAAGAGCAAGTGTCCTTCAGTTTTGCATCTCAGCCCTTTGCTGTTCCTGTCTAGTCCATGTCAGCCGCCTTCTTCAGTGATGCCAGAACATGTCCTTGAGGCTATTTGTTCCTGAGGTAGGGGAAAGCTGCCACATGAGGTTAGAATGCTCCCAAACATACCAATGTCTTGCTGTTAGCCGCCTGCTGCAGACAAAGGCATCTGCACCTGTGGAGGGGTAGTGGAGGGCTCCTTCTGGGGACATAAATCCCTTTCTTGGTCAAATTTGGCAGCCTGACTGCAGCCAGTTATGCTACAGGGCTTTCAGGTGCATTGGGGTGCTTGCTGCAGTAGCGCTGGTGAGTTCAATCCATGCTCAAGCCCGGAGCAGCCTGGCATTCAGAGCTAGCGTGGGGTTTGGCGCAGGTCTGGTAAGATGCCAAATCGTGGCATTGTCGAGTGCAAACTGATTCCCTGTTTAACCCCAAAAAAGACAGACATTTCAGGACTCGGGAGATGGTTACTGGTTTGGAGCGAGAGACGCAGCCCAGCTCAGCCCTGCTGGGGCTTGCAGCCTCTGTGGCAGCACGGTAGGTTGGGCTGAGTGAGGCTGGGGGATTCCCTGGCTGGCAGCAGTATGGACTCACACCCTTGGTTATTGCTGCCTTGGTCCCATTACTTTGTCTGGCTGATTGCTCCATGCAAGCTGTAGCCCCTCTTTTTATCTTAGTTAAATACTTATGACTCTTGGGGTGTTTTTTTGAGGTTACACTTTAATTCTAGTTTTATCAACACATAAAATTAGAGGGCTTTGTTCCAGCAAATGTACACTGATAGCTGTAAAAGAAGTCTCTGAGAAAGGACCATGTAAAGAAAGAGCAAGGAGCAGTTTCTAAAACCTCACATTTAATATTACTGTTTCTCTTTTGGATTGCCTGTTACTGTAACAGATTGACTCCTGCGGAGTTTTAGTTTACAAGGTAGCTTGAAAAATCATAAGTAGTCCACGCTATCAGAACACACTCAAACAGTATCTCCTAGTTTTGTACATCTGAAAGACTTGCAATTTCAACAGTCCAAAAATATTTAATTTACTATAATTTAAAAGCAGCTTCAAGTTACAAATAACTACATCCATATGTTTTTGCATGCTAGGGTGGTGAATATATGGGCTAGCAATAACATCTCAGTTGCTGAACACATCAATCCCAAAAAGGTCACCTGGAGATTTTTTTTTAATGAACAATGATTTCTATTGTTTCTCATTTTATGATTCAAGTTATTAGCATTTTAAACATATGAGGTGGAGTTCATGAACCTTAAGGTTTTATTTTTAAAAATAAATATTTTTTACTGGTTTTAAAATATTTGACATGTAAAAAAATAATTCCTCTTTAAGCTGCCATCTCCACAGTCAGAAGGGTAGTTAGACATAAATGGCTCCAGTTTCCAGAGTTTGTGAACGCAACCCGAGTGCCACAGTGCCTGTAGTCAAAATGTGTTGGTACTGACATTGGTTTTGAAATGCCTAGTTTAATTGATTGCTAAACGTCTGAGAAGAATGGAGACAGGGGGTAGATCTTTTCTCTTATCTGTTCCAGTGATGCCTCAAAAAAATTGGTGCCTAGCTCTGTCTATCTGTGTCCTTGCTCAGGGCAGGGGTGTCCCTTGCCCAAGGAGGGGCTGGGGGACTTGGAGACCAGTCATAGCCTTTTGCTTGCTAGGAGACCCTGGGGCTGCTATTACAAGGAGGAGTGGGGCATACTTACCTCTAAGTACAGAATGAATATTTCCTGTTTCTAATACTCATTTCTTCAAGGCTTGTATTTAATACAGAGATATGATAGCAGGGCGCTACCCTAAAACCTCTTCCAGACAAGACAAACTATTGTGTTGGAATGCTATTAGCATGTTAGGCCACATTTAAATCACAAATGTCACAATAAATAAAACCAGAGCGTGATAAGCTTGATAAAAATCAAAGCTTTCTGTTATGTCCCAAGTTAGTTTCAGTAGCAGAAAGATGTCGGTTCATTTCTTACCACTTTCAGCAAATGCCAATAAACTGGCTAGCCAGCCTATAGCACTGAATAGCATAATGCACGAATCAAAATTCACTTAAACGTAATCCTTAATGAGCTCAGTATACCATAAAATTCTGGATTGTTCCTCTGCTAGGTACAGGAGACAACACAAAAAACTTCGTATATTTTTCATATTCAGGTGAGGGTTTCTGTCAGGCTGATTAATTTAAAATGGGCAGAAAGCCATGATCTTGCATTTAATATCCCTGAACGTGTTTAAAAGACATGCTGATGTGGCATTTAGGGACACGGTTTAGCGGTGGACTTAGCAATGCTGGGTTAATGGTTGGACTCGATGGTCTTAAAGGTCTTTTCCAACTTAAATGATTCCATCATCTTCGGTCATTTTCTTATCAGCTTGTGCAAAGCTTCCACAGGTTCCCTTAACAAAAGGAACTGCAAGATCTCTGTCGACCTTCCTGAAAAGCATCCATTGCTTTTTAGATACCCCAAACCACTGAGTTCACAACTTGTGAACCTTTCTGGAGGGACAGCCTAGCCCAGACGCTGTGCTGTTTCTGATATTCAGGTTCATCCCACCACATGACACTGTAGTTATAGGCTTGTTCAGCGAGCTTGGGTTTCTCCATGTGGTAATAATTTGTTGTACTGATTTTTCTAATTCTTCCAAAAGAGTTCAAGCAAGAATCTCTTTTCTCCAGAAGAAAGTCAAAATTAAATTGATGTTCACTTTCTTGCCGCTTTTCCGGTAATTGCCCAGAGCCCAAATGATTGTCGACTTGTTGTTCTCAATGCCAAGTCCAATTGAATCCTGCTGGGAGTTTATATAAACTCTGAAGGACAAAGATGAACATTTGGCATATGTAATTACACTTTTAAAAACACATTATAAGCCTAAATGGAAATCATCAATCTTTTTTTTCCTTCAGAAGGAGGTAATTATCCACTGAAAATGGAAATATAATCTTGCCAGGGTTTCCAATCCTGAAAAAATTTCAGGCTTCTGTTAAAAACTCTTCCATTTTGTATAACACCTTTATTTTTCTACATATTCATCTTCTGGTAAAGTTCAAATTACTGAGTCTTGAAAGGCCCCTGCTAAACAAGTGATTCCTACCCATAGTATTATCTGACTACAACATCAGTGGTGAAGTTGGCCAAATCAATGTTTACCAGATGTTCGTTGCATTGATGCTTGCCAAAATATGTCCTGTAACTGAGACTTCTCCCTCAGCTTACAGCTTTTCCTGCTGTTCCCAGATTGCTTCCAACAGTCAAAAGGGGGATGCTACGGAAAAGCCAGCAGGACCGTTATTTATGCAGGAGCTTGATAAACTAGAAAGTAGATACCAGAGTAGGTTTCTTAACAGGAATAGAGATGCAAATAATATAAAAACATTTAGCTGTTAGGGAAACACGCAAAAGAAAACTTTAATTTATTTCTGTTTTACTTGTGATCAATTTTTTTGCAATTGCTTTCCTGTATTTGGAAGAAAGGAGAATCTTAAAGGGATTTGGAAAGCAATGTGAGCTCATCATATGAAAAATACTGTTTGATTTCCAGTGTGACCTGGAGCGAGATCTGGTATGTTTTCTCTGCAGTTTATTCATCCTTTCTACAGAGTTTTCTTCTCCCTTTTAAGAAGAAAGTGAAGACACAAGCCCATGCAGTAATGCATGTACAATAAATAACAGGTGAAGGCAGCCTGGTAGACCAGAGAAACTTATTTTTTAGACAGGATCTTTGTGAAATTGGCTTGACTGAACAAGGAGACACCAAAACATGGCAGAAATAAGGGGGAGGTGAAAAAAAACTTTGGGGAAAACAAGGCAAACTGTAGCACAAGCAAGCCCTCCTTTTTGTTAAAAAATTGCATGACTAGCTAAGTGGGGATTTAGAAACTGAGGCTGGGTCAGTTTTCATTTGACCTGCAAAGGGGAACCTAGAGAACCAGCCCATGGTGCTGGGTGAGGAAGGGGGACCAGCCCCTGGCCTGGGCCCAAGTCCTGGAGTGATGCCCTCTGCAATGAAGTACGGGAGGGCGGTAACCATGGTCTAGCTTTGATCACTGGTAAAAGGACAGTGCTGGGTGTATTGAAGCATCTCTGGAAAAGACTTGTTTTTCCCTGAAATACTATGTTGATTTTTTTGTGGGTTTTATTTATTTTTTTTTAAAAAGGGGGAGGGGGGCAAAAAAAAAAAAAAAAAGGGAAAAATATAAAGGCCAAAAAAACAACAAAACCCCAGACCTCTTTAGTTATATGGTACTTGCGTAGCTCTAAATATAAAACATTTGTGCTATAAAATTTCCTTGTACTTGTTTTGCAAGGTCATCTGATGCACAATGCCTCTTTCAAGAATATGTTGTGTTTTGCTCTCCATCTTTTTGTAAGGAGAGGAGGAAAAAAAAATTACAGTTTTATAACGGCAAGAAAACTAGATTTATCCTCATCCTTCTTCACAACATGGGATCAGAATTCACTCAACCAGAGGTTAGCTGAAAAGGCATAAATTAAAGCTAAATTGCTCCGCATAGACTAATAAATAAAATAAATGGCTATCATCCCAGATGAAATACTCAGATAAGTATTTTGAAAAGTGTATCTACTTGGCGTTAGCTGGTGTGCTGCAGCTCTAAAGGAGATTCATTAGGTTGGAAACAGTGCTCAGTGTCTCTTTTAACTTCTTATTTTCATGATCATAGATTAATCATGTTTAGAATGCAGAATTTCTTTTTTCTGAGATGTGTTGGTGTTGCCCCTAGCCAGGAAGGAAAGTTGCACCATTATGATTTTTTTGTAAAGGGTAACACTGAAAATTTTGGGTTTCCAAAAGCCTGAGTGAGCTCCATAGTGTTTTCTCAGAGCTGCAATTAGCTGTGCTTCTGATGTCCACATCTATAATGGTGTTCAAGACTTTCTGAACAAGATATGTTTGTCATGGGTCTTGCAAGAGACAAAACCTGTAGAACAGATTTCCCTCATGAGGAATATATTCTCATGAGATTTAGTGGGCAAGAGATAACTCCTGCTAAAATTGCCCTGTGAGTAAAAGCAAGTAAAGTAACAGAAAAACAACTATTTCTCTCGGCCATCTGTACAGACGACTATAAATAGCACAGCTACCAATGTGCTACGCATAGAGGCTGTGTGATCAAATGCACAGGTGTCGGGGTTTGGCTCAGGGAACAAGTGGTTTTGTTGTTGTGCCTACAGTTACTTGTACATGGCTTTTTATCTGGAATCCTCGTAACAGTCATAGGTCCTGTCTGCATTAATTGTTCCAAAAGAAAAGCAAAAGCCCACAAGCTTTTTCCTCGCCTCTGAAAGCCGGCAGCACCTGATGTGAAGCAGCATCCACCCCCAGGAGGTGAGAACACGCTGGAGGTGTTGAAAAACAGATGAACTGAGTTAAGGTGTGCTCTGAAACTGGGAGGAAAATCTTTTTAAATAAGTGGGGAACAAGCCTGCAAACAGTAGGATTAAATTTAGTTCGGTACCAGCTTTAATTAATTACCAGTGAGCTGTAGACAGGGTTAATGAAGGCTGTATAGTCTTTCAGAATTAGGATGGAAGTACTCAAGTGAAGATTTATCATCGTTATTGTTGTCATTATTATTATTGTTATTATTAATAATATTATTATTTTGGTAGAAACTGAAATAAGAATTGATATTTTGTCAACTATATGTTTTTCATAGGAAACTAAATAATTTATGAGAGCTAATCATTTTAAGTGTCTAGACTTAACTATCTGATCAGATAAGTGATGAAAAATCTAAATGTATCACATCAGAAGGAACATATGCCCTGAGCTCTGAGTGATAATAATCACTTTTTTCTTAGCTGTCCCATCTAAGTACATACTGGCCATCACTCTTCTAGGTTATTCTTGTCTCCTTTTTGTTTAGCTGAGTAATATGAAATGTATCCTTCCACTGGAAATTCAAATTAGTTGCCTGAATTGAGGGGGATGTTTGAGCTGGACACGTAGGTGCCTCTCATCCAGGGGCATAGATTTCCAGTGGCAAATATCCTACAAGCAAATTTATCTTTAAACGGACTCCAAAGTGCTGCCAGATCTATGCACTAGCTTAAATCTATGCTGAAGGAATAGAAAATAAAAGCAATAGGGAGACTCACTATGAATATACTACCGAAAAATTCAAGATTAAACTAAATACTGTTTTACCTTGCCCCTCTGAAAATTATTCTTCGGGAAAGGTAAGTGAACGACACGTGTTGATGAACCTTCCGTACAGCATGTTCTCTGTGCAATTCTGACAGTGATTTCATGTCACTGATAGAAAACTGGTGTTCCCCTCCAAATTTATGCCCCACTTTGCCCAGTACGTTGCCCAGACCTCGCAATGGCAAGTCCTGGTGAAGTTCCACAGTGATGGGCAGCGAACGGGTGATGGACTGCTGCTGCCTAACGTTTCTCCTGCTAAAGGTTCTCACTAGGCCAAACCACTTACCTTCAAATCTTTTATTCTAGGGAGGCCTTATGATGGATGTCACAAGAATTCAAAGTTTTCTTTCCTTTCTCAATTCTTTAACTATTTCTCCTCCTTCCTCTTTTATACTTTCTGTCTGTAACTTCAGCTTATTCCTTTTCAAATTACAGCAATGCTTTCCTTGGTGAAGTTAGATCATGCCCAAAAGAGGAAATTCCTGACATTATTTAAAAAAAAAAAAAACAAAAACAAAAACCAACCAACACAAAAAACAAAACCAAACAATAAACACCCACACAAACCAAAATAAACAAACAAACAAAAAAGCAAATGAAACACTAATGAAAACTTTCCCCACCCTTTCCTGTTTCTTTGGAGCTCTGTTGTATCCAGTGGCTGAACATTTTTATTTCTGTTGAGTAACTGCTTGATTGCATCACATTGCATCCTCAGAGAAGAAAATTAGGATCTTGGTCAATGTTTCCCTTTGAGGCTGTTCCAAGCCATTTCAGTTACATAAGTTCTTTCTACCACCCCTCAGGCCATGTGATGATCAAAGCCGAGGCAGAATATCCCAAGAATTAATTTTTACTTTAAAATACAAAAGAACAGGAAAATCCAAAGTATGACAGAACAAAATCAGTCGACAATGCTTGTTTCAGACCGATTCTCTTTGGGAATGCCTATGGAAGGTCAGCTGTGCCTTCAGTATGTTAATGTATCCGTCCCCCAGCAACCTGCAGGGCCAGTTTCGCATATAGACCCATTATAAAGTTGGGCGAGGGAAATTTTATTTTCTTCTAATTAGCCTGTTGTAATAAGAATAACCATTGAGTAAGAATACAAATGAGAAGATAAGAAATACTCATTTATTGCTATATGAGCAAGCCAGTATTTGTCAACTACTTAGAAAAGCTGCAGTGGGGGACACAATGATCAAATTAATTCCCGGTGCGCCCCTCTGCTCTCCGGACGTGAACTCAAGCTTTATCTCCTGTGGAACATTCTGAGTGTTTCGGCATTTCACCAGAGGAACTACTAGCGTTTCTCTATGGAGCGGAATTTCTGTTCCCTAGAATTCACTGCTGGGAGAGGGTGAGTGTAATTTCTCCGGCCAGGCTGCACGGTCCTGTCTCACCGCTGCGGGAGGGGAGGTTTGGTGAGGAGTTTGGGGCTCGCGTGGGTCACGTCTCCTGTTCTCTGTTGGTTTTCTCGGCTGGGGGCTGCAGCGGACAGGATGTTCCCTGCGGAACAGTAGGAGCAGGAGGATGAGGATCGCTTGGGTTGGAGATCTCTACATCTGCACGGAATGGAAACATTCCCCCCGCCCCCCCCCCCCCCCCCCCCCCCCCAACCCCCAACCCCCAACCCCAACTGGGCTCTAACCATGCCGGTTAACTAGTCAGTGGGGCAGTTTCGTAACAGGCTGATCTTGGAAATAGCTCAAGGGTCGGTTAAACATGTAGTAAGCATATTTGCGTGCTCCTGTGTTGTTATGACAGTAATAGTATTTTGTCTTTAATGTTTTAATTTTAACACAGCTACCATTTTTTTTAATAACCTGTTTTCTGACCTTAACTTCCTAAGTTAAAACTACATTTAAATGAATCCATGCAGACTTGTATTTTATATGCCTCTATTTCCAACTATAAAGTCACAAAAAGTTTTTATGAGTATTTAATCTTTTCAAAGCATCTTTTAAACTTAACAGCTCTTCAAGAAGTCATTATAATTTCTCTTTTTAAAATACTTGGGTGGAAAACTCAGTTTATTAATTTCAGTGATGAATGTGCTTATAAATTTCCAAAAAGACTTTTAATAAATGTAAAAAAAAAAAATTGACTGAGCTGCATAAAGCAATATAAAAGTGAAGCATCGAGTATTTTCCCCTATTAATTTCACAATTTACCTAACAAAGCATCAGGTTATTTCATACAGTTTGTATGTAATACTTGCAAATATACATGTCCAAGAGAAACCACTGAAATCAGTGTGACAATAGGAGTTAACAAGAAGCAATATGCTTAGTGTGATGTTTTCTAGTTGTTAGAGCTATTCTTCAGGTTTGAATAGTTTACAGTGCTTATAAAGGAATCTACTTCTAATAAGACAAATTCTGGATTTGAAGTAGCTGCGTTTGGTTGAAAAGGTGATGTGAAAAATGTCTGAAGATAAATGTAGTTTTGTGAGACACGGTTTATTATTCTGATAAAGTATCTCTGCTGCTTTTTTTTTTTTGGCGCCATTACTGCGGATACATATGGATAATATAGATGATAGAATATTCTTGCATATTTAAGAAGCGAGGACTCAGCCAGCCTGAAGTTTCGTTTCAGTGATGCATATTCCCTCTCCACTTACTTGCGTCCTGTTTAAAAGGATCTTATATTTTGAAGGTAGGGTTTCAGTGTTGATCAAACCATGATTTTCCCACCTGTGGAAGAATACGTGCTACTTGTAAATAGAAGAAGGGGAATTAAAAAAAAACAACTGTATACAAGTCAAGGTTCTAATAGCCAGTTTTAGCATATACACTTCCAAAAAAAACAAATAAGAGAACAGCAAGCAAAACTGAAGGAAACAGAAGTAATGAAATCCTGCTTTTCAAAGACGTCACAAACACAGTAGGAGATTACCGACAACAGTGGTTTATATTTTCTCTTTTTTCATTCTTTTGGATGCTTTAGAGTCTTCCTGTGGTGTAAACAAAAAAGGAAAATATTCCTGGAATATTTTCTATTTGTCTGGATATCTAATTTAACTAAAAACCAGCATTAAATATAAAAATTGTAGTTAAGTTCTTCAAAGATCAAAAACACATGCAGTGGTCTATTAGAGCAATACGTTATACGAATTTCATTATTAAATATGTTGTTACTATAGCTACTGGACTCAGGATCATTTCTGGAACAGAAAACAAGCACGTTGACACTTTCTGAAAATTATATATCTTGCTTTTGAGGTATATTTTTTTAATTTTTTTTTTAAATTTTAATTGAAATGACATAAAACTATTTATTGCTCTGTCACCATGTTGATCCCTAACAACAGTATTTTATTTCAGTTGAAAATTGTGATATGCAATATATTCTACCGGATTTAAATCTGACTGCCACACTTTAATGATGGCCGGAGAGCTTTTACTCTTGCTGATGAATCAGAGCAGTTTGCCAAGCAGCGAGACAGCTCGTCTGCGCTCAGGCATTACCTACGGTAACTTAGTTAGCGTGGAGTTTGGTAATTCTGGCTGAAAGGGAGCCGGAGGTATGCGACGTTTATTTTATGTCACCTTTACATTCCTGTAGGGAGGTAAAGCAGGTAGCGATTTAATGACTTGTGTTGAAAAATGTCTTGGATAAATACTATTCCATGCAACGATAGTCTTTTTGTCCATATGTCATCAATAATTTTGTTGTCCAGTCATTCGACAGTAGAACTCTGCCAAGTGGCTCATTTACACTCACCCTGCAGTCTTACACGTTTCTGTATGCATACATATGGATGTACATGTATTATGTCTGTATGTGTACATAGGGATGTACGTATTATGTATAGGATGCATCTGTTGTCTCTTCACACAGGTTTTTGTTTTGGCTTGGCTGTTTTTTTTTGTCCAGTAACAACTATTTTAAGACTGCAATGTAATCAGATGTGAGTTTTAAAGCTCCAATAAATCAGGAACTAAGAAAGGTAGATTTTGCACAGCTTCAGATTTTGGACTGATTTATCCCCTAAACAACCAATTTATGGATAAGGCAGGGAAGGACTTAGCATGTGAAAAAAGGAAGTTTGGAAATAAAAGTTTTCTTTGCTGTGGAATGGACGGTACTGAAGTATACAAATATTACCCGTATCTGCATCATTCTTTTCACATCTTCTGTGGTTTCTGCTCATCAAGGAATCAAAGCCTGTGAGGCAAACAGAGTGATAGCTCTCGGTTATCAGGAGACTCTTGGTAGAAGCAAAGACCTTTGTTCCTTCACCTCATGCCATGGGGTGCACTGATGCTGTGAGGAAAGCAAAGCATCTTCCAGCCTCGGGGCACTGACCTGGCTGCCAGATAGTGTATATGCTAACGCAAGGCTGGGGAAAGGTCTTCTAGTTTGGTTTTTTTCATGTAGGAATAGTGTTTTCTGAAGCACAGCAGGCACAAGAACCTCTCAGCTTTGCCATGCGGTGCTGTTTGGGGTTGCTATTGCTGCCTTTTCTCCAACAGCCCTGCATCCAGCTCTACAAATATAAATGAGCTAGGTTAGGATATTGCATTTGAGTTCATAAATAAAGATAATGCCATATTAAAGTTGTATAAAACAAAACCTACACGAAGACCTCTGCTTTAGATCTAGTCAGTAGAGAAAAAAAGTCATTCCCTATGGAGTAAATGATCCCAATGCAGGGTGTAAGACATCAGAAGCAGAAGATGCAGGAGTACCCCAAGCACAAAATATTACTTCAGCTATACAAAATTTGATACCGATAACCAGCTAAAATTAGCTTAACTCATGTCCTAATAAAGCTAGCTACTTGAATAACAATTTATGATTAGCTCAAGCAGACTATATAACAGACATCTTCCCCCTGCCCCCCCTCCTATTTGTTACACCTTATTTTTATAACTGTTATATACTACTTGCCTCAGGCTTCTGAAATAGCTTTTCCATTACTGGAATCTGATAAAGCCATTTAAAAATTGCTTTAGTAAACATTAAAGACATGTTCTGTTAAGAGCATTGAAATGAAGGAAAAGTCATGTGCTTACTGGAAGGGCTGGCTGAAGAGGAATCTGTTGCCGATATCCACACAGTCATTTATTGTGTTTTGTTCATGGTGTGGAGATATCACGTGGAATTCAGAGTGCTTGGGGACCTCCTCGTGTAACACCACACCCCTCTGCTATCTTGAGTTTGCATAGCGTTCATCTCGGTCCGAAGGTTTAATCACCTGTCCCATAGGGATGCTACCATATGCATGGGTCTCTGTAGTGGTTCACATAGTTTTCGAGATCTGGAAAATTCATCTTCCACCTCACTGTATGCTTTAGCAGACTGGTGTGACAATGAAAATACCGTGTGTGTGCAGGGAGATGTGAAGTCAGGTTTCAGAATGTGACTCTGTCTCAGAGATTTTGCTGGCTGAGCAGCAACTGAGTTTACTTTTATTTTTCTATGTAGAGATTGATTTTGGGGGTGTCCCATCAGGCAACAGATCAGCACGTGGTACAAGCAACTTAGCACGTTAAGAGGTTTACTGATTCCTCAAAAAGAGATGTTAATATATTTATACAAGGGGCTAGGAGGATCGTAGGAATGGAAAGACAGATGAAACACAACCCCTATGTATCTGGGCATTTATTCAGTATTGTTGGTCTAACTATTGTTACTAAGAAAACCCTGCAGGAATGGTCCTAAATATTCTGGTAGATCATTTATTGCAAAGATGTTTTCTCGGTAACACTTTGGTAGATATATAGCTAGCACAGAAGGGTCTTTGAGAGATTTCCTTAGGCACTGGGATAATATGGAAGAAAAATGAATGCCAGGAAAAATTAATTCTTCTTGAAATCCTATACATTCTAGTGCTGTATCCCAGTGTTGAAACCTGCATTTTTACTTAGCACACTGGAGCTAACTAACCAGACAGCTGAATAGCTGGCTTGTCTTTGGCTTATGCACAGCTCGAGCACCCTGGCTGGGCTGCTGGATAAAGCCAAGTGAAACATCTTTTGCCTTTGACTGTGCCAAGTACTATTTGCGCCCACCGGCACATGGGACAGTGGCACACAATTCACCACTGTAGTAATGACCTCTGAGAGCTTGGGTTGCCTCAGATTCTGGTGAAGTAAGCGATAATGAAATGTGATTTGACTGAGGTGTTGCTTGTTTGCTAGTTTGAATCTAAAAACGCTCAGAAAGGCAGTACCAAGAACATGTTTGCCTTGTGGATTCTAACTCCTCTTACAAATGTCTTCAGAAGCAACATATGAAGAATTCCAAATATTTAAATGTAAACTCTACACAAGATTCTTTTTTTGAGTAATGCAGGGAGGGAATTGCACATGTCCTTTGTGCATCCCTGTAAAGAGACTGTACCAGGAAATCAGCAGCAAGGGGACTGTAGGCTGCTGACTTGCCCCGGCACTGAAAAACACACATGCAACCACCGCAATTCACTGCACATCAAGCATGGGAGGGCTTTCTTTTAAAGTATAGAGATGTGTAAATATTTTTGTAGATTTCAATGGCAAAATGAAAGAAATCGTGAAAGTGGGAGAATTATAGATGCAAGCCATTTCTCAGCGTGCCCTCGTTTACTTGGAAACACAGAGGTTAATAATTCACATTTCTGGTTGCTTTTTTGTTGTTCTAATTGGGATCCTTTCTGTGAGTGTCATGATGTCACTTCTTCTGGAAGGTTTGTTCTGACTTTGTGAGCCTGCCTATGGGTTTCAGAGATTCAAATTACTGTGAAAATATGTACTAGTGTATGCCAATGTAACTTTAAAGAAGCCCATAATACAAGTATTAGTCACCAGTGTTGCTCATCGGAGGAAAATAAGCTCTTGTGGACACCTCTCCACAAGGATGCCAAGCCATTTGGGAAGGCAGTTGCATGAACCGACCAGAGTCATCAGTAGTTTTCTCAGTAATTGAATTCATTGGTGCTGAAAGCAAAAAAAAAAAAAAAAAAAAAAAAAAAAAAAAAAAAAAAAATCATATAAAAGTTTGAGTTTGTTTACTGGTTCCTAATGTATTTGCTGGAGAGTCCCTTTGGGTGTCTTTCAATATCTCTCTCAGTGCAATACACACAACGCCTTCATTTTGTGGCTCATCTGAGTATCCTGAACCCTTTTCCATCACAAATTTCATTTCCTGTCTAGCTTACAAAGAAAGACCACTGTCTTTTTCCACCACGTCCAGTTGGTAACTATGGTGTCAAGAATCCCTCTACAGCCAGGCGTTCTCCTTCCTCTAGTGAGGCTCTACCACAGCCAGGCATTTTGGAGTTCTTTGTCTGCCAGGCTCGTGTGTCACAGCTCCTTTGCGTTCTCACAATTATATTCTTTCCCCTTTGTGGCACTTGTGTGCTATTCTTTAATATAAGCATTGTTTACATGCTGCCAAAATTTTATCTTCTCTGTGGAAGAGCTCTTCAGCATCTGGCAGTTGTTTTTTAGAACCAAATTAATTTCTTACTCGTGTTCTGTGCTGACAGTCCAGTTCCTCTTTGCCTAGGGCAAAGCCAGGTAACGCAGTGAGGCTTCCCATTTGATTTTCAGCTGAACCCTCCTACTCTCTGCGTTTTCTCCTTTGAAAATACACTAAAGGTCTTTACTATTTGTGTGTGTGTGTGTGTTAGTTGGCATCAGGTGTGTAACTTTAAACAATATAGAAAAGGTTTATAGCAGATCTACATCTATTCCTTTTTCCTAGTGATCTACGTTTAGCATTGAAACTCACTTTATTACAGCTCCGTGCATCATAATTCAGAATATTTATCATGACTACAGGCTTTCTTCCACAGCTTCACTAGAAGCTTATCTTACAGTTGAATCCATTACTTGTATGCACTGTTCAAAAACTGCGCAGAGACTTGCATGACAGTCATTTAATTAGTTGTTGGACTGTTATTAACTCATTCTGCTTATGTGCTTGCATAACAGTGTCTGAGTTTCATAAAATACCTCTGAAAATTTAAGAGCTATAAAAATAACTGGTCCCTAGAGCAGCTTTGTGAATGCTTTTTCCTAGCCTGTTATTTTAGATGTATCAAATCCAATTGGGAACCCAAGTTTCACCACCAGCATTTGGAAATGGTGTGTTTAAAACACGGTGACGCCGCTGCTGAGGTAGAAGAGAAGCAGGTTTGTAGAGTGAGAGTAGGCACTGGGGGCACGGTGTCAGAAACAGTATGTACTTGGGCGGGGATTTACTCTGGTCTGCCTCTGAGTTCTGCTGTGGAGCTTGCCATACTGTTAATTTACTCACTTAGATAAGTCCCTCGTTAAGATCCCCAGGGACTAATCAGGCATTCGTGCTGCCGCAGAGCAGCGTTGCACGGTGGGGCTGGGGCGTGGGGGGTTGCCCCACACCTGGGGTCAGGGCGGAGGAGAGTGCACGCAGGGCTGCGGGCTCCCCAAATCCTCGTACCCTGGGCAGCTGGAGGGAGGCAGCGAGTCCGGCTGGAGCATTGATGGGTCTCCACGGGTCTGAGAGCTTTGCTCATACTTCAGCTTGTTGCAGAGTGTCTGGGTGTGCATCATCCCATGCAGCAGCCTGCAGCTGCAATTTCTCTGGCTGTTCCCAAACCCACCGAGACAGGCACGTGGCTGCTTGGGCTGCACACAGCTCCTAGGTGGGAGGCAGCTGCACGGCCTCCCAAAAGATTATAGCCTTTCTTGGTTTTCTTTCTTATTATTTTCTAACCAGCAATAACTATATAGTTTCATCTTCTCAGTGCTATCCTGATAACGAATAGCCTCCCCTGTTCTTGCCATGCACAATGCTGTTCTCCACCCCACCCCCCCACTGCACTGCCTGCACACCCAAGCGTCTTCCTAAGCACAATATTTACTCGAGATTCCCACCAGCCAAAAGCCTTTACAACTGCTATTGCGAAGGAGCAATGACCTTGGTGTAGCAGTCAGTTGATCCTGATGGGTTGTACTAATTAAAGCTCATATTTTGTTTTTCACAAGGAAAAAATGAACACATTTTATATTAAAGATACAAATTAAATGACATGCCAAGTGTTACCTCCTGTCATAAAGTGTAAACGTGCACGTTCAGCAGTTTTTCCATGCCTGTGCTGGAATGTCTTCACCTAAGGCAAATTGTTTCCACATACATCCGTGTCAGTTTTACATTCATTCAGCCAGAAAAGTTTAGGTAATGAATTTTACAATATGTAGGTGAAAGGTAACACTGAAAATATCTGGAGCAAATTATTTTTTTAGGACACACTGATGTGAATCTGGAGTTATCTTCATGTCGTAAACATCCATCTTATATTAAATATTGCAATGAATTAAGTAGATGAAACTTACTCCAGCTTTTCCTACTCTTACTTTAAAACAGCAGTGTTCATAAATAAGTTAAAATTCCACAGACGAGATTTTTATCCCCTGTGCTGCCCCCCACCCCCCCAAAGCATGGATTTCCCTTCTTCATTTTACGCAGAGTTTAGAACCAGATATTTTTCCTTTCAGCTTACCAAGGGATTAATAATATAAAACTTGGCAAGGAAATTGCCGTCTGCAAATTGGAGTGAATATTGCTTGATGTAATCCAGATATAACGGCTCCTTGTGCAAGCTGTACCTTCTGCAGCATAAAGAACACAGGCATGGTTTAGTGCAAATACAGAGGAAGCAACTTGAGTTTGTAGGCATGAAGGACGGGTATTTTTTCCCCCTGATTTAGGCAAGGTATATTTAACAGTCAGAAAATAGAATTTAAAAATAGTTGTAGTTCGGGGGAAATCCATTTGAAAGTATATAATATTGGGGTTTTTTTGGTTTTGGGGGTTTCTTGGGGGTGGGTTTTGGTGGGTTTTTTTGGTGGGTTCGGTTTTGTTATTTTTTTGCTGGTACCTTCCAAATTTGTTTGCTCTGGACTGAGACGTTTCAGACCTCGGTGGCCTTTTTGAATGAAAATGAAGTTAGCAGTTTCAGGCTATGCCTGCAGGGAAAGCACAGCAGTAGCAGCTGGAATTTGGAGGCAGACGAGATCTAGAAGGATCCATTGCATCTTTGCTTATAAGTACACTTCAGAGGGGAGCAGGGAGGGAAGCTGTCACCATGCTTTATAGCAAAACGTTGTCGGTGTGAAGTGTGAGGTCAGAGCACAAGTCTGAGCTTCATTGCCCTGTTCCCCTGGAAATGCAGGCCTAGAATGGGAATGTTGCTCTCTGCCACCACACGCTGCTCAAAAGAAATATGTTTCTGCTTGCTCTGTGCTCCGAATGCTTCCTCGGGTGGGGTATGAAGGGGGGGTGCCTATTACACCATTGTGCATCTACCATCATTTTAATCTAAACTTTGAAGTTGTTTTCCCTGTACGTACTAAATCACCTTTCTGAGGTTGTTTTCTTATTCTGCATATACCAAAGTATCCATACTTTCCTGTCTATATAGCAGTGATGTGCACAATCATTTGAATTTGATCCAAGGAGCTCCAGCTCTGGTTTATATATCATTCATTTGTACAATCCAATATCTGCAGAATATCTTTCTTTGCCCTCAAGGGGAAGGAAATGGGTCAGGTACTTAGCTCTGGATAAAGTCTTGGATTGACATTTTTCTGGTGCTTAGGATTCATGAATACAGGTGTATAAATTCACCTCATCACAGAAAACCGCTTGTCTCAGAATGCTTGAGTTGCGGGTATGAGCTGCTGCATGCTGCAGTTGGGATCTCACATCCAAAAGCTGGTGTGACATCGCTGCCTCCACACCAAAGGTGAGACTTGTGTCACGATGGTTGGATGCCTTTCCGTGAGCAGGTTGCTCTGACACCTTGGAACAGAAGCTGCCAGCCCGGCTTTTACTAATAGAAACCAATTCTCTGAAACACATTAACTTGCTTGCCCAGCTAAGGACAATCTCCTTCATTCATGTGCACAACATAAATAAAAAAGGTGCAGCATGAGGTAGTAAAATCAGCCAGACAGCAAAAAAAAAAAAAAAAAAAAAAGGAGGCATGTTCCAGTTCTATCACTTCATAAAGCACAGCTATCCCAAAATGAAGAAAAGGGGTGCGCAAGGATTTTTTACAGGCTTTGGAGAATTTTGCTGTAATTTGCCAACAGTTTTTATGTTCACAAACACTCATTTGTTCACCAAAACATGTATGCGCTTTGGCAATGGGTGCAGCACGTGATACGTGCCTTCTGCTGAGTTTTTTGGGTGCTGTTTTTAATAAACACTAACAGCAGCTGCGTATAATGCTAACTGCTGCACTGCCTGAAAATTATAAATGTTATGTTATGCTGTTATATATTTTAGTTACCTTTTTTCTACAAATTAAGTCAAATACATGCTTAATATTGTAATAAAACAGAAACAAAAACCAGTCCTTGATAACATTCTTAGAGAAATAAATGGGAGCATATTATTCAAGATCATGCCCATAGATAACATTATGGGGATGTCATTCACTGCTAAATACTTCCAAAATTTCTTTAAAATTTTGAAATTTCTATAATTCTTATTGATTATTATATGTTATACTTTACTGGAACTCACAGTATACATAAATTCTTGATATCTCTACCATTAAATACTACAACAAAAATCATACTTCTTAAATTAGATTTCCTTTCCTTTCACCGATCTGGTAAAAAGTTAACCTGCTTAACAGGATTAAATGTAGTTTTCTGTTTTATATATATACATATATAAATAAAAATACAGTATATCTAGTATATACACTATTATAGTGTATATATACGATTATATATAGTATGTATCGTTTTAGCATGCATAGATATGTGTATTTATATAGTTACTGCAAAAAAAAATGAGTTTTGAGAGACAAGGGGATCTTTTCTGTAGCTGTTTTTAACCATTTATACAGGAAAACTTTATAGTCTGGAAATCTCTTGAAGAGGATATCAAGAGGAGACTTTTTATTAAATTTCCTAGGCTTTTTCTGGAACTTATTTGAACTATTGGGATTTTTTTGTTGTTTTCTTAAGGAAAAACAGCACTGTTGATTTTGGGCTAAACTTCCTTCAAATGCTATGTATAGTCGCAAATTCAACTAAGTATTTTAGCACATGCCTATGCCTATTTCCAAAACCCTTTCAATCAGTGTTTCACTTGGACCCTATATATCCCTCATACAATTAGTATACTCTGGCACCACAGTCGCACGCGTTCTTGCATACATTTTGCCCAGCTATCCCTCTCCAAAAGGGAGTGCTCCACTCTGTAGGAAACAGTGAGCTGAATACAAATTTTTTATGTCCACAGCATGATGGAGGGGGAAAAAAAGAACGTTTCTACCAGCACGGGGGCCTAACTTTCCATTGGAGGGAGTGCTCTCCTCTGTAAAATTAAACATGCATCTGGCTTTGTCACATGTTTAAAATGCAGTTGTATTGAAAGTTTTTTGCAGAGGAGTAGACCTGAAAGGTTGAGGAGAAGGACTTTACCCAAACGTGTTCTGCAGCCATTCCACCTCACAATTCATTCAAGCAGCTGCTTTTCCTCCTAAAGCCTCTGGATATCACTTACTGTTTTCTTTCTTTGGCACATATGCTTGGTATTTGATTTGTTCATCATCGTTATTTGCAAAAGTACCCACTTAAACTTAGATTGTATTATCATCATAAGCAAAACATATCACATATTTTTCCATAAGTTAAAACCACTGTGCTTAATGCTTACTTTTCACTCATCGTCTGTTTAGTTTTTGTTGGCATTTTGCATGCTCAAGCTTTTTTTGAACAAGTGGGGTGGTAAAGGGCCTGTGCACTCGGGGCAGTGGCTGCCTGAAAGTAACTTGGCAATAACCGTGGAGTTGTGACTTTGGTTTAAATAACGTACAAGCACTCTTTGTCACCCTTCTGTTACATTTCTTTAAACGCAGCAGCAGTAATACCGGGACTCGCAGTCAGTTCTGGCACGATGGACAGTTGTCACTGCGCTTTTAACGCTGGCACCGTTAGAGGCGCATCAGTGACTGCTGGCCATAGTGTGACTCTGAAAAGCTTTCCATGACAGAGAAACACTCCAGGCTTGAAACCCTTTACGTTACTTTGAATCTGGGTTTTCACTCAGTTATTTTTGCTGTAATAAATAGAGATGCTTTTCAGTGGTGGTTGAACTTTTCGGGACCAACTGCACTGAAATCAAAGGTGATGTCTTAAACCACTCGTGCAAAGCTCAGGATCATGTTTTGGCAAGACTGTGAGGCTGTTTGTGTCCTTAGAAAAATTACGGTTGTGTAGCTGAAGGAGGATAACTGCAAATATAAATTTGCTTATACACATGAAAATCGTTTTGTGTTCATGGCTATAACCCTTCCTCTGGCATGAAACACCGCATGCTCTTTCATACAGATATGGCTCTAGAAGCAGAGGGTTTTGCCATGCTGATGCAAAGTTTGTGCTTCATAATTAAAATATATATTAAACCCCATTTCATTTTCCTTTGGTAAATTAACTTTAAGTCCCTTTTCATGAGGTTATGTCACTATTTTTAATGGAACGACAAGTGTAAGACTTCACCATGCCTTACAATGAGTAAGACGAGTATTAGCCTTTCCTGATCATCACTTTTTCCTCCTTCCCTTCAATCTGTTAAAAATTGACCCAGTTACATCTCTCTTACTGCTGCATACACCATGTCCCATAGCACTACAAATTTTGTCTTTATTAATATACACATTTAAATTCATCGTTTTCCTGTCAGCTTAGTACCACCGGTTTCTGACCCTCCAGACCCTTGGCAGGTTTCTCAGCTGTGCCATTGCAGTAAGCATGCTGCAAATACCTCCAAACCACCTCCCGCGTTCCCGTCTTTGGGACAGCAGCAGTTGCCTTTGGACATGGGTGTTTGCTTGGCACCCAGAAGAGCTTCAGCTCCTGCTTTACGGCAGGTCAGTGCCAAAGGGACAGAGTGGGACTGGGCATCGTCACCTCCTCGTACCACAGCTTGTGCAAAGTGGTACTGCAGTCTCTGGACACAGAACATGCTGTAGTCTTATTATTTTTAATTTAAAGTCCTTTATGTCTTTCGTGGCAGAGTAAGGATACCCTTTTGTCTTCTTCTGAAGCCTTCTTTTAAAAGCATTTTTTTGCCCGAGAGCAGCCCCAGGCGAGCCAGAGGAATGCGCTCTGTAAAGCCCAGCAGTTGCCCAACGAGTTGCCACCGCACAGCAATAACAAGACATCAAGCTCAGAAACCCAGAACTGAGCATTTCCAGTTGTGAAATATCACAGTCCTGGCACTTGGCCATCAGCTTGTGCTTGGGCTGGTTCCATTTGTGCTGAATGTCAAAAGAATATGAGGATGTTTATTCCAGGGTCGTTGTGTTTTTTTATAAGCGAGCAAGTCCTGCCTGTGGGGCTGCACTGAGGTTAAGTACAGCTTTAGGTTTTTATTCTATAATTAGTGGAGTAGGGATCTGGTAATAGAAGAGGGGAAAGAAGAAAGGACTAAGCAGCGCAGTGTTCATATAGATTAAAAGTTTACTTTGGCAAAGTTCATGAGCATGACGTGTACTTGCATCACAGGTGTTTTCCCAAAGCATCCCGGCTGCCTAGACAAGATGTAATGGCAGCAACTCATCCGTGTGCTCCCTCTTGCTGGAGCAGGGCCAACATTTTGCTTCACTAGAAAATAACTCATTCAGGAAAAAAAAACAACCAAAAAATATCCACCATGCCGTACGCTCAATTGTTTTCAATTATGAAAGTGATTCTTGGGGCCAGGATTATTCTGATTTAGGCTGTCAGGGTTCATTCCATCATCACAGAAAACATAATCCTGAAGCTCAAGTCCAAGGCTGAGGGAGAAGATCCAGGGTCTGCTCTGAGCCTTGAGTGAGTGGCTTTTATCTTTAGTTTTTTGCCTTGAAGAATGACGGCTGAGCTCCTGCTTTTCTCTTCTTTCTTGGCTCAGATCTGCTGGAAGCATGACCTTATGGACCAGGGGATGCCTGACAGAGCCTGCTGTTGGCCAGTTCATGCTGTTTGGGTCTGACTGACCACTGCAATAGCAGTGATAAATAGCAGGATTAACATACAATGCGTAAAACTGAGGACCGTAATGGGAACTGTTGCTGAGGCTCATCACGTTGCTGTAAACACCTCTAAAATCCTTGAATACAAATTTGTGTGGAAACTTGCATTATGTTGGGAATACTATCTCTGATCTGTGCAAGGAGTACGAACGTGCTGAGATAGCGCAGTGTAATAAGGTTGCCGTGGTTTAGCTGAAACTAGCACTTTTTGGTTTACTTGTTGCTCTGGAAGCTGGAAACAGTGTCAAGCACTCTCCTCTGCTGTTGAATAGGAGGATTTGTAAACGCCTGACATGTTCGTTTTCTGAATCTGTTCCAAGGATTACATCAATCAACAGTACATGCTTATGCACAAGAGTTTAATTTGATTAGTGTTGATGACCTGCTTTAGTCATGATGGCACGGTTTATCAATTATTTGCAACTCATAATCTGATGTTGAAAAAATCTTGCATGACTGCCAGGGTGGTTATTTTCTGTGAAATTTTCACAGCTTAATATCTTTAATTAATACGTGTTTGCTGCCAAGTGAGATGTGGTTTGGGGCATAACCTTTTATGAAACAACGCAGAAAGTCACAACAGCTGTTAATAACCAAGAGTGACAGACAAGGCTTTTGTAGAAAGTCAATATTAATATTTTCAAGAGTTTGATTTTTTTTTTTAATTGTTATTGTTATGCTGTGATCTCGAAGAGGATATTAGTCAATGAAATGAAAGGGAATTGCTGTCACCATCTTTGCTGTTTAGCATGCATTCATGTATAATAAACCACGCAAATCATATAGAAAGCAAAGGCATGATTTAGCAGGCATTTACTTTAATGCAAGCGTTCATGGCACTTTATACAGGGCTGGTAGGAAGTTTCTGATGTTGGATGGAAGGTTTGATTTGCCCCATAGAAGCAATTGTTACAGGTTGGCTATGCAATGCCAGCTCTGCCACCAGCTACGTGCCTCATCCCACCAAGGGTCGAGGAGACCCTGGTCGGGGGTAGTTCTGCAGAGCTGCTCTACCCAGGGCTCCCACATGCAGAAGAGCTGGGATGAATCCAGCCAAGCAGCACCAGCAGATTCTGACTGCAGTCTGTGGTCTATAAAGCGTCATTGGGAGTTCCCTTCTTCTGTTTTTAATGAACTTAGAAATCTGTACACTTAATTAGGCCCTGCAACTGCAAATGTATGCGAAATTTTACCCTGTGAAGTTGCCCTTCTGGCTGCAGGGGGAGGGTTTCATTAGGAAAGATGAGAGCAGTGCACATGGTTATGTTATTAGGACCTTTGGCCTTTAATGAATAATGTATGGCAGCCCTGTAGTGATATTAAATTTCATGTCATTACTTGTTCAGTGCATCATGGATAACACACAGTTGCAGTGTCAAGGGGAAACGGTGGTTTGAGATTAGTTTCAGCCATTTGAATTCAGCCTTGCAACCCTAAAAATGTGAGATTTACATGTAAGCAGGAGAATAAACGACAGACTAAAAACTCTTTTGCTTACACGTTACAATGATGGTTTGTGTGTTCCTGGGGAACTGGCAGTTGGGTCAGTAACGTTCGCATGCCATATCATCCAGAACTGAGATGATGCCGGTCAAAGTGCTGCTTGTGCAAGAGGAGTCCAAAGGAGGGGACATACAGATGGAAGGGATCTGTAGGGGTGATCAGGCAGCACAGCTTTGTCTTGAAGTTGAAAGAGAAAAAAAGGATAGATGGCACGTAAGCATGTGTTTCACTTTAAAGTGACAAAGAGCAGCAGCTCTGTACCGGGAGACTGTAATAAATTCTCCTGCAATATTACAGAGTGTCAGTCAAAAGCATCTAGGAGGACAAGGCAGCTATGGAAGCTCTTCTTGCTAGACATGAAACAACTGAAGAGCTGGCAATGTCAGGTCTATGTGCAGTCATCAGCTTAGCTGCTGCTGAGGAAATATCCTCTACGCTTTGGCGTCTGGCCCCCGAGGTTGCTGGCCAAGTGTAAGACGATTTACCACTGGAGTGAGGCTGTTTGCCAGAGGGATAAGCCCCTCCAAACTGAGCTCAGACTTTCTGACGTCTCCTGCTTCTGCCTATGCTTAGCTAAGAGCTGCAGCTGGGACATTGTTGAAGGGCCTGGTAATGGGAAGTGAAATATGGAGAGCGTAGCTGGTACCCACGGAGATACATGCAATGCCCAAGCATCCTCCCCACCTGACTTCTGCGCAGGATTGCGACACGCTACATGCAGTACCTGCAACGCCTGCTGTACTCCTAGGTACTTAACCCCAAACTAATTGCTGTCTAAATCTGCAAGGGTGTTGAAGCCACAATATAGGCTCTATAATATTGGGAATGACATATTATTCTCATGGAGTGATAATACAGTATCATGCATGCACATATATGTGTATATACATATACATATAGATATATATAGTTTGGGGAATTACTACATGTTTTCACAATTACTTTTTAGGATCCTTTTGTGGAACAATGAGGAAAGGGAAAATGAAAGCAACCACCCTCCCTTTTAAAGAAAATGCTTTGGAATCAGACACATAATCGTACTCGTAATTTTTTTAAGCTCTATCTTGTTTGAAGTACATATGCAAAACCAGCTGCATAAAGCTCATTTTCTTTTTCCAGAGTGGAGAGTTGACACTCCCGGGATTTCAGCCTGTGGTAAGGCTATTTTAACCCTGAGGCTTAAATTACAAAGCCACTACTATGCTTCAATCTTGCTCTGCAGCTTTACCATCCCCCTGGATTGCTAGCAGTTTGCAACTGAGAATTAACACGATATGGCTTCTTCTGTTACTCCCGACATTTCTGTATGGCTTCCTGTATGTATAGTCCTGTCGCGTGTTAAAGCAGCAGGTATTGCTCTTCCTGTCAGGAGCTTGGATTTGGATCTGGGCACGCATTTTAATTCTAAGCACTCCTAGAAGCTTGCAAAGCATGTTTCTGTAAACCCTTGCTTGCTTTGGACCATACCTCCAGTGGCATCTCTCCTGTGTTACTGTGTACTGCAGGCTTGTAATAGACACATGCCAGCGGTTCTTGCTCCTGGTGTTTTTCTGTCCTGAGAGGAGGAAGGGACAGGTTTCAGGAGCTGAGCTGTTGAGGAGAAGTGGTTCTCCTGCTCCCCTGAAACAGCTGGGGAGGGGACAGCCCTGTCCCAAGGTCCAGGGCTGCCATTGACTGGCAGTGTTCCTCCTTCTGCCAGGGGCTCCTTTGCTAGCACCGCTCTGACTACAGCAGGGCAACGGGCTGAGACCAGGAATACAGCCTCCTTTCTTTGCTTCTGGCTGGTTGCTAAACTGGATCACTGGTGCTCTGAGTGCGAGTGAAACAGGTGAACAAGCGTTTCAGTACTCAGCGCTCCTGTTCTACCTTGAGCTGCAAGTTTTCACAGTTCATGTGTAATTAACTCACTTCACAATTCTCAAGTGAAACTGATTTTCATGGGAGGGAAACTTGCAACAGGCACTGAGGTTTCTGTGCATCCAATCTCTGAGATTGTTCCTTTGCCATGAGGAATAAATTATCTCTAAAAGCTAACAGCAAATGCGGGGCTCTGCTGGCATATTTCTTCTCGTATTCAGAACAGAGAAAAGTGCTAGAGCTATTTTTTAAATTGTACTTGTCTTTTGCTGTAAGGAAAAGCAAATACCCATCATCACGACACCAAAAGCTATAGAACCAAGGGGGATTGTCAGGGCTTTCTACCTGAAGCGTTCAGTCTGTAACTGTATGAGAAAACAGGACACTTGTGTTTTTAGGGTAAAAACCTAATGTTTTGGAACCTTATCTTGACATACTTACAGGTTATTGTTTTGATTATTTTATAAGGAATCACAGACCTAAGTTCAATTAAAATTTGAGCAAAATACTAAGTTGGTCTGTATGCTTAGCCAATTAGATATTTAAAGAAAGCAACACACCTCACACCAGGCATTTGATCTCCAAATACTGTGGAGTTGTGCAACAGAAGGAAACAGTCTCTAAAGACTGAAGCTTGATGGAGAGGAACAAAACAAAATAATTAAAACTTTTCCATCCAATTCCTTTACAACAAACTGTGAAATGCCATTGCTCTCACTGCCAGTCACGGTTTTCTTCTAAAGCTCCTGTAGGTTGAGATAAGTTATTTTAGGCAAAAATTTAAGTTTGGCAACTAATACTCAACTACAGGTGCATAGAGAAGAGCTTCAAGCATGTTGATATTTCACGCCTACTGCTGCACCTGACTACCACAACCAGCACTGCTTAGAAATGTCAATACAGAGATGTTTAGCTTCCTAACTATTCCACGATAAGGGTTAATAACTTTAAAATACAGAGCTGTTCTTTGGATTTGGGGTTGGGGTTTTTCACATGAACATAAAGCAAAGACAGTCTGAAATATTACCATGGCTAAAGAGGAACAGCAGAGAGGGAACGTTGCACCAAATTCTGTCTTCTAACTCATGTCAGGAGAGCAGTAATTATGGCAAAGCGAGTGGGATTTGTGAAAACAAATTCAGTCTTCCTCGCAGCCACCATAAAAAGCTCTTGAAGGGTGATGAAATAAATTAAGAATAAAGAGTATCCTTGGCAACTTTAACTGTAGAGCCAAAAGGCTGAAACTCATTACTGTTACTATGAAGTTTTTGCCCATACAGCTACCATGGGCTTGTCTGAGACCCATCACGTAAGCATCAGCTGAAGTGCCTGTTGCTAAATTTAACCTAAGGTATGCAACCACGAATGAAACCATCCACAGGTCAGACCATGGTGGGGTGCTGGCAGTGCCGTAGGTCTCACTGCAAGAGCGAAGTTCACAGGGACAGCCTTTCCCTCAGAGCCTTTGAAGCAAAGACAGCTGCCATTGCAAAGGAGTGGAGAGAACATAAGTGAGAAATCAGAGAAATGTAGGGCCAAGTGAATACTTATCACGTGCAGCTTTGTATCACAAGCAAACAGTGAAAAGAAGCGCAAGCACTGCTGACTGCCTGGAGCTGCTCAAAAGAATACACAAGGGGGTTTTGTGGGGTTTTTTTGTTGTTTTGTTTTTGGTTTTGTTTTTTTGTAATTTGTGTTTGGGTTTTGTTTTGATTTAAAATAATTAAGAAAGGTCTCCAGGAGAATGTTGAGTTTTAGGCTTTATTTCTGTCTTGTGTGGATAGAGGTTTGGGTTTTAATCGAGTGATCCCAGGGTGGTGGCTGGATGGGAGATGGTGCAGTGCAGTGCAGCATGAGAGGGCAGGTGGTCCTGAGCACTGCTGCCCTCTCCCCTGCCTTCTCTAGACACTCGAGTTTGCATTTCAGCACATAATTTCCGTAGGCATCCTTTGGCATCTCGGTGTAGGTGGGTGAACCTTACTGCTCAGTAGATGCAGGCGATACTTTATCCTGTCTGGATTTTAGATGTCCAATTCTAAATCCACAATTATTACAGAAAACAACATTTTAAAAATATCATTTTTAAATCATTACATTTTCTGCAAGATATATTTTGTTTGTTTTATGTAGGTGGCTGTATCTGACATGCTAGAAGAATAAACAGAAACTTTCTCATTCCTGAAACCTGTTTTCAGGCTTGAAGGCATGCCAAGAAATGAAGGAGCTCCAGTTTCTGTGACAGTCAAATATATCTGTAAATCCCTGTTTATAAGCCTGTTAACTCTGGATATGTCTTTTTTATCTTTTCTACCAAAAAGCTGGTAACTCCAGAATGGTGCTAGATAAGAGTCTGTAGAGGGCTTAAAAATAAATGAGGAACTGTGGAAATAAGAAATTTGCTAATAGTGTAGCCCTTGGGTTTAGCTGGAGCTCCGTCGAGAGGGGAGACATCTCCCTTTGTCGCTGTGTGCGTTGGGACGAGCTGTGTGCTAGAGGGACGGCGGGGAAACTGCCTCCACCTGGAGCCAAAGGAACAGGTTACCACTGAACCCCAGGAAAATAAAGGACACTCTTGTTCTGACCTACCTTCACTGCCAGAACTACCTCCTTCCCAGAAGAGGAAGGTTTCGTGGCTAGCCTGGAGGGATATTGCTGTCGATCTCTGTAGGGAGGGAGATGCTGGAGGGTGGGTGGCTGCCAGAGAAGGACCCGCACGTGCCTGCACGCTACACATCAGTAGCGTGGGGGTTAGCACTTGAAGCGATCTGTAGTATAAGCTTTTTGTCTTGAGATTTTGTCAAGCATTCACACCGATGTAATCGTAGTGAGCTAATCTGAGTTACATTATCTCAGTCTCTGACTGAGCCTGACCCCAGCGTGTTCTGCTTCCAAGTAGGAAAGGCATAGGAATGATTAAGTACCCAAGAGTTCTTGCGAATTATGTTTAAAATTAAAGATACTGCTTCTACATAATGACTTATGTGCCTCGCTTTGCAGACATATGGCTCATTCTCTATGTGTTATATCATGAAAAATGTGGCTTGTAACTGTGCTGTGAAGCAAGATGTTTATGATTATAAACGCAAATTACTTCATTATATCATCTTTTATTTTTAAAAAAATAGAGTGAATGGGAGCTATCAGAGTATCTTCTCCTTAGGGATGGTAACAAGGCTATGTTTTACATTACATACATGAATGCATGTGTGCATGTGTACGTGTATATCTGTGTGTATATAAGTACACAGCGTTCTCAGGCAGCAGGATGCAGGTGGCTCTTTCTGAATCCCAAGAGCTGGGTGTATACCCTGAAGGCAAGCAGATTTGAGGAGGAGACGAATGGTACGTGGGCTTTGTAAGGCTGGAAAACAGCAGTGCAATCAGTAAAGAATTATTCATAAGAAACAGGTTGTCTAAACCACGGCAACAGCTCCGTAGCTGTCCTAGTGACAGGTATGATTTCACGGATTTTCCACACGTCACTCGAAAACCCAAAGGAGCCCAGAGGGCTGCTAATGAAACAGATCCCTTTTTCCTGGGAAAGCCTGTTCTGGGAGTGCTTGGCACTGCAGACATTGGTGTCAGGAGGTTTGTGAAGGAGGACATACATATTTGTAAGCATAACTGGGTCTCCTGTGCTGCAGGAGGGCTGCTGTGGGGCTGGGAGGGTGCTAGGGACACGGTCCTCTCTCGGGTCAGCAAAAGTGGGCTAGTGGGACCCAGACCTCCAGAGTCTGCAAAAAGACACCACATCTCACAGGAAAGACATCTGCTGTATGTCATCATCTCGAGCTGCTTGAGAAACCCCAGAGGAGCTTCAGAGATTTGGCAGAAAAGGTAGAGAAGATGCAGCCAGGCATGTTAGGACTGGAATTCTGTGCTTGGCCCTGGAGATGGGGGAAGGAGTCAGAAAGCAGATATATCATTTCTTCAGATATACTTCACCTCTGTCTCTCTGCATGATGCCTCAGCAAGTATTCACGATGCTGGAAACTGTCAGTGTCTTGAGGGTTTCTCCTTTTCTTGCTGGTGAAACATGCAGCCAAGTGAAAGGTTGGTTGGTCGGATCACACGGATAACAAGAAGTGCTACGACTCACACTAATGAACTTCAGTGTGAACCGTTGTTTTCCAAAGAGCCCTGCCTACATGAGCTACAGGTGGATCCTAAATAAATATAGGCACCAACAGGACTCACATCCTCTCTTTGAGGTCTGCAACCCCGCCATTAGATGTACTATGTCCATCTGAACAATGGCTAAGAAACGTGTTAAGACCAAGCCCTAAGACTAAAGTAATTTGCTATCTTTTTCAGCCATATTTTTGATAAAAGCCTTTGTATATTTTGGACATGAAGTGTTGTTCCCACACTGTTTAAGTGGGCCCAGGAGCCTGAAGTAACCCAGGTGAAATCAAAGCGCATGAAGCTGCAGGCTGAAGCAAATCCAGGGTAGTAGTTCTGTTCGATTCCACAAAGCCAATCAGTTTAATACCAAACAAAACATTTTCATGGGTTTCAATTTCTTTCTCCAAATGAGGGCAAAATCTACAGGTGAGATGACATTAAAGATTAGACTTACATTAACATCAATATTTTATTTTAAGATAATTTTCTTAACTATTTAAAATAACTTTTCTTTTAAGCCTGGTTGATTTGGGCAGTTCATTTAGAACTCTCTGTGCAGAAATACTTGACCCAGAGATTCATCTTATGTTCCTTATATTTAGACATAATTTTATTATGTCTCAACAGCCAGTAATCTCTTTGCAAGAAATGTAAAGAAAGTAAGGAACTACTGAGAAGTGAAACAGGTTTGTTGTAGCACCAAGATATAGCTAGACAACTAAATTGCATTTAATTGTAATTAAAAAAAAAAAAAAAAGTTCCTTTACAGGAATTAGAACAATAAAAAGAAATATCTGATGATTTTGTTAGACTCCCAATTAACAAAATGAAAAAAATTTGTCTAGCAAATTTGTGCTTCATTCCTGTTGTTTGTAGTAATAAGGGAATCAGTGTTAGAAACATGGCTTGACTGATCAAACAAGAACGACTGGAAAAGTTTTTTGGCAGAGATCAGCCTACACAGGAACTTGGCCTGTGTACAGTGAAAATACACTGCAGATGTATAAATTACACAGGTTGGGACAGTGCTGGTCAAAGACATTGTAGATTAACTCACCTTCACCTAAAGTCATGCAATCTAGAAATTGCCTAAATCCGCATCTGTGCAAATACACACACAGAATCTTCTAAGCAGTTACGTTAAGTAGATGTTCGCACAGAGAACCACCGAAGGATTTAGCCAGATGGCTCTGTTGGTAAAGCTTACATATAAATTTCATTATAGTTACCACTTATTAAGCAACCAGTGTTTTAATTCAACCAGACAGGCAAAACCAGCCTACATTTTATTACAAAAGCGGCTTGCAATCAAGTGTCAGTTGTTACACCCCTACATTTTCATAGCTGCAAAGAAAATTCATCAAACAAGAATCCAAATTCCAAACTATTGGCTCCCAAGGCCACATCACAATAATTTGATTGATTTAATACTTTTAGCCAAAGGCATCGGCTTTTCTGCCAGGGAGACAAAGCCAGAGTGGGAAAGGAGTAATGTAGGATTGTCATTCTTGGGAAAGGCAGGGGACTGTGTGAGAGGCAGGAAAAAGTGGAGAGCTGATAGTGAGATGGGTTTTGAATACTACCTGTTGCATATAAATCCCTGATTTATATATTTTTCTAAGGGATTGGGAATTAGATTTTCTTAGCTGTGCCCCTTTTGGTGGTTGTGGATAGGGAGTCTGCAGGGTTACACAGTGTCCGTGCCCATTGTGGCCAGTGAGGTCATGAGTGCTCTTCTGGACCTACGTGCTCGGTCTCAAGCGGAGATGTCAAGGCATCTTAAGACATCGCCAAGGAATAAAGCTGTTCGAGCAACAGAGAGTACAGGGACAACATAATGAGAACTCCCAGATCTGCTGAAAACTCTCCCCCGGGTCTGTCTGTGCTCTGTGTCTGCCCAAGGAAAGGCACCTGGACAGCCAGGAACCAGCTGGGATTTGGACACTGTCAGAGAGCCACGTATGGACAAGGCTGAAATGGCTTGGGCAGCCGCCAGCGCACAAGCCCTATAGATGGGAGCTCGGCCAGCATTGCTTGTGTTACAAGGCAGCTATTTAGGAAGATGACAACTTTTCCAGGTGTCATCTCTTTGTTTCCTTCTGGGTCAAGCTGTCTCCCCCTGCCCTCGGCAGGCAAGTTTGCACCCCGGCATGCCCAGCACAGCAGGCGTGTTCAGGTGGCACGCTCAGAGCTTCCTTTGTGGGCTCAGCTCTTGTCACCAGCAGTGATGTAAGCCACTGCTGTGTCCCCTCTTTTCAAAGCTCCCCTGGTCCCTTCCTTCCTTTCCAGGCAGCGTGTCTCAGCCATGCCTTGTGTGCCACCACTCCCACCTGGCACAGGGACCTGGCATCCAGCAAGGGATGCGCAGTTACCTGCCCAGCCACAGCATCTTCTAAACCCGGCATCTGAGATTAATAACAATACTATATTAATAATATTACTAATAATATTGGTTTCTTGTTTGGATAATTATTTAACTAATAATGTTGAAAATTAATAAGTAATAATCTCACTTCTAATAATCATAACTATAGTTACCCTCTGTTTGCCAGGCTAACGTCTTTATCTGGTTTACTCAATGCTCAACTGCTCAGGCCGCAGCATGCAGCTTCTCTTGAGGGGGTCGGGGAGGGGTGTCTGTACTTGCCAGCTTCAGCAGATCCCTCAGGGTAGCTGTTCAGACCAGAAGAGAGCACTGATACCGTTCTTCCAAACGTTTCAGCCACTAAATGATTTGGGGCGTTAGGTACTCTATGCTGTAACACCTTTCTAATCATGCTCCTTATGCCTTTCAGCAATGTCCCCCCGGGAGCTGGCAGCGGTCACAGCACACACCAAACCCGAGGCACTGGACGTGGCTTGGATCAAGTCATTGCAGACTATGCCCAGCCCTGGACCCTGCTCCTGTTGCACTGCAAACACAAGATCTCTCCCAGGTATGCGTTTGACTTTCAAAAAACAACATGGTACCTGATAAATAATTTCTTTCACCTTAAACTATGGTGGGGAAGGTGTTTGCCAGGCTCTGCTTGACGTGTTTCCAGCTAATCTGGCCTCCACAAATACAAATATGAAACTGTTTACATGTCTAGACTAAAGTTACATTTTTAATTGAGAGGTTTTACTAGCAGTTATAGTGGATGTACCAAACTTTGACCAAACGTCTGGAAGAGAACTATACTGATGTCTGTCCTGGGTGGTAGATGAACTTAGAAAGAAAAAAAGTAGAAAAGGGAAGGAGGTATGTATATCCAAGGGATGGCACAGTCTTTCAGAAGGCAGCAGAAAAACAGAGCCCTCCAGTATCTTTCTATGTTAAAAAATAAATAAACAAATGACAGGATTTTCCTGAAAAGAAGTGACTTATCTCACTATACTGACCATGCAAGAATAACAGGCCATTACTCCCATCAGAGAAATGAGATGGTTTATGTTTGTGGTATAACTACTTCAGCTATCATAAGGGATGCTGGGGCTCAGTATGGTTTCCTGCAAAGTCAGCCTAGGAAAAAAATACACTTAAGGATATAAGGTCTGTTTTATCGGGAAAATAGTTCAAATGTTGTGAAGCTTTAGTGTCTGGATTGTTAATGTACCCTTAAACGAAGCGTTCTTTCAACTGCAAACAGTTGTGAGAGGGTTTTCAATAGAAGATGCTGGGTTTTTTTCATGGAAGAAAGTGTGGTTGCAGTTTGATTTTAATTCAATGGAAGAACCCAACTTACAGAATACCTTGACCTGTCCAGTGTGAGAAAACATAGATCTCGGTTTTTGAGTGCATGTATTTCTAAGATGAAGTCCAGGTTTTCCAGTCAAGCAGTTGGAAAATAAGAAATGCACATGTGACACACCCCATTTTCCAGCTGGTTTTCTGCCTAACTGTAACTAGCAACCTCCTCCAGGGTCCTCCTGCCCCCCTCCCCCGTGGGTGCCAGTCAGTGTGCACCATCCTCCCAGCAATATTAGGCATTCAGCAGTGTGAAGGGTTACCGTTCAACCCTCGTGCAGTGCCAGTTTCTCCATGTGCCCTGGTGGCGACCGCTCCTCCAATGAGTGCCCACCATGAGCCATCCAGAGTCACTACGTTGTACTGGTCCATTCCTGAGCTTTTCCTCCACTCATCAAAATGAGCTGGATGAGCTTGGCAAGGACCTGGACCACACTCTCCGTCAGCCTTCTGGCTTTTGGAAACCAGCTCCGTATTAAGAGGGGTAATTGTGGCACATAAACCCTTTTCACAAGTTGCTCAGACTTCATTTTGGAATTGTTTCAGTCCTTGGCCCGCAGTGTTTTACTGGGAGGATGTTCAAGAACCTTTCTTCTGTAATGGCTCATTTCCATCCAGTTTATGTCTCGTTACTATATGTTTGTGTGTATATGTAGTAATTTAACTTAAATGGGTCTCACGTTCCTAATGTTTAGCTCATAGCGTATTTACAGAAAGTTGCTATATTGCTTCTCAGACTTTATTTTAGAAGGCTTAATACAGCTAGTGTCTTCCAGTTTCTATCATAAAGCAGATTATTCTGTACTTCTGCTTTTTTATTATTATTATTTATTTGGAATAATCTTGCTTCAATAGGAAATTTGTTAACTTACTTCAAGATACAATCCAACTATTACTTTAACCACCATGGTAATATTTCTTTCTGTCCAAAATATCTTGGTTGAAGTACAGTAGGCTTCACTCAGATTCTTCTACAGCTGCATTAGAGTGGTTTAGTTATCCTGTGATCAACTAATATCCAAAGCTTTTTCTCCCCTTCTGCCATTTAATTTGCTGAGTTCCAAGCTCAATGCAGAAATTCTTGCTTTCAGTTCCAGTGTATGCGTTTTGCCAGATTGCATCCTTCTTCTATTTCCATGTGCAATTTATAGCTTTTCTTTATCCTCCTTATATTAATTATGCCTCCTAGTTTTAGGGCACCATCATATTTTGTTAATATCCTCTAGGTCTTTGTGCCAAAATCACTAATGAAAATATTAAATTATGTTAGTTCCAAGAACACTTCTGGAAGGATTTAATAAGTTCTCTGGTTCAAGTTGGATATTCTGATGTTATTACAATCCAAGCGTTTGTGGACCTGCTACTGGCCCTTAGCAACAGAAGTATTTCTGGAGAGACTTATTGTGAGTTTTATAAGTTTGGTTGATGACTTTAGGGGTAAGATTTTACTCCTGGAATCATAAATAAGCATTTCCTTAAAATAAGAAATTATGAAATCCAAATAGTACAACGGGGAGGGGTGGTGAGATAGCTGAGACAGGATGACTATTTTGGAGGCATAAACAGACCAAGAAAAACGTCATCAACAAAAACGTTGTTTGTAGTTGAAAACAGCCTTCCTCGTAAGTTCATTTAGATCCTGCAGTACTTTATCTTTCCATCCCAAATCTCAACTTTTCCAGTTTTCCAGCTCTGCTTAGTGCATGCAATATTGCAGGATTGTCACGGATTATGAAAACCGGAAATCTTCTGATAATGTCATTGGGTTTGAATTTCGGTTTTCAGATCAATCGAGACTCCTAACAGCTTGAAATTTAAAGAGAATGAATTAATGAGAATTTCAGCTTCTTGTCTGACAATGACAGTGTGCTCTTCTCCTTCCCCTTTTGTTGTGAACCAAAATGCACAGTAAAAGGACAGAGTTTTGACATTTCTTTACACATTTAGTAAGTTAGTGGTCATGCTACCTTCTGCTGAAATGAAGGAGTCACAGCAACAGACTCTGCAAAAACAGCTGCATCACCTTATGGGGGAGGGGGGTGGGGGGCTACCTATTTAGTGCATGAAGCACATCAGTGATATATCTTTTATCTTTACAGGCAACAAATAAACCATGAAAAAATAGGAATTTCTTTAGTTTTTATCAGAAAAGCGTTATTGTACTTTAGAGTATTAAAGACATATGTCAGTATAGCTAAATGGGTCAGTAAAGACCCAGCTCATATCTGAGTCCTTACGTCTAACTTGAAAGAACACAATAATGTGAGCTACGTATTCCATCTATTTCTAAAGCTTGAGCTCTCCTTTGCAATCCTTCTCATTCCAATTCACTATTTAAATCCTAGTTATATTTTTTTTTTTTGCTGGCAAGTTACTATTAGATAAAGATTTGCACAAACTGTGTTGTGTAAATTCAAAGATGTGTACACAAACCAGTGTGTTCTGATTTCTGTACATTGCTTTGATGGCAACTGGCAACCATTACCATAACGCATTTGGGATTGTGGAATTGTCATTATTGGCACCAAAAGTTGCATTTGTAAACCACAAGACCTTCATATTATAGTTTCTCTAACTCATTTTTAGTGTTCTAGACGGCTATTAGAACAGCTGTAATTAAAGAATGAAATTTAGTGTAGCATTTTTAGATGAGATGTAAAGCTACTCGGTAGTTAAGTAGATGGATCTGGCTGCTGTATTCATCAGTTTGTAGCACACTGGGGTTTAATTTTCATTTGTTTATAAGACAATTGGGGGTTTCTTATATATAATATTATATATTTATTTATATGTTTATATATAAATGTATTTATCTATTTATTTATTTATTTATTTTTACCTGCATGGTATAAAGAAAACTAACAAACAAAATGGCCCAGTCAGAAACTGGAATCATCAGAATTTCACAGAGCAGAATTTTCCAGGTATTCCGTGGAATAGCACAAAAACTGTAAGCAAGGCCTAGTTCTCCTCACATTAGAAATACTGGAGATTGAGAATTGTTGTAGTTCCACTCTAATCCTAACTCTCTGTTAACTAATGATATCATTACCTCTAATCCAAAGGCTTTTACATTATGTATGGGTATCATCTGATACTCAAGCAACAACTTTTTTCATATGAATGTTGGATTCTTAGGATGAAGCTGGCCCTGTGAAGACCAGCATCAGCATCAGGCAAGCCTTACGTGCCGTTTTGGCCGCTGACGTGGAAATGCAGTTGATGCCTGGTCCTCAGGTACTCAGGGAGGCGTCTGGGCAGCGGGGACAGAGCCAGCATCTGGCAGTCCCTTTAATTCTGGGAACTGAACAAAAACCAGGTTGCCATTGCAGGGTGGTCTTTGAGTAGATCTTGATGATTTCTTACCATAAGAGACGAATTAGATAAATTTTGATCTCCTGTAAAGTTGTTCATAAGACATTTTGAGCTGTCAGTCTTTGCAAAAGAAGGTACACAGTCAGGTTATGGAAAGGATTACATGTCCCGACCCCTCCAGAGGCCAAGGGCCAGCCCCAGGGATCTGAAATCCCCTTCTGGAGCTCCCCGAGAAGCCAGTTTCAAGCCTGCAGGGAATTATGTTCTCCTCAAAGTTTAGCTTCAGTTAAATCAAAACAAATCCAGTTCTTTTTTTAGCAGAGCAGCTCTTCCAGCTGCTGACTGGAGCAGTCATTCTTATGCTATTTTGTTGGTAATGAGTAAAGTTTGTTTGTAATGTCTGCATCTCAACTGGAAATTAATTGCCATGGCAGTGGGGAGCTGCTCTTCTGAGGAGCCATGAACCCTTGTCTTGGTTTTAGTGAAAAGATGCTGAAAATGAGACACTCCAACAAAGCATTTTAGGCCCAGGCTTTTATTAGATATTTTATGCCAGATTCTGTTCCTGTGTTCACATTTGTGTTTGAATTCCCATCTGAGTTACCTTATGGATAGTATAGCACAATATAGTTTTAACTATTATTCTTTATTTGAATTCTGGTTATATCCAGAAGAATCAACTATGTCCATGAGCTAAGACAGCACTAGAGATGGTCTCTATCCCAGAAACTGGATTCCATAAGGTGAGACCCCTGTAGTATCTGATCAAGATGTATTTCATCCCATGGTCTCCTCACACCTGGATACTTATAATCAAATTTTTCACATGAGGACATGCGTTCCAAGAGCACGAGATAAGCTGCATTCCTACAAAGACTTGTCCTATAAGGTGCTAAGAAGAACCTGTGAGCTCTCAAAATATAAACAGTACACAAAGTTCAGTGGCTTTTACACAGGTGGAGCGCAATTCAATGGCAGAGCCAGGAAAATGTGAAGTTAGGGAGAAGTGAGGGCTGCCTAGCGCAGGCTGTTTCCACCACTTGCCCTGAGCAGGCAGAACAGGCGTGCAAGCTTTTCCACCTGCGAGGTCAAGCGAGGGAAACAGCCACTTGGCAAATGATGAGTTAATATAAATGTAAAGGAAGATAAACAACTGATTGTCCTATGTAATATGGTTTGGCAGTCTGGGAGAGAGCATAGTCTTTCAGCACCAATTCCAGTATGTGTTTGTGGCAGCACACAGACACATAAAGCTATGGGAATGGAAGAATTTCATTCCTGAAATAAGGAAGACAACCATCTCTTTGCAAGGAGGGTGAAAAACTGATGCACATGGCTGTAATCTGGGGAAATATGTCGCTGTAATCTAAATTAGGACTGATTTAAAAACAATACCACAAGAGAAAGAAAAAACAAAACCAAGAGAAACTGCATCTGTTATATTAGCACCTTTTTTCTTCTGGTTTGGAGTTTGGGGGGTTTTTGTTGATTTTTTTTTTTTACTTTGTTTTCCTCTTTATTGCATTTTATTATTTTTTTTTTTAGTAAAATTTGGCAGCTGTGTACCAGTCTGTTGCTGTGGCATATGACACAGTGATACATGCCTGTGACTGCTCAGGGTCCTAACAGAGCTGTTAGATCCCAGGCCATCTTCACCCCCAGGCATCACGGAGGTGCTGCCCCCTCAATCCCAGCCCAGCTGAGGTGGGCTTTCAGCAGCAGCCCCTCTCCCTTGGGCTCTCAGACAAGACGGTCAGTCTAAGGACACTGGAGGCGATTAATCCCGTTCTTATGTCAGAGAAGGAGGATGAGGAGGTTCAGCAGCACAGCCTTTGTGCACGTGATGCTTGGTGAACCCAGCAGGGAATGTGGTATAGGTAGAAGAGAGAGCACCATGATTTTCCAGTTCTTTTTAACTTGCAGTTAATAAATTTTTAATATTAATAATATTTAATATTGCTAAATACCTGAGCAATAGGTATTTAGGCAGACCTACACTCCAGCTAAGCACTGCCACAAAATCACTCATCTACATTAAAAGCTGCTGCCATCTTCGAGATAATGTTTTCTTTCTGTCTGATTTTTTCATCAGGCAGAAAGCTTAGCCATGGCACATTAGAAATAAAATACATGCACTTTAATTTAGACCCTGTGGTTAAAGTTAATTTACTTCAGAAGAAGCTGCTTACGCTGGTTAATTGCTCCAATCTGAAAAGAGAATCAATACCTCCTGGCTAAGGCTAGCAAGAGCAGATCTCATGGTGAGTCTGAGGAAGAACAGAAAAAAGGTTATGAACTTCATCACACCTCACATGTGATTGCACAGGCATGTGTGACTTTTTAACATTTAACATACTTTTTAAATCGTACAGTAATTTTTAGTATGCTTTTGTAGAAAATTCAGAAATTCAAAAGGATTTTCTTATTTTGCAAAAGAAATCAATGTATTTGTGCAGCACTCGAAAAAAAGACCCCAAGAAAAATAATAGCAACACAGTTGTTCTTCTTAAATAACATAAAGAAGTTTGTGCCTAACTTAGAGCACTTTCTTGGAGTTAAATCCTCAGGTAACCGACTTCCTGAAGAATGGGCCAGCTCCATAAAGAAAGAGATCATTTACAGGCTCCTGAAATTCTATTCCATTAGCAACAGCTGGTAAACACAAATGTAAAAAAAAAAAAAATAAAAAAAATTTTTTTGCAAGCACACTCGATCCTGCCTCTTTAACTTTTTACAGAGCTGCTTCACATGTCAGACTTTCCAAAGGAAAGAGCTAGGCTAGATCAGCAAGTTTGCTAGACAGCCGTTCCGTAACTATATATGGCTTCAAAAAGAAACTTCAGCCACAGGAGGCTTGAATAGTAATATTTTGCAGCCATGAATTAACAAGAACTAATTGAGCTTCTTTCTATGAATTACTGTGACCCAGAGATTCGAGGCAGAGTTGTTTTATTAGAGAGGAAACTGAACTTGAGGTGGGAGACTGGGCTGCCCCGCGGTGGGGTGCTAGGGTCCTCCCCGCCTTCCCACCATTCGGCTCAGAGTCCCCAGCCCCACCAAGCTCAGACCTGCTTAGGAACGGTGGGTTTTGCTGATCAGCTCTGCCAAGCACAGAAAATACGTTTTAAAAGAGCTCTGGAAGAGATGGGTTGCTTTCTGCAAATGCGGTGGACTGTTTAGACATGTAATTAATGTAGTCTCACACTTATGGAAACTTGGCCCTTCTGCTCGGGATGGTTTTTGGCTAAGGGTGTGTTCTTGTTTTGTTTTTTTTTTTTTTTAGGGAAGGAATGGCTTGTTATTTATTGCTGAGCAAAACGGCAAGCGCTATTAATATTGTAGTGCTGACAGAAGACAGCATTTTCCCAGTTTGCTGTGCTCTTTTCTCTTTCCCTTGAAATGCTTGTTCTCTTTCCATAAACAGATGCAAACAGACCAAACGTTTCCTGCAAAATAAGGCAGTGAGTACAAAGTAGCAACAGTAGAGTTATCTTGTTGATGAAAAGACATATTTTATTGTATGTCTGCACATGTCAAAGCATAAAAATTTCACCAATATGACAAGTATCTATGTAAAGGTGCTCGCCTGCAGCCAATTTTATGCCGTGCTGTACAAAGATATCAGGTATTCAGGCGTGAAGGGATGAAGTAGAAAGGTTTTTGACCGCTGTCTCCCCAGCTATATGATATAATGCAAGTTTTTTGCCTTGAGGCTTGCAGCCACAAAGCCCTTTTGTGATTATCAGTTGCAGTGGTGCTGCCCTGCCCTCAGAGCGCCAGAGCTCTGCGGGAGATGGGGATGCTGCTTGGTGGCCTGAGCAAGATCACTGAGCCCGCACGCCCCAAAATGGCTATAATTTGTCAAGCTTAAGAAAGAAATAAGAGTGTGGGGATATATGCCTTTGAAGGTTCTTTTAGCCAAATGGCTGATGTTGGGCAGACTCGCCCTTCCCCCAGCGTACTAAATTTCAGGGCAAGCTGAGTTCAGGCCCCTGGAACAGCTGACCTTTACAGCAAAAATGCTTTGCAATCCCTGACTAGTCGAAGCTGCCACAACTGAGTCAGAGACACATGCTGGGAAAACCAAACACGAGTGTTTCTCACTGCTATTGAGAAGAATGATATGATCTCAACCTGGTATTTTTTATTCTTTTTTTGTGTGTGTGTTTGTGTGCTGAATGTTTACTGAAGCTCTGTCCTTCCTAGCTGATGCTTTAAACACAGGATTCTGTTACCTAGAGGGGATTTTTTCCCCTGGTATAAAGAGTATGGCAAATAGTCTAGTCATCCTTCAGTTTATCCTTGCTTCCTATCCCAGGAGCACTAGAACCATGAAACTGCTGGCAGCTACCTGGAGTTGGACAAATACAGGTGTGACAGTAACTGCAAGAAAGGACAGGGACTGGGCTGTTACACGAAAATACTACTGTTCCAGTAAGCTTGTGAACCCATAGTGATTTATATTGTGCAACCAGAGCTCTACAGTTTTATTTCCTGGTCATATGAGCTTGAAGCCCAGTATGATAATTCAGAACGTTGATTAGAGGCAAGAAATATAAGAATCATTGAGGAAATATAGTAGTTTAGACTAAACTATTAAACAAGATAAAGTAGCGGTTTCCTAAAACTAACCATCAACCCAAACAACAACAGAAAACCCCCAATCCCCTCAATACTCTAGAAAACCACAAGAAGCAGAGCATTTCTTATTCACTGGAGAAATAAACAAAAGCAGTCTTCATCTTTAGCCTTGAGAAAAAGAATTAAAGCTGTCTGAAGTCTATCCAGAAAAAGCGCTCGTTTAGAGTTTATCATTTAGTGTATAAGTTCTGGGTGGAGACTGTAATTTATCTGTTGTTTGTTCAGAACTTATTGTTGCAGGGTATTCCTCTTAAGCAGAGCTTGTTGGTGAAAAGTAAATAAGAAATGGCTTCAGGAGATATAGGAAGACTGGTAACCAGCAGCCCAACTGTATATAAGTCTGTTTTCTCACATGTCACATTCCCAGCACTTCAGCCTACACAGGGTTTAAACTGGTTTGGACTTCGTGCTTTCTTTTGGACTGGGTAAGGCTGTGGTTATGCCAACAAAAAAATCCATGAGGAGAGAGGGTTGCACACCCAGTTAGTAGATGACTGCCATATCAGAAGCTCAGTGAAAAGTCAAGCAGCATAGGTAAAGCAGAAACAGATAGCTCCTAACGGAGCTACATCCTAGCCAGTCGTACGTACAGGTTTCCCAGGCACCATTCCTTCCAAATCCAGCAAATCCACTATGAACGATTCACCTTATTCCAATGCACAGGATCACGCTAAACCAAAGACCTATTGTATTCATAAGACTTAATGATTTTCTTCTCATTTTTCCCTACGTACAGACAAATGGACGGTACCAGAGAGGTTCAGCCTCTGCAGTGCATCAGCAGAAGCACACGTGCCTGTGTTTAGAAGTGATCTTGGCCAGTCTGAAGCAGAGAGATGATTTTTAAGTTCTTACCTGCTAGATCTGCTGTTAACAACTGCCTTGTTCCTCTCAGGTATTTTGTTTTAAAGACTTTAAAAGCCAAAAGCACTAAGGGTTTAACTGAAAATGTTTGCAGGGGGGGAATGTTCAGGTTTTCAGTAGCATGATCCTGGCTCGGTGAGTTATGTGGGGATTTAATTTTCCCCTGGGTTCCTTGGAAACCTTCTATAAATGGTTTAAACTTATCAGGCTGGTTTCTTTAGTCTGCCTGGCTCCTCGGTGTGTGCTCTCCATAAAGGCTGCCTTGGGTTTTTATCACCTCATCATTGCTCCTGGTTCACTGATAACAGCTGGTGATAAAGGAAATCTCCATGTAGGCTAAAATTCCCCTGAAAAAAAAGAACAGATGGAAGGCTTAACCTTGCCCTTGTTCTCATCCCCATAGGGTATTTCCAGGGAGGATGCCTTCAGCAATCCCAGGCTTATACTTTTTTGCCCCATGTTAGGATAGAACTTTGTTTTAAGTTTGAAAAGGCATTTCTAGTCACATTAATATAAACTTTGCTGCGGTAGCTGGTGCAGCTGCAGGAGCTAGCTGTGGACCAGCCAGCTCGGTACCTGTTTGCTAGTAGTGTAGCTTTTGCAGTCCAGAACTCACTGCAATCTGCAGTGTCAGGAGTGGAGGTAGGTAAATACCTGGACATTTATCTTGAGCTGAGATCTGGCCACAAACAGCTGCTATCGGTACTCGAGATAACACAAATCTGGAAGCTGTGCCTGTACATGGCAACCCAGTACATTATGGCTGCTGGAAAAAAGTGGTAATCCCACGGATTTCCCTAGCAAGGAGCCTGAACCTCTGATTTATCAGCTAATGGCTTTCAGTATCCAAGGTTATCATTCTGGTAACACTCCAGAGGACTAGGATTTATACCTTCAGCAAGCAATAAGGTAGAAGGGCATGTCTAGCTGAACTCTTGATGGCAGTATTATTTTTTTTTCTGTGAACCGATGTGTTTTTTCCCCGACGCCCTTCTGGTTTTCAGAAATCACTGGATTCGTGCCACTACGTCCATCGTTTCAAATTTCAATTGTATTTCATTTCAGGCAGCACTTAGAGAAATTTGCCATATTTACAGCATGTATAAGCAATTTCAAGGCAGCTTCACAATGCTCTAGGAAGAGCAAGTGTCCAAGAAAAATACAGCAAGAATAGTATAGCTTGATCTTCGTTAACTCATATGTTAAAAGAGTCACACGGTTGATGTGCAGCATGCAGCTGCACCTAAATAACAATGAGACCCAACAGACAGTGGTCCTTTCTGCTTCTAGAGGCATATGCTAACTGTCCTGGAACAGATATTGTTAATAAGGAGAATCACAAAATGATCATTTAAGGAAGATCAGCAAATGGATTTCCACTCTGAGGCAACATCTGTGCCTTGTGTGCTAAATGTAGTTCAGGGAGAAAAGGACCTCGCAATCCTGAGAAAATATTAGATGGCAACAATAGTGAATCATCCCATTCCTGATTAGAAGTCACTGTGTTTTTTGTTTGGATAAATGGAAAGAGGAAAGAACTGTTCAGCTTATTTCTCCATGGCCTGTAGCAGCAAACCTTTACCTTTGTGAGTGGTGGCACAGTGCTGAGAAGGGTTGGAGCCCTGAACCCCGCCTGCTGTGGAACAGGCACAAAGCAATGGGCTTTCTGATGCCTGATGCTCAGTTCTGAAACTGCAAATTTTCAGCACCCCTGTTTTCTGCCCATTGCACAGACACTTTCAGAAAGAGCATTTGTTGGGAACAAAAATATGCTGCTAACTCATTGGGATCTCTTGCACAGGTGACACTGACATGGGGAAACAGATCTCTCAAGCAGGACGGCCTGTTGCTGCCTGGATGTGGTGGGAGTCCCTGCTGCAAGGGTCCTTGCAACAGCATCTCCAGCTGGATCAGGTGAGACCCTCCAGGCTGCTGTCCTGCTGCATGCCTGTATCCTCCTGGGCTGTGGTCCCATGGGGCTGCTGTCAAAAGCATGAGCTGTTCCTGTGACCTCAAACTGTGAACTAAGCACCTCCAAACTGTATTAGCGATGTACAAAAGCCTGTCCTACGTGACCACCTGTCAGAGCAGTTCCTACGGAACGTTGGTCATCCTCTGTGCACATTTTGGTCAGTTCTGCAGGCAGAAGGGCTCGGGGCAGCTTCTTGGACTGCCAGGTTGTCCATCTGGGGTGTTATTCTGCACACCAGAGCGTGCAGCTGGTGCTAGCAGCTGGGACCCACACAGCGGGCACTGCCTGGGGGAATTTCTGGACCTTCCTAGATGTCCCTTTGGAGAGGTCCCCCAGTAATGAGTGCTGTGCTGTGAGGTGACTCCATGCCCCAGGTCAGCCCCATGGCTCCTCTTTGCAGATGAATGGAGGTCTGGGGAGATCCTGGACTACCCCAGGAGCTGATGGCTGAAGTGTGCTTGGTTTATGCACAGGCACTGCCCTTACACCCAGCTACACCTCGGTTGTAGCTATGGGACAAACCTGAATTTCATCCTTACCATTGCGGTTGTGCTGGTTTTGGCTGGGACAGAGTTAATTCCCTTCGCGGTCGCTGGTGCGGGGCCGTGTTTGGGATCCGTGCTGCAAACAGCGCTGGTGGCCAGGGATGCTTTAGCTCACGCCGGGCAGCGCTTGCCCAGCGCCGAGGGCTTTCCTGCTCCTCAGCCGCCAGCCAGCAGGCTGGGGGGCACCAGGGGCTGGCAGGGGACACAGCCGGGACAGCCGAGCCCCACGGACCAAAGGGACATCCCATCCCATGCGGCGTCACGCTCGGCATGGAAAGCTGGGGGAGAAGAAGGACGGGGGGGACGTTGGGAGTGATGGCGTTTGTCCTCCCAAGTGATGGAGCCCTGCTGTCCTGGGGGTGGCTGGGCACCTGCCTGCCCCTGGGGAGGGGGGAAGGGATTCCTCGCTTTGCACTCCTTGCATGCACAGCTGTTGCTTTACCCATTAAACTAAACTGCCTTTCTCTCAACCCACAAGTTTTCCCACTTTTACCCTTTGGATTCTCTCCCCCATCCCACTGCGGGGGAGTGAGCGGCTGCGTGGGGCTGCGCTGTCAGCCAGGATTAAACCGTAACAATTGTATAAGGATGAATATTGTAACTATGGTTCAGATTTCACAGACCTCGCCAAGCCTTTCATGGAGTGTTGCTGTGACAGTATTGATACTACCGGTGAGGTTTAGTTTTGTTGGCATTTTTTCTAAAATGGACCCTGAGTATCCCTGGAGCTGACTGGCTAAGATTATCCACATCAGCCTCAATTTCTTCAGTAAAGCAATGAACTAAGTGTTATAATTTGCATCAACAAGGGCAAAACGCTCCTCTCTCTGCTGTGTGCCTTTAAGGGCCCTCTGAGCTCCCACCCTGCTGAAGGCCATCTCCCGCAGAGTAACTCAGAATGGTTTGTGACTGTTCTCCGTTCTCCGTTCTCCGTGCTCCTTGTCCTGCTTAAGAGCAGGATGTGGCTGCGAAGGACTTGGCTGCTCTGTCAAGGCAATTGAGGTTTAGGTCAGCACGGTCCAGCCGGCTGCCTTGACTGCGGGCAGATCTGGCCCACTGCCCTTCTCCTGGGGGAGACAAGGAACAGCTGCTCGAGCCGTCCGACGGGGCTGTCGGAGCCTTCCTGGGGTACCAGCGTGGCCATGGCAGTGGGACCCGGTGGCTTTGGAATGGCGCAGGAGCAGCCGGGCAGCACCGCCAGCCCCAGGGCATGTAGGTGGCAGCAGCTGGGCTGGCACAGGGGCACGAGAGTCTGCTGCAGGGGAGGAGGGCTCTGATTAAAATATGAAACTTTGGTGGAATGGAGGCCTGGGGTGGCTGCCTGCTAGAGCTACAAGGCACTCAAGTTGTCAGCCTCTGAACTGGCGCTATAAGCCTTGGGGGAGGGGGGAGGTGTGGAAATAAATTATATATATACAGAAGAGATTCTGCTACAGAGTCTTTCTAGCTGTGTGCATGGCTAAGAATTAGTGTGAGGAATGGATTAGTAGCAAGCACTGTCTGAACATTTGTTTCTCCTCAGATATTTTAACATAAAAGGGACTGCATTCAAGCAGCAGGGGAAAGTTGATTTTAAAATGAGGAGATGTGTATGGTTTAAATATTCTATAGTGATGTCATGGCAGGAAGTTAAGTCCTGATTTTTTTCTGGTTTAAACTTAGTGGAAAGGGTAAGAAAATACTTCAGCTGTACGATTGCTGTGCCTCTAAGTGGTGTGCTGCACGGAGCAGCTGTGTCTGCATGTGCTGTAATATACAGCATACGTCCCCATGTACCCTTGGTGCAGAAGTCACAGCTCCCCTGTGCTTACAAGGAATGACACCGCCATCATCCCATTGCTAAATATGGTCCACAAAAGGCAGAGCTGTACATACAAACCCCCCGCACTAATCCTGTAAGGTAAAACATGTGTACTGTTATCTGTCTTCTACAAGGGGATAAACTAAAAAAGAGAGAACCTGTCAGTGACTACTTACAAGACAGTCTTAAAGCCCCCAAATCTATGAATTGCAACTTCCAGTACTTCCCTGGATGTCACGATATTTTCTCAAGGAGGCAACCAGCCTCGTACACACCGAGGTCAAACCAGATTTCTGTGCTAGATAACCCAACCTGCGTCCTGGATCAGGTTAGGTATTGATAGCAAAATGCAAGATGATTCCAGAGTATAGTATATTGCAGGACTCGCGGTCGATCTGGTCAAAGAAACTTTCAAAACTTGATTTAAACCCCCAGCAAGTATAATATATTGCAGGAATCGCAGTCGGTCGGGTCACAGAAACTTTTAAAACTTGATTTCAACCCACAGCAAGTGCTCAGACGCCCTGCAGTGAGACAGGCTGCCCCGCTCGCCCCGTGTGCTGCACAGAGGCTGCAGCGGAGGGCAGGCGCTGCCTGGGGTCTGACACAGCAGCAACCGTGAGAAGCGCGGAGGGAGAGAAAAGAGATATTGCTGTTCCTGCTCACACCTACTCTGTGTTTGTAGATGTCTTTAAGCTTTTTCTAGTTGGCCCAAGCATGGTGAGAACAAATCAAGCAAGCAGCTAGACAAAGCCTTGGCATTTCTGACCTATGTCAGTGTGGGAGCATCCAAGCTTGCATCCAAGTGTGCCTTAGGATCCAGCAAAGCTTTCAGGAAAGATTTGATGCTTTCTTTTTCATGTCTGAGTGGTGCAAGTAGCAGCAACCCTGGATGTTGGGGGGTTTGAGTAGTTTACATTGCAGAAAGGCAATGTTTTGATTATATTAAATAACTGTCAGCCTTAGATGTTGTTTACAATCTGAACTGTTGATCTTTTACATGGATTTTTTCCTGAAAGAAAATCAGTTAACACTCACCATTAAATCAGTGAAAAAAAGTACACTTTCCTGACATATATTCTCTTTGATGTTTACTAATTTGCAAGCGTCTCTGTCCATACTTGTCTTTATCATCTTCATAGTCACTGTGAGAAAATGCTATTTTCACGTTTTTTCTGGCTGATGCTGGTTTGCATTTTGTTCTGTAACTTCTAGTATTACATGTGGTTTAAATAGAAAAGACATGGTGGTAAAACAAAATTTCTATTATTATTTTGTGGGTTACCCTTAAATTGACCAGTACAATTTCAGAAATATAAAGCAATTAGTGGGAAAGGGAGAAAGGGCTGAGATGCCTGGAAGGATGTGTGGTCAGCCCATTTTCCAGACCTCCCCTCGGGAGATCACCCATGATGTGTGAAATGTACTGGCTCACCTGGCTGACCCACTGATGGGGATGATGCCTGCTTCCTCAGACCCTTGTCCTGTTAGGACTCAGCATGTGCTTCACTTTCTGAATATAACCAGCCATGCTGAGTTTGGTTGGACTGTGTACATGAACACAGTTAAGTACAGACAGGAATGTGGCCTTAATTTGTCCAAAAGCACGGATGGAAAAGCAGGTCCATTTTTTTCTTCTTATGAATCTATAGGGATTACCCCGTCACAGCGTGCTCCATCACTTCATGGTAAGTAGAGTTCGACACAATTTTAACCAGGCACGTAAAATACATAAACAGCAAATAGAAGGTAGTGCAACAGCTTTAGAAGAGCCCCCTGTGGCTCGGAATGGGCCCCGAGTCTTGTCCGTGTCCATTCCAGAGCCACCAAGAGGTAAGTGAACGGCTCTTCTCACATGGCAACCTGCACACGTGCAATACTGGCCTTTGCAGTGTCAGTTCAGGGGGAGCTTCAGTGTCAATGCAGCCAAGATTTAACCTTAAATACATCTCATATTTAGGATAGACACCGCTTATTCTTTTTTTTTTTTTTTTTTTTTTTTGTGGGGGGAGGGGAATCAGAATTCCCACATATTCCTTCAAAAAGGCTATTAGCATGGTTCTCACCATGCCCTACATGCTCCTCTCAAAACAGCATGCTGCCCAAAGTGTTGCTTCCTAAGCAGAGAGACTGCAGGCACATTTGCCTGGCTGGGCAAGGTACACCTCCACCCTCAGGTTGCCTGTTGGGATTTTTTCTGCCACTCTCTTTATTGCAGAGATCCAGCCATCTTTTGTTGGGTTTTCACAGGTTTACAGGTGATGAGTGCTGAGGAGCTCCTGGCGGGGGGTTGTTACAGCATCACAGAAAGGTGCCGGCTGCTCTCTAAAGGTCTGGTGGCTAAGGCTGCTTGCTTTCAAATCCCTCACAAAACCTGGCACAGACCAGCTCTCTCCAAAGAGTCACCTTCAAGATCCAGAGTCTTGGACTTGGCAGTGGAGCCTCCTGTCAACATCTGGTCCAAGAGAGGAGGGGAGGTAGGGCTGAAAGGGGATGCTTCCTGCGCCCATGCTGTCTCTCACAGATCCCACAGCAGCTGATGCTGATGATAGTGCCCAGAAGTGTGAATTTTGGCAGCTGCCTGAAGATTGCTAAGATTTTGGTGCTTCTAGAGGCATTATTTTGAGGTATGAAAGTCCTGTCTGCTTACGGCAGAGCTGGTGTCCGCATTCAACAGATCAGTATACTCGGTTTATCTGTTTATTATTAGAGCAGCGGTGGCCGCCCCATCCCTGGCAGTGTTCAGGCCAGGTTGGATGGGGCTTGGAGCAACTCAGTCCAGTGGGAAGTGTCCCTGCCTGTGGCAGGGGGGTTGGAACAGGGTGATTTTTAATGTCCCTTCCAACCCAAACCATTCTATGATTCTATGATTGTATGATTAGCTTCGACAAGTGGGGGACAGTTTACTTCCTGCAGTCTTACTTCACCGGCAAACCCTTCTGCTTTTAATAGGTACAGGGATTATGATGAAAGAAGATATTCTGTGCTGTTCCAGAGAGGATTAGACACCTTTCTATTTGCTAACGTGTTCCACTTCCAGCATATTTACTGCTGTAACATCTGGACAGAAAAAGATGTTTGGTAACCAGTGAAGTAACATGATAAAGTTACGATGTCTGGAGCAGATTGCTGTTGCGTTACTATGTGTTAGTCCCACACGGTGCGACACTATATCCAGTTAGTCACAGTGCCAGGTTTATATATTTGATAAAGAGATGAAAATGAAATTTTTAGTAGGGAAACAACAGAATAGAAAGGTTTCAGAGCAGATAATTTATTCCCTAAATTAGATTTCATTCATTTTTAATCACAAGAGGCAATTAAGTGTTTTCGTTGCATTACTTAAGAAAATATTTTAATTGCTCAGCTGCTTCTAATCAAATTGTGCAGCTAATTCTCTGAAAACGTTTGATAACCAAAACCATTTGTAAATGCCAACACTTCCGTACACCTCAGCAGAAATGAACCTCTGCTGAAAATCTGTACCAGAAGCATTCTCTGCTGTGATGACTTTTCTCATGCAACAACTTTGTCCCAAGGCTAGTCATCACGTATCAATAATTAGTACCAAATAGCTGGTGGTCAGAGAGAACTGCTCAAAAGCATTACGTACACTGTAATTTCATTAACAATAGAAAACTCTTTTTTGTATCATCTGGAATTAACACAATAAGCAATCTAGGAATTACAACTGATATCTGGAAATGCCTAACATTTCTGGAAACTTATGTTTCCAGAAACAGCTAATGGTTCCTGTATTATTCAGTGTGCTGATTCCCAGATGACTCGCAGCCCAAAAAAAAAGAAAAGAGGCTACTGTCTACAAGTAACTTGCAAGTAAGCCAAGTGCAAGCAAGCCAGTTAGAATATAGAGCACAATATCTCCAAGATTCATCTTTGACTCTGGCCAGTCAAAGGCAAGGGGAAAATTCCCATCACTTTCAGCAAGAGTTAGAGAAACTTTGTTTAGAAAACACAGTCCTCAATGTCTCTTTCCAAGTATCTTAGCTACTAAGTTAGTGAATTTCTCCATTTACGCTGAAGCAGCTTTGGAGTCCCGATCCCTTTTTGTCACTGCAGCAGAAACAACAGCAGCAGTTATCCAGATACCATTCTCAGAGGTGTGCTTACGTTCTTGACAGTGAATTAAAGACTAAACTGATTCCTTTTAGAAAAAAAAAGGAGGGGAAATAATGCTTATAAATGGAATAAAACAATCAAAAGATTTTATAATGTGCAAATTATTTAAATTTTTGCCACAGAATTAGTGGTCCTAGCTATGATTTATAAGGTGAGTCTTCTCAAAAGTTGTAGTATAATGCTTATTGCTCACTTTAACACTTTTGAAAATCCTTTTTTTTTTCTGATTTCAAATCCTACATTTTCAGGAACGTGAGAAACCACCACAAAACAAGCTTGAATTTGCAGCCTGTGGTTATCCGTGATCCCAGCTGGACTTCTTCAAAAGAAAGGTAGGTTAGTTTTAATAGATGCCTGAGTATGTTTTGATTAATGCATCCATCTCGGCAGCAAGACCTCCTTCTTGGTCCAAGTTCTTCAGGTTTACAAGTAATAAAAAGATTACAAAACACAAAAGATTACAAACTACTGTCTGTGATTTTTCAGAAAGTCATGTCGGAGAGCTTGGCCCGATACTTTGTAGGCTGGAAGGGTTCAAATGTATGCTGTTTCTTTAAACAACAGCAAGAGCAGAAAATGAGCAAAATGTGGTTCTTTGAAGACAAATACATAAAAATGCACCGGTAAGTTTAAAGGCAATGCCACTTACTTGCAGCATGTCTGACAAATCCTCAGAACTGTGTCGGGACAGCAGCTGGACCCCGCAGCCCCTCTGGAAGCAGATTCCTGGGGCAGCAAAGGTCAAGCACATCCCAGAATCGTGCTCTGCACAAGGTGCTTTGGGAGGCAAGTGTGAAGAGAACTGAAAAATGGAAGAAACCATATGATTTCATTACCCAAAGAAATCTTCACTGCCATTTCAAGCATTTTTATTTGTGGTGAACTACTCCTTCACCAAATTTATATTCAAATGACTCCAGTGCAACAAGAGGTTAAGAAAACAGGGGACGCGTCACCCCCTGCCATCATCCCATGTGCCAGTGGGATGACTTTCTACAAAAAGAGGGTGACTTTGAAGTCCAGTGCCACAGCACTCAGGAGCATAACCTGCAAAACGTATTGTGAAGATGACAAAGGAGTGATTTAGCAGGTTTGAAACCAAGGGTGAAATCCCACCTCCCACCGAAGCTATGGCACGGCGCCAGGGGCCAGCTTTCACCCGGAGGTTATTGCTGGTATATCTCACTGTACCACAGGGGTGCCAGAAAGGGGAATATTAATTGCCGCCTTTGTCAAAGCAATATTTGTGCCCTTAATGGGGTGAAAGAGGCCACAGGCTCCCACTAATCCTTTCTGTTCAGTCATTATTGCTGCCACCTGCGTATTTAATGCTGGCAACTTAATTAGGCAGGGTCTTCCTTGGGAGAAGAGCGGGAGGGGAAGGAGAGGCAACCCCACAGTTGTGGACAGGCTCCTTCTGCTCTGGAGGCTGCTGGCATCAGACAAACAGCACATGTTGCAGGTGTTTGACCCACGGAGGTGTCCTGCCCTGCCTTCCAAATGCGTCTGGAAGGTTTTGAATGTGCCTTCTTAATCCAAGGTTACAACAGTTGTCACAGCATCGCTTTGGTTTGATTGAACCTTCCTCAGGGTCCCGGTAGGAAAGTGTTTTAAATGCCTCCAAAGCTGCCTGCTGTGAAAACAGAAGCATTTATTCTGTTACTAGAGGGAAATTTCTCTTCTTTGTGCTTCTGTGGGTGTGGGTGCTGAGATTCTTCAGCAAATCTATGCTTGGGCATCACCTGTTTAACCCTGGAGGAAACCCAGGAAACTTCCAAGGCACCACAGCGCTGTGGTCTCAGGGTTTCTGGCACCCTGGCATGACAGTCCCGAGGAAAAGGCAGGCTGATCAGCTGGCACAGGCTCTGGGACCAGAAACCCCAGTGGGATTAAAGCACCAGAACAGACCAATCTGTGAGACCAAACATGGTGTTCAGAGGTCCTGAACGCCAGCAGCGAGGCTGGGACTTTCTTATCCAAGGCATCCAAGCTGGATGAGCCATATTTCCTAAGCCTAAATTAGCCTGCAAGCTTTACTCCATCCAGCTTCTTTCCATTAAAGCAGGTTATATGTCTTTGCTTCCTGACTGTAAACGTGGAAACAGGCAGGTAGTGTTCCTGCAGCTCTGCAGGACACCCGCACACGTTGGGTCAAAGCCAGTTGTAGCAAATGACCGCGCTGGGGCTCCAGGTCGAGCGGCCGAGGCAAGTCCCACCAGCACCCATCGCATCCTCTGCAGGAGTGCCCGCAAAGCCACGAGCAAGTCAGCTCCAATGCCAGCTCCTAAGTCACCCCCGTTCTGAAAAGAAGTCATAAATCCTAGCAGGAGGTATACATTCCCTATCGATACTCTGCAGCAACCTCAAGCAGGGGAGAATAACGCAGTGTTAGGGCTGCTGAAAGAGTGCTCTGTGTGCAGCGAGTCATTAAAAACCTGTGGAACAGTCAACCGTGACTGCACAAAAATAAATATAGGGCTGACTGTAAATAGTGCCCCCTCACCTGCTTCTTCAAGCAGAATTTTATAAGAATGTTTGTTAAAGGGAATTATTTTTATTTTTTTTTTAACAGGGAAATTTTTGGTATAATTCAATTGAAACCATATGCTTGGTTTTACGCTGCTCAAACAGAGTCAGCCTAGTTTTAAATTTAATACACCGTTAAAAACACCTAAATAAAAATCCAAGTTGAATGTTTTGGGATACAAAAAGGACATTTTCCAACTCCTAAAAAACAGATCTGGGAATACAAGTGAATTTTACTATAGAAGCATGTTTTGTTTTATTCTTTAATTGCTACATTGGGAAAGGTATGGGTGAGAGGAGTTTAAACCAGCTAAATCCCAGGATATTTTTTTTCCATCTTCTCTCACTTTTATCTGACAAAGGATACTATTATATAAATATTTCAGTTTTATCTAAGGCAGAGAATAGAAAGGCTAAACCATTTCAGAGACGTGTTTAACAAAAGTACATGCAGTTGGTTAGCCCCGAACATGTAGGCTCCCACTCTAAATTCACAATCAGGGACTCTAAAGGATCCAGTGAGCAGAGGAAATTTGATGACTAACCAGTATAAAATGTGTCAGGATCTAGCTTTTATTCACAAATTCATACCTGATTTTAATACATAAGTTTATGTGTGTAAATGAGAAAATGCCATCCTTATAAAGGTGGCAAAGCTGGAAATTATGCGCTGTAAAATCTGCTTAAAATGTTGGGGAACCGGCCTAGAGAATAGGCGTGAAGGTTCAGCTTTCAGAAAATTTAGATGTTTTTAAGACCCTGCCTCAGATGAATACATTAGATCACAGGACTGCAAATCCTGAGCAACTGTATCAATGGATTCCCATTGGGAATGACATCAGCATTCCTCCACCAGACTCTCCTAGGTTGCTTCCAAGGCTTTTATTCAAATTCTTTTCCAACTCTGCCTGAGCAGAACATGTCAGATCATAAGCTTGCTCTATTTTGCGAGAGGGAGAGAAAGAAAGAGAAGAAAAGTCAGGGTCTTTTAAAAACCCCAAATAAATCTTATTTTACTTCTAACAGGTTAGAGGCAAGGAGAATGCATTATTATGAATAATTAGTGAACTATGTTTCTGTAACATCTGCAAAGTGTATGTTTTCACATACAGCCTTTTCACGTTCATATAGAGCATTAAAAATAACACAGACAGGACTGAAAATCAAATCAACTTTCTAGCAGCACAATAGACTGTCTCTGTAACAAGCCACATTTACAGTCATGGGGAAACTTCTTAATGTGCAGGCCAATAATGATGCTTTTTTAAGTGTTTTCATTTCCACTGAGGAAGTGTTATTATTTCCACTTCAGGAACCTTGCTGAAGAAATGCTAGTGATACTCCTTTTGGAGTTCAAGGGTTTTCATCAACAGACAGAAATGGAGCTAGTATTATAATACCAGTAAATATTCACCCTTCTTCATCTCTCTTTTAATCTCTTCCCTTCTTAGGAAGCGTTCAGATGCATCACTTCTCTTTGCAAAAATAACCTGAGCGCCTCCTCAGTTTTTTTCTTGAAGAAAATTGTATTTATATAAAGTAAACCAGCACCTGCTACACAGCCAGGCTGCGGTAAAATCTCTTTCTGTATTTTTCTGCCAAGGTTGAGCTCGTTTTGATGTTGGCTGAAGCTGAAGCAGATTCAGTACTAATTGTTTATTCTTCTGAGACAACCGTCCTGACAGACCCTTTCTATTATTCACATCCAGCCTCATACCCAATACTTCCTACAGCTACTCGTGTTTTTTGGATTTGGCTCTTCGTCTTGCTTATCCAAGAAGGGCCGGCGCTAAAGGACTCAGAGAACTCTATGCCCAGACACAGCTGAGCTTTCAGCCTGAAACCTATGAAGAAGAAAAAGGTTATTGCCATCTGCCAGCCTTCAACGTAAGCTAACAGCAAAGTTGTTTTCTCCACAAATTGGTATCGGAGAAATGTCTTGTCCAGCTGTTCCAATTCTGAATTAAGGGCACCCTTCTGACGAATTCAAAATTTCAGTGTAACAGCAGATAAGCATGGTGGTCCTGGAACATTCAGTATGGTTCATGCTGTGGCGTATTCAATCCTAATTTCTGTTGCATTCCAAAGTTCTACTGCATGAATATTAAGTGCATTATAAAAGTTTCATTCTATATTTTTTTTTCTATTCTGCAGAATTTCTGGCATATTCTTATGGCAATTTTCCTACAAAAAAAACCCTGGCATTATTCTTTCATGGGCTATTTCATGCCCACCTCACTTGATGCCATTTGAGTGTTTAGTGCTACACCCTACAATTAGAAATTGCACACACATACTTGTTAGTCTCATGTTTAAACAAGGTATCTTTATGTAAAGCTATAGAACAGTTCCCAGCAGGAAAACAGAAGCCAGTAGTCAGAAAACAACATTTATACCCTAAAGCCTGTGGGGCCTTTAGGACCATATAACATATATCTGTTCTCCAAATTAACGGCCATTTATATCTGAAACATTCTGATGCTGCAAGGTTTACCGTGATCCGTGACAGAAATAGCAAGCCTGCGTAAGCCAAGAACCAGAAATGAAGCACTGCTGGCAGGGGAAAATTATGTGAGCATCACCTGAAGCCCAGTGCCAAGCTGCGTATTTGCCATCAGTTATAGGCAGTTTCTGGCCCAGAGGCTGATTGTGGTGCTGTTGCAGGAGAGGTCATGCAGAGTAAATTCTGCAATTCTTTATAGTACTATAAACCTAATGCGGTTCAGTGGAAAAACAATGGCTTTACCACAGCAGAGTGTATCATGCCAAGTATTTGGAAAAAAGACAGTATCAGTATGCCGCTTTAATTTTGTTTTCAGTATTTTTCCCTCATTTTATGCAAAAGGAATTTTTAAATGCTTGAGCAGGCACGGAGGGTAAAATACTGTCACGCTGAAATCAATGGGCCTTTTGACAATACCAGGATTTCAATGAAGGCCTTCATGGGAGCATGCCACAAGGCGCAGCTGTTTCTTGGATGCATCCCAAAAGCTCCCCAGATATCTGATCTCAGTCAAACTACCCCTATGGGTTCCCAGCAGAAAATGCAACATTCAGCAGAAAACAGCTCGCTCTCCTCCCTGCTTCTCTCCACCCCGCGTTTCTGGTATTCCTGAGAAATCCCTTCTGTCCTCCTTCAGTTTTATTGCCCTCTGTGCCTTCTAGATAATGCCAGAAATTACTTTGCAAAACTCTTTGTTAACACTTTTTTTATGTTATTTCAGCCATTGCTGTGGAGTTCCTAACGCCATTAACTGTGTTGACCATGTCTGACCCTTCAGCCCCGGTCTTGATGGATAAAGGTAATCGTTACTTTCAGTGTGTGTCTTTCAAAAGAATAATATATATATATATATATGATTTTCATTTGTACGCACGTGGTTTTATGGACAATTGAAGGGTATTCATATTAGATTATCTTGGTGCGTTCGCAAGACTTTTGCCTTTTACACGTCATTTTGGACTGAATAACAGCTACTCATGCACAGTATTGTTCTGTCGATGTAAGCCTACATCTTTTCCATTGTTTGGTGCTTTGCAGTTGACACTTAGGATTCTGTTGGGTTGTAATCCTGAATCATAATAGGTATTGCCTCGGATCAGGCTGTTGTGTACCTTTCAGCAAGTTCCAGCTTTTACCAAAGCTTTGCCCACTGAGTCACCAAGGCTGCAGATCCCGTACCGCAGACTTCCTTCAGAAGCAGACATTCCAAGTGGGTTACTTGGGGAGAAGCTATTTTGATGTAAAATTTAAATAAAACTCGGATAATGTGTTGTGGATTGAAAACAGCAGTGGCTGGGAGTCGGCAGCTGCAGGAGGGAGCAACAGACACCTCTTAGTCTCTGAATGTTTGAAGAGACGGAGAAAAAGGATTTACTAAGGCTGAATTCTTTTTACCCACTGTGACACTGGTGAAAGCATAACCATGCTGACAAAGCTATAGCCGAGTGATTTACAGCGCGGTGCTTCCATCAAAAGACCTCAAAAGTGGAGTCCACCACAAACCAAGCATCAGCCAAACCAGTCAGCTGGCAGGAACACCAGCCTGGGTGGAAACTTCTGTAGATAAAGTACTATGGCTGGCAAAGAATTGGGAACCCAATAAAATATTAGGTGAAACAAGAGCATCCTGGGAATAAAATTGTTTGAAAGAGCCCCTGTTGGCAAACACAGGCCAAGGACAAATGCCAAGCGGGCTCAGTTGAATAAGCTTTAAACCTTTTATAGAAAGCTGAAGCACAAAAGCTTAGCCTAATCCAACCTATTTATACGAGTGTTTTCTGAACTTAATTACAAATTTAAAATGTTTCCAAATGTGTGGAGTGTTTCTGTTTGGATAGCCTGTCTGGCCTGGGTTCTCAGCGGCGCAAAAGAAGATGCCTGGACTCTTGCAAACATGGCTCATCTTGAGGTGTATGTGCACGTGGCCATCGCTGACTCCGGGGCTCGAAACGACTGCTGTGAAGCAATGGAGTAAGGGAAGGGTCCAGCTGTGACCCTTGCTGCCTCGGGGTTAGGGTTTTGTTGCTTGGCTGACCGGTAGGTTTATTTTTTGCTCATGTTTCTTGGTGTTTGTTAGTCTTATGACCTTCTGTGCTTACGTAAAGCGCTCCGGCAGGCTCTGAAGTCAATGCCGGGGAAGGCTGATAGCACAGGTTATCGTGCAGCGTTAGGGCCATGCTGACAGTGGGAGCTTGCACCGGGTGCAGCTGTGTCATCTCTGAAAGGGCCTGGCCATGTTGCAAAGCCCACCAGCGAGCTCCCAGGAACCTGCCCACGGGTAGCGGGGGCAGAACAGGCAGCCACCATGGGCAGGGATGTGGGGCCAGGGGAAGAGAAGAAAAAGGGAGCAGGCAGTGGAGCTCGACTTGCTGGAGCAGGAGAAGAGCAGCTGATCCCTGCAGTGGGCTATCGGCCCCACGTGCGCCCGGAGACGGGACAGCCTGTGGCTACAGAACGAAGCTGCTGCAAGGGAACGGGCTCGAGACTGTGTTTGGAAGCCTAAAGGTGTCTAAAGTCACGTCACCATAAGAAATGGTAAAGCCAAAGTCCCCCAAGTCCCTTCAGGCTCTGCATTCTACAGTGCCCAGTGTAACAGTGGAAAAAGCAGAGCTACAAGCTAAGCGTCAGGCCTCTTTCCCAATGAAGTTAACTGTAACCATCGTAGCTATTTGCATCACGCAGAAAGTATCAGGATGGCAGCTAAAGTATTTACATTAAAGAGGCGTCATAAATATTTTTGCATGCAAAGCCCTCACGAACAGCAGCAGGAGCCTTCACTCTGGCTGACTGCAGGGTCTGGTACAACCTCTGCTAGCTGATTTTTTTCCGTGGAAGGGGAAAGATGCTGTGAAAAGAGCCGGTAACTTTACAGACCTTTTGTGATCTCACCTTGATTTAAGAACCCAAACAGAGTAAGGACAGATTTACACAGGTTTCGTGCAGGCACCGACCCCGCTGTAACACAGCTACTGGATTCCCGTGGAATAATGTATCAGGAGGGAGAAACGCCGGAGGTTTTACAGAGCGGACTGCACCTGGATTTTCCTCAGCCGCGCCTGACGTTTTGTTTAACGGCAGATTTTGCATCTCACCTCCCTGTCTGCACCCTACACCTTGTGCTCGGACCCCCACCTTCCTCCCCCGGGTCTGGCCTGGGCGGGGGGCGGGGGCTGCTGCCCCCACCGCGGCCCTTCGCAAAGGGGGGAACGAGGGGAGGTGCCGGTGTGGGGGTCGATGCCCGGGGGCGGGGGTACGCGCCGCCCCGTGTGTCCCCCCGGGGCGATGCCCGGGGGCGGGGGTACGCGCCGCCCCGTGTGTCCCCCCGGGGCGATGCCCGGGGGCGGTGCCCGCGGTCCATGCCCGGGGCGGGGGGCGGCCCGGCCCTGCGCGGGGGCCGCTCCCCGCCCCCCCTCCCCCCCGGCTTTTAAGGCGGGCAGTGCGGCGGCCCCCGCCCAGAGCGGGCCAGGCCTGCGCCGCGCATCCCGGCCGGCCCGCAGCGCAGCGCAGCGCAGCGGGGCCGGGCAGCCCCATGGGGCGTGGGCGGCGCGGCCGGGGGCAGCGGGGGCCCGGCCGGCTGTAGGCTGCCCGCCGCCCGCCGCAGCATGCCGGCAGCGCTGCGCCTGCTGTGGCTGGGCTGCCTCTGCAGCCTCTGCCGCGGGTACTTCGAGGGGCCGCTGTACCCCGAGATGTCCAACGGGACCCTGCACCACTACTTCGTCCCCGATGGGGACTACGAGGAGAACGACGACCCCGAGCGGTGCCAGCTGCTCTTCAGGGTGAGCGAGCAGCGGCGGTGCGGCGCGGCGGCGGCGGGCGGCGGAGGGCTGAGCCTGCGGGAGGAGCTGACGGTGCTGGGCCGGCAGGTGGAGGACGCGGGCCGGGTGCTGGAGGGCATCGGCAAGAGCATCTCCTACGACCTGGACGGGGAGGAGAGCTACAGCACCTACCTGCGCCGCGAGTCCGCCCAGATCAGCGACGCCTACTCCAGCTCGGACCGCTCGCTGAGCGAGCTGGAGGGCAAGTTCCGCCAGGGCCAGGAGCAGGGCGGCCGGGAGGAGGCCCGCCTGGGCGACAGCTTCGTGGGGCTGCTGCTGCACGCCCGCGCCCTGCTGCGGGAGACCCGCCACATCTCCAGCGGGCTGCGGGACAAGCACGACCTGCTGGCCCTCACCGTCCGCAGCCACGGCGCCCGCCTCAGCCGCCTCAAGAATGACTATCTCCGCGCCTGAGCCGCAGCCGGCCCGGCTGGGGCGGCACCGATGCCCCGGGGGAAAAAAACCACCAAAAGACACAAACAAAAACTTATTTATTGCCTTTGACTTCCTAAACAATTAACGCCTTTTTATAAAGCGGGAGGTCAGAGGTATGTTTAAGTTAATATCGCATATTTAAGGAATTACCCTGCGTATAGCGTTCATCCAGCGTTACAAAGCCAAGGTGGCTTTCTGGTCCCCCCGCCCTGCCGGGGGGACGGGGCGGGGGGAGGCAGGTGTGGGGGTCCGTGCCGCAGCTGCTGGTGCTGCTCCCGGCCCCCACCGCCAGCCGCTGGCCGCTGTCACCTCCCTAACCGTGTATAACGCTCTGTACGCCGCGCACCTCCAGCGCTCCGCTGCGCCCCTGAAAGCCGGGATGTCCGCTTGAAAGCCGGGATCTATTCTGGCAGGATTTGTACCCTCCAAGCTTGTCTATCTGTGACTCTATTGTAACCCCGCGAGCCAGCCAGAAGGGCTTATGTCAAATCCTAAGAATGCTGATGTGGATTTGAAGAAGGAGCCCCAGCAGCGATGCTCGTTTCAGATCCCAAACGTGAGAGCCAGGTTTCTAAAAGCACGTTTCCAAAGCAGACGAAAAGGTTTGGCCTGTGCCACCACAGTGACGCTTCTTGTTGGTGCCTTTGTACTTTTGCTAGCTATGCTATTAATAAAACTATCGGTGCGCCTAGACAATAGCAGAAGTGCCTCGTGGGAAGGGAAAGGAGAAGGAGGATTGTTTGGGTTTGTAGACTCGTTGTTATCTAGTTGTCTATTTGGGGTAATACAGCTACTAGGTTACAGATAGTGCAGGCAGAATCACTGTTTGGATGACAAAAAGTTCCTATGTTGTTTTAATAAATATCTAAAAATGATGTGGAAGCATACTTTTTTACTGTTCTGCTTGAGATGCTCTTGATTTAGAACATGCTGTTGTAATGTGTGTTTTCAGCAAAAATTGTATGTAGACCCTGCCAAATGAAATAACTCGCTTTTTTAGTAAAAACAAATAAAAACTTACAGACCCCAGAGGTAAGCAAGTTTCATTAAAAGTAATGATACAGGAGGGTACGTAGGGCGGATATTTTATGAGTTCCAAAGCCTTTTCAAGAAACTAGCAAGCCCACGGCACTGGAAGAGCAACTGTTGGCACATTTGAGGTCTGATCTTGTTAACCCTGCTCATGTTCAGTTATACTTTGGTCTGCAGACCGTCCAGTCTGTAAGGTACCCAGCAAGGCAGTGGGTCAACGTAAGTCACCTGGGGCCAGAGTGCTGAAGGCACCAAGAAACGTCTGATGAAGGTAGGTGCTTACGGAATGTCTGGACCACCCAGGCAGCTCACTTTCCCTAAAGGCAGTGCGGTATAGCTCCCACCAGGATACCTTAGATGTCAATTGGCACCTTTAGATCCCCAGTATCTTTGAGGACCTGCCTGAAGAAAATGAAACATTTTATTTACAGACTTCAGTGGAACTGCTCAGTGTTGTTTTTGAGTATGTCGTCAAGTTAGAAGGCATGACAGGGGACAGGGTCTAGGTCTTAAAAATTATTTTGTGATACTTTGCTTGCTGCTAGCATTGGCTAGCACAACACAAGAGCGAAAAGGGCCACCTGAGTCACTGAGTTGTCTGCCCACTGTCACAGCAAACCATATAGCATTTGTGGGATGGACCAAACCCTAGAAGTATCTGAGGGTCTCATTCACATCCAGTCTCTCCTTTCTCTTGGAATCTTACCTGTTTAGAAGTAGGTACCAAAGATGTCATGAGGTTCTATTTGTGCCCAGGTGCCTCTTAAAAGGAGTTTTAGTCTCTGCTTACCCACTTGCTGAGTTAACAGATATAACGTGAATTGTAAACATCAGAAAAGAAACTCAAATGGCAGGCCATGCTGGGCTTTTAGCCACATGAGAGCAGTATTCGAACCATAATATAGAAAAATAGTAGTAGTAGTAGTAGTAGTAGTAGTAGCAGTGTAAGCCACAGCATCATGAATAAGCTTGAAGCAGCTTGGCTATTCTGTGGGCAGTAGCAAACTTTTAGTCAAGCTCAAACTATCCCAACATACACGGCATACCAGGAGAGGCAATGTTTGCAGGGCGCTGCTTTGAAAAGGAGATTATGTGACCTGTGGAGACATAATGTTATCACTCGTTCTGCTCAATACCCTGTCTATAAGTTGTTATCTGATGAAACAAATCCATTTCTTTAAAATCCACACTATGACAAATACGAACATTTTGATAAATGTCTCCATTGACATATGTTTCAGCAAAGTATAAACATTTTTATATTTGAAATAGAAACAAAATCAGAACTCTGCTCTGTAACATTGATTATAAAAGGCTTTAGATGTTCTCTTTCAAAAAGAAAATGCGTACATCTGAGTCTGGCCTACACATAAGTTCACATATTTAGTAAAAAAGGCCAACCTTACTGTGAAGGTTGAACTGTGAAGCCAGTACAAAACTCTTTTAGGACTTTTAAATCTAGTAGGATTTGATTTATGTAATGTTGGCTGGTCTAAGCAAACATGTATATTAAATGTATCCATTAAATAAATCAATTTTGAGTCAGAGCTGGTACATTAAATGGCTTTTATAAATCTGCAGTGCCTGCAGGAACTGGGTGTTTAGTGATGGCCAGCAGTGTAAAGTTTTAAAGTCAAAATAGCTCTTTAAAAACTATGAAAGCTACATTGCAACTCTCTTTGCAATCTTAAAATTATCTTCTGCTTTAGCTTTTTTATTTGATAAAACTTATTTAAGCAAAAGAGATTAAGATTTTCTGGTTTTATGCAGCCTATTGCAAATGGTAAAGGCCTTTTTATATCACTGAAAACTCAGTAAGGATTTTTAAGCAGAGAGCTTTAAAAGGATGATTGTAGCAGCTATTTTGACCCAATAGCTCCTCCTGTTGTGTTTAAACATTGCATCAGTATTGGGCTCTTTTTTTTTTTTTTTCCCCTTTCCTTTTTTTTAAATTTTTTTAATGCAGAAGTTTGAACCAAGGTTAAGCTGACTTGGTCTTTTTTTTTTTTTTTTTTTTTTTTTTTTTTGTGATGTACTGAAGATTTTCAAAACAGGTACTGTTTTCTGAATTTATTAGAGTTGATGGTACTGAAGAGAAGGCATCAGTGTTTTCTGAAGCAAAATAACAATCAGCACTGGATGCTGGAACAGTCACAGAGAGCTTACTTAAGTTTTCTTTGCTGCTCAGCCTGTGATTTAACTCCTCAAGAGTCAAAGCAAGGCATTAGGAGATGCACCTCTGCTCCTCTCCAGGTAACTTTTGAAGACAGTAGTGCTCTGCTGTGGACATTCTCATTCACTGGCACCGACGTGGAGAGGGAGGAGCTCAGAGTGTGAGCACGGAGCACACTGTGCTCTCACATCTGCACCGATGAAAACTTGGGAAAGAAAAGGCTGTGCCTGCCTTGTCTCAAGTCCATGGCTAAGAACTTACCGGGGTGTGTGTGGGGGTGTTACAAATTGTGGCTTTCTAAATTGCCACTTCCAAAGTTTTTCAAAAACACAGTAAGCCTCTCAAAAATCCTGGGCGCGCCAAGCCGGGTGTATGAGTTGTCTGAAGCTCAGCTGATACTTCTGTAGTTGTCACGTGCTGAGACGTGGGTTGCCAACATACATACCTCAGAAGCAAAAAATAGACTTGCCTTAGTCAATGGAAACAACCTGGGGAGCTACAGAGAAAGCGTCAGCTCTGGCTATAGTCTCACACAGAAAACACGTGTTCTGTGGAGAAATTCTGCTGGGTGCATCTGTTGCTGTTGGTCAGTTGTCTATTTAGATGGGCTTCGTGTGACTTCACCTAAGTTTTCAGCTAACAGAGAGGTGTTGTTTAGTTAAATGTATTTGACAGCCACTATTCATGAAGTAATCCTGTATGTTCAAAATCTGGCATTTTTTCTATCTTTTAAAATGTATTTTTACTTACAGCCCACTGGGGAATTTCTTCTCTATTACTTTGATTTTTGGCAAGCCATTAGCAAAAGTTGAACAATTTGTGGGTCCGTATTTCATTCCTGAAGTATGTGAAACTGGCAAAAATACTGACCCCACTACATGCTTTTAAAAAAAGCCTTTATTAGAATATATACATACAAAAAGACTGTAACTCTCTGCTTATTTTATTTTCTTCATAGAGTTGTCATCCTGCCTACGAGATCAGTTTACGACTGGAAAAGGCAGGATTTAATGACGAATTCTGTAACACGAAAAACATATGGTCTCCATAATCATTACATTTTTAATGATGTGGCTTGGACAGAGTCATTCATGGCTTGTAGAGCCATTCGTCCTTGAAAACTGCCTTACCTTGGGGAGGTATCGCTGACAGTCTCCAACATGCCATTAACATTCCTTCATGGGGAAAGACAATGCCAAGCGTATCGTATTTTCTCAGATGACAACCTTCCTTTGGCCATACATATACCCCTTTTAAGTGCTCAGAAATTGCCAATGTAGTAGTAATGGATTGTGTCTGAACTTTTTCTGGGGGCGTGGGAGGGTGTCCTTGGAGAAGGTTGGCTTAGGGAGAGATTTGTTAGCAGCGCTAAATATTGGCAAGTATTTTCCCATACTTTTTCCACGCTACAAACATTTCACTGTGACAAGAGTTACCAACATAAATTAGTTTTAGTGTAAATAATAGAGATTTTACTATAGACAGACTGTCCAAACTGCAAGGTGCTTTTTTTTTTCTATCTACCTATCGTCTCTTTTCAAAAATAACTTGATCAAGATTTTCAGTTTAGTGCTAGGTCCAAAACAATTAATTCAGTGGGCCTTTGGTCTTAGGTTCTTAGCTTTTTTACTTAAATCTAAGAGCTTATTATGCTTTTACCTGGGTAATGATAAAGAATTCTTTCCCATATGCTTTCTGCGTTGACAACTCTTTGGTTAATCAGGAGCGGTCAACTTTCCTTAATAGCAGGCTTTGTCCTTCTTAATGAATATGAATTTGCTTCTGATTTAATGTGATTTAACTGAGATTTGTATTAAAATTCAGAGTAAATTAAGTGCATATGTTAATTGCAAATTATTTTTATGTTTTGATGCTTTCTTACAGAGTGATATACTTACTAACTCTGGACTCTAACAGAGGCACAACAAAACACAAGTTAGTTCATAACTGGGTCAGCACACAGCTCAGGATGCTATCAAGTTTGTAATTTTAAATATATCTTGCATAACCTCTAATTTCAGAAGAGTAACCCTGGGAGTGGGGGGGATGGGGGTGGGTGGGCAGGGACAACTGAATGGACAACAGGTAAACCATGCTCAGGTTTTTCATGATATGAGCACAGAGCAATAAATCTGACTGTACATCAAGAATGAACTGAAGTTCACCCTGTGCTCCTTTACCCTGGAAGCTAATTTGCAACCAGGCCCAGTTTTCATTTCTGACATTCATATTTCTGTGGCAATTAGGGTTTTCAGCTAGCCAGGCATTTGACTGTGCTACATATATATTTATTTATAGCTCCTACCCTAATCACCTTTTCACTGTGTCTGGTTCCGCAACCATTTGCAGGCTGCATGGTATGAATTTGCTTATACTGTCTTACTGAATTTAGTATTAATTTCTTTGTGTTTCTAAGCTACACTTCAGCCTGCCCTGCCCCACAGACCTGCTTCAAGCTGCTGCTTACATGCCCCCAGCCTGCGCGCAGAGCTGATGCTCACAGGACCAGGAAAACGTCATTATTGTTGGTATGTCTGACACCACTGGGAATACTAGTCTAGTTCATAGCCTTATAATGTTATGTCAACGTAACAAATTTATTGGCTGAACATCAGAGTTTCCTTCCTAAGGATGGTCTGCTTCTTATGCTCTTCGCATGCTAGCCTGTAACTTTAAATTTTGCAATGCCCTTTACCTACTAATTGCTGCCAACCTTCAATGTATTTGGTGGTAACTTACTGCATAGACTCGTAGTCACATGGAAACCTATGGCTTCACCCCCATGATATCGTACCTCCCCCTATGAGTGACAGCGACAGAGCAAAGCCCAAAGCGAATCAGTAAATTGATCGTGTGCTAAAGGGTTCAGCAAAACCATGTTGGTTGTGACAGTAAAAAGGCACGTAAATGCACAGTAAAATAAACAAGGTCCAGATTTCCACTGTGTAGCACTTCTGACATACCTCTTAAAATTCTTTCTTTTATGGATATGCAGCAAACACAGGCACAACGCTAATGATTTATATTTTTCTGAGTTATGTCACCTTGAAGGCAGTTTGTTTTTATTTCCACTCAGGATACTTTTCCACTTGCGTATTATGTAACAGTCCTTATAAAAATAAAGACCCAGTATTGCAAGCACCTCTTAGCTCCAGTTACTGAATGAGACTTATGACCGTTTCCATTCTCACATCCTCCTTATTATGCTTATAGTACTTCAAAATGTTCCCCTTTTGGCTTGGAAAAAAAAAAATCTCTATTATTGGTATATGTACAGCTTTTCTTCCTAATGTCTAAACATAATTTCTTCTGGTTCTTTTTTTTTCAGCCTGATGGGGATTTATATGTATGCTTATATACTTAGTTCATGTTCATAACAGATTTCACTCATTAAAAACCTTTAAATACATTATTTAGACACAATTTGATTTGGTTCTCCACACAAAATAAATGCACTTGATTCTCCTTTTGATTAGTAAAAATAATAAATTAATTATAAACAAACAATATAAAATGTTTTCTTTCGGCCAGTATGCATTTAATAGGGTGTGCACTAGTTCTAAAATAAAAACAAAGAGGCAAAACTAAAAACTGTGGCTTCTCAAGCAACAAGCTATGTTCAGCACCAGCAAAATGTTCACACAGCTCTTCCTCAGAGCTACCACTTGCAGATTAGCAATTAAGGTATGTATGGTTTTGGTGGGTTTTGGTTTGATTTTTTTTTTTTTTTTGTAATGAAGGTTACTTAAAACTCAGGAATAAATAAACAAAGCAATTTGTAAACAGTATAAATTTTGTAAAGAATATATATGAAATGAACCCAGTTATCTGCCAACAGACATCCAATCTATGAAACCTTGAAAATAATTGGAATTTTCAAGCTCTTAGTTTCAAATAATGTATTTCAATGGAGGGAGCAGGGAGGGAAAGTATTACGTGAGTTACTTAGTAAAAACTAAAATAAATAAAGAAACCAAACCAGGAAGACAGCCATGACTACCAAGAGTATGTGTGTTCCACAGAGAAAATGAGGAAAAAAAACATGGCAAGAATGTGAAAGAAAGGTGGAAAATGGATTTGGGACCTAATTTGAAAGCAACTAATTCCTACCACCCTTTCCTTAAAAGAAAGTAATGCATCCAACTCCATGCATTACAGCACTACTTTGGCACGTTAGGGTTGTTTTATATTGAAGATGTTAAATGATAACTACCAACAAAAATATTTAATTTCCTATAAGTCGCAGACTCCGTCTTAGCTGTTTCTAACTGCCAAAATGCTTAGACAGTCTCTAAACAGTCATTGAATATTTTCACTTCTGCATGTACTTGTTTCCATCCAACTAGCCAGCTTTTCGTCTTTATGAATGCTTTACTGTCTGTGAAAAGTGCTGCTTAGGCAAACTTTATGTTGAAGGTTTTCCCTTTCTTGGTTATACTGAGGCACCAGGACTTTTCTGGGTGCTTTGCAGACCACAATACGGCTGCTGGGTGTCCAGTAGAGCAGGTGCCTCTGGGAAAGAGCTTCCCATCAGGAGGAAAATAAAGGTTTTCCTTTTATTTCTTAGTTCAGCTCTTCTTTTTCATGTCAGCCATGCCACCAGCTTATGCGTACTGAAGAAGTTGGGGATTCCAGCCCAGTGCAAGCTGAAAACTTGAAGGTCAACACGGGCCACTCCAGCCAAAACTTGGTAGGTGCTATGTCTCAATGTTGCCTTCAGTGGCACAACCATATTTCTGTCTCTTAGGACCTCCCTCCCCCCAACCATGAGGAACACACTGTTCAAGTAACTGCAGAATTAACGCATTTGCTAGTCAGCAGGTATTGGGCACTAAAAAATGAGGGCATGTTAATGCTGTTTTTAAATTTATTCCCAGGAAGCTCATCTGCCTGAAGCTTACTGCTCACAAGACTTGCCTGACAGTAAAATCATCTCGTAGAATCACAGAATCATTTAGGTTGGAAAAGACCTCTAAGATCATTGAGTCCTACTGTTACTGTAACACTGCCAAGCCCACCACTAACCTATGTCCCCAAGTGCCGCATCCACACGTCTTTTAAACACCTCCAGGGATGGTGATTCCACCGCTTCCCTGGGCAGCCTGTGGCAGTGCCTGACCACCCTTTTGGTGAAGGCATTGTTCCTAAAATCCCATCTAAACCTCCCCGGAGCAACTTGAGGCTGTTTTTTTCTTATTCAATCACCTGTTACTTAGAAGTGAGTGCCATGCCCCTCGCTGCAGCCCCTGCCAGGCAGCTGTAGGGAGCCATCGGGTCCCCCTGAGCCCCCTCCTCTCAGGGCTGGACCCCCCCAGCTCCCCCCGCCGTCCCCCCCCCAGCCTTGTGTCCCAGCCCCTTCCCCAGCCCCCTGCCCGGCTCTGGACACGCTCCAGCCCCTCCGCGTCCCCCTGGCACGAGGGGCCCAGAGCTGAGCCCAGGGCTCGAGGGGCGGCTGCCCCAGTGCCCAGCGCAGGGGGACGGGCACTGCCCCAGCCCTGCTGGCCACGCCACTCCTGGCACAGCTCAGCACCCTTAACTGGGAGGGTGCGGGCAAGGGCTGCTCCACCTGGGACAGCTGGGCTGGTTTGTGCCACAGCATGGGCTCTGTTAGGCCGCAATCCCACTAAACCTTCCCTGTGAAGGCCATCTTTTATTTTTTATGAAGTTCGCTGTAGGCTACACCTGGCATGTAAAGACCTCAGTTCTTGGGTGAAGGGGAATTTGGGGTTGTTGGGGCTTTGGGATTTTTTTTCTTCTTTTTTCTGTCTCTCTCTGCTTCTGTTGTAGGGGCACATGTCTCAGCCCACCCAGCAAGGCCAGCCAGGCCACGCTGCGCTGCGGTACGTTTCCTCCTCGCTCCTTGGTCCAAGGAGGTTCCTTGCTCTGACCAGGGAGGAGCTGGTTACACACCGGGAGCAGCAGCCAGGGGAAACGGCCCTTCCCACCCCTGCGCCCTCAAGCCAAGGCCAAAGGCCTTTGCAAAATCCATCCCTGAGCCAAGGGCACGGTCACAAGGAGCCGGCCGAGCCCGGTTCCCTCCGGCGCGTTCAGAGGGCTGAAGATCCCCCTTAGGCTGAAAGAGACCCGGCACAGGCTCCCCGGGGCACACCGCGGGGGCTGCAGCCAGCGGCCGGGCCGGGCCGTACCCCGCCGAGGGGGCAGCGGCCACCCGGTGCGGGGACCCGGGCCGGGGGGCGGGAACGCACCGGCCATAACGTCCCTCCCGGCGGGGGGCGCGGCCGTGGGGGCGCCGGTCTCACCTCCTCGGCGCTGCGGGGCCGCCTCCCGCAGCCCGGGCCGCAGGTGGGGGCGGGGGCGGCTCCCCGCGGGCGGGCCCCGGCCGGGAGGGACGTTACGGGCAGCCCCGCGGCGGTGCGGCGCGCAGGGCGGTGTCCGGTGCGGTACGTACCCGCGGCGGGTCGGGTCCGGGAGCAGCGGCGGGGGCGCGTTTTGCGGCGGGGCGGGGCGGGGGCGCTGCGGGCGGCGGGCGGTGCCCGGGCAGCGCTTCAAGGCACGGAGCGGCCGTGGGCGCCACGCGGGGCCTGCGCTGCTGGCGGCCGGGACACCCTCCCTGCGCGGGGCCGGGACACCCTGCGTGGGGCCGTGATGCCCTCCACGGGGCTGTGATGCCCTGCGTGGGGCTGTGGCACCCTCCACAGTGCCATGACGCTCTCTGCGGGGTTGTAACACCCTCCACGGGGCCATGATGCCTCGTGTGGGCCTGTGACGTCCTCCACAGGGCTGTGACACCCACCGTGGGGCCATGACACCCTGTGTGGCTGTGGCACCCTCCACAGGGCCATGGCTCCCTATGTGGGGCTGTGGCACCCTCCACGGGGCCATGATGCCCCGTGTGGGGCTGTGACACCCTCTGTGGGGCTGTGACACCAGGCCGTGAGGCAGCCAGCGCCTGGTGCAGCAAGCTGGCTTGAAGGCATAGCTACAACTTGGTTATGACACAAAATTCCATTGGTTTCTCTGCAGCTTCTTAACCCCCTATGAGGAGAATGGCCCTTACCCGAAGCAGCTCAGCAGTCTTAAACGTGCCATTCACCAGCATTCGGTAGCTGTGCCGGTAAAGCTGGTGGACATGCTGCTGCTGTCAGCAAACGGGGGGGTCTGGGTGGTGCCTGGTGAGGTGAGGTTTGAAGGAGACTAAAGCAGACAGATTTTTTGAGAAAGAAAATAGTGAGGGCTGCCACTTAACTGAGGAGCTGGGAGAGCCCAGGGGCACAGCCACCGGGTGGTGGGGGTTGCCTTCCGTCACAATTGCCGGTCCACATCCTGGCCAGCCCTCGTGGTGCTGAGGGTTACAAGCGGATAATGACAATGTGGACAGAAAATCCATGAGCCTGAGCTTGGGACGGTGTTCATGTGGGATGGTGTGACTTGTAGGAGCCATTGGTAGCGTTTGTTTTAAACTACATGAATGTAGTGACTGACAGCAGAGTTACATATGGTGTCTTCTAGGCTCACAGATGACAGTGATTTAGAGACAAGAAATGTGGAGAGCTGTAATGCAAAGAATTTGCTTTGTGTTGTCAGCTACCTTTCCATTCAATTGTGGTTATGAGCATGCTGGCTTTAGGCAAACCGATGAGTTCTGCTCGTAGTTTAGTACAGAATGCAATTTCAAGTATACAATAGAAGCATGGGGATAAGTGCCTGAAAATGTTGAGGGAGCAAGGGGATAAAAACTCTTGAAACTCTTACTGGCAATTTAACCTCCATTGATTTGAGATCAGCATCTCACATTTATGTAAAAACAAAAGAAAAAAAAAGAAATAACAAGGCAAACCTCTAAATAACTGTCATGAACTGAAAAACTAGGCTGAGCGTGATAAAAAATTCCACGTCGTGATTGATTCCATTAGGCATCTTCAGTAGCCTCCTAAAATAGGAGATGTGTTTTCTGCAGGGGCATGGCACCATCAGCACCAGGTATTTGGATTTGGTTTTCTTTACCAGCAGCTCAACTGTCTTGGACTGCCGGTTTTTTGAGACATAAAGTTGTATTTCTGTAGCATTTAACTTCAAGGTTTTGGGAAGACAGCAGTATAATGTAGTAGTTATAGTTCTGCAAATGATCAGGAATGGAAATGGTCATTTTGCCCAGTTACAGCATTTACAGATATTTACTGTTAAAGGAGAAAGAATGTTTTCTTCGCCATTGAGCGGGAAGGTTGGCTTTTCTGTGGTACTTTTAAGCATGCAATTGCAGGATTTTCTGAAACATTTTGAGTTCTTTGCTGCCATTTGCGGGCTGACCTTAATGTCCTGTACATGTTCAACATAAAGAAAAATCACTTAATTAGAAATCAGGAATAACACACAGTTATGCAAAACGGACACCTTTCCTTTCCGTACAGCATGCTGGAAATGGGCAGAGCCACCAGACAGGGGTTTCTTGCCCATGTGGCAGCTAAGGCTTTGCTAGTGCTACTTGAGGAATCTTTCATCCCAGCTCTATGGGTTCTGTCATCCATTGCTCCAGAAAGGAGGAATGCCAGCACCAAGCTGCCTTGCACCTGGAGCTATTGCTTACCCTCTTCCCCCGTGCTGCTGGTCCCCAGGATGGTCAAAGTCCCTGGGTGCTGTGTCTACACCCTGCAGCTGGATAGCCTGACCGTCCAGGTCTTGCACAGTGCAGGTGAGAAAGAGCAGGCTCGATGTGCCTGATGCTCACCTGGCACACAGGCGCCAGCTGGGAGGTCTGGGCACCATAGCAGTGGTGACAAAGCCCCAGCTGGTGTGAAATGCCTTACTGGAGTTATCTAGTGAAGATATGCCGGGTGGGCTCTGTGGAGAGCTTGACTCAGAATTTGTTGCCACTCCACTGATGCAAACCAGAAAAAATCCTGCTGAAGGGAGAAGTCACTTCTGTGGTGCTGTGTGTATGAGACAAAACCTAGACTTGCAGATCTAATTTGTGTATCTAAGAAGAAAAACATCTGGAGGGCATGGTGTAGCAGATATTTTTAATCATTGTCATTTGTCATTTTGTTTTAATAATGACACTATGATATGAATAACTCAAGGAAAACAATAAACAGCCTTTTTATTGTTACAAGATTTCTCTGGGTAGGTGGCTAACTGAAACAATTGCGTTACAGCAAAGACAGAAGTTTAATGCAAAAGCTGTGGTGTATGTGAACAGTAAATGCTTAACCTCACCACAAGGGAAATCTTTTTGCTATAATGATTTTCATGCTTCCTCTTCTGTAGCCAGCAAACTGAATAACATTGGAGCTGGAGGGCCCAATTCTCTTCTAATTAATAGCAATGTTATGCAGGTACAAGTTCATTGACTTCAATAAATAGACATAAATGAAAGAGCTGAATATGACTTGGAGCAGAGTAACAGTAGAAAAGGTAGAGCTGCATATTTAATGAGCCACATATAATGACTTTTATTAGGATTGGAAAGTGTCGAGCGGAATCGTTTCCTATCCTACACGTATCAAAGGCTCCTGCTGCAACCTGTGAAGGAGATCCTCCCCTCTCTCTGCAGGATGCAGTGGCTCTTTCAGATTCTGCCTATTAAGAATGGAAGTATTTCAAGAGATTACTTTGTGATCAACAATAAATTTGACTGATAACACTAAGAGATACAGTCTTGTGGAACAAGGGTACTGCTGATAGCAGTGTAGGCTTTGTCTGTGTGGCAGTGAAGTTTAGGGCTACCACCATCCACGATTCTCCCAGCAGTATAGGGTTTAATGAATTGTACATAGCAATAATTGTCTGTGAACAAAAGTATCAGTTAAACATAAAATTCATGAGAAGTAGTCTTGCTGAATGTAAACCGATGGTGTAACATCCACGTTGGAACTAGTCACTGAGGCTCTTTTTGTAGTTATTGAAGAGGAGAAAAAAAGAGTTCAGTTCATCTCATCCTAAAGCAGGTTTCTGAAAAAGCCAGCTGAATTGTGATCCAGATGGGTCTGTTAGGAGTGTTGGGAGTGGTGCATGTGATGCTCAGGGGCAGGTCACTGTGGTACATGTCTGAAATTAGTGAGGTGAACTCTGCTGTACAAGCTTCTCACATTCAAGCAGAGCTGAAAATTCCCATCTGGCTTACAGTCTTCCCCATTGTAACATAAATTACGTGTATCTCATGTCAGTAACTTCCAGAGGTTTTCTTTTTCTTTTTTTTTTTTTTTATCTAAGATTGTGTCTGGAAGGATTGGTTGCATCTGCTTTTTTTAGGTTGACCTTTTGTTCCAAAGCATTTACAAAACTTGCTGTCATGGACTGAGAGTATTTTGCTTGACATGCAATTGATGTGACTAAGCTCTCCATTTACCAGGTGAACAAATGCCAGTTAAGCAACTTCTGTGATAGGAAGACAATAAACTCCCCTCAGTTTCTTGCCATTAAAAAAAAAATTAAAAAATCTGATGTGGTTTTCTATTACCCCTGGTGCTATGATGAATCTTGTAGAAACAAGTTCAGATTTCTTAATTGAATGATACAATAGGAGATGCCTAGAACCCTATTGAATCTGGCAAGTTTAGTGATGAATCTTCCCTGAGAGACACTGAGAAAGTAAAGGCTTAAATATTTTTTCCAGTACCTTGTTTTGCCATTTGGGAGAAAAAAATATATACAGTAAATTCATATACAAGATCCAGGTAGTTATTAGATCCATGCCAAAGTTAAAGTTAAGAGCCTTTGCTTGAACACTAAGCATGTGAAATACACTTTAATTATTTGGCAAACCACTTAAGTAACATGAGAAAATTGTGTACAAAACCAGTATGTGAACTACTGGATAGGCAGATGTAATGAATCTATGAACTACATTATGACAAACTTTGTAATGAGCTACTTAGGTTCGTGTATTATGTATATCCAGTTCTCAGAATTTCCCCTGGCCCACTCCAGTAAGCCAGAGGAGCTTCCTGGTGGCCTTAAACTTCAGAACCAAATTCTGGTTCTCGTGGTCTTGTTTTAAGCAAATACCTACAGGAATACCTACATATTTTTAGCAGACAGAGAAAAGCTTCCATATGCCCAAAGGTGCTGGGTAGCTGGTTCTGGGAAGAGTGTTTTGTGCTTGAAATCCTTATACACTGAAATACCGGTGGAATAAATTGATCCGACCATTTATGTTGTTTATACACTTTCTCGCAGCATTCTTAAATTCCAGTGGATGTGAATGCCATGCTTTGTGCTGGACAATTCAGCTTTGTCCAGGTGTCAGGCATTTTCTAATCTCGCTTACCCTGTTGTGACTTGCGAGGTTCTCTGGTGTACAGCTATCTGTTCACCCATCTTAGGTAAACTGGAGGAGGGGTACTTGCTGAGGGTGCTCAGTTCTGTCTGCTTCATGTTGGATATGGGTAGTATTAGCATTTAAAGGGATTCAGATAATTTTGTATGCAGAAGGGCAGGTATCAACAGCCTCTGAGTAGCCTAGGCAATTAGGCAATGGTTTCGTGCCTTGAGCTTCTGCATCTTAATTGTCCTAATAAAATCTAAACTATATTTTGGTTGCTTAAGTGTATCTGTGGATCTCATCTATTACCATCAGGTAATCCGCTGCCTTGAACAGAGAACTATCCTGAAAGCAGTACAGATGTAGCGAGAGTTTACAGAATGTTAAAATGATCATGCTCTTCTTTTTTTTTTAACCAGATATTCTAAAGTTTCAGTCTATTGGAAAGCTTCATTATGTTCCAGTACTTGTCTTGTTTCACAGAGGTTAGAGTAAGTATCCAATTATCACCTGTTAAAAACCCTAAAACATACCACATCTTTGCAGTCGTACATAATAAAACCCTGTTCAAGAAATTTCAGAAGGATGCTGCAGCCAGTCTTGCAGTGTAAATATTTGTACAGTTAGGAGGAATATTGCAGTACTTGATTAATGCTTTAGAATTAAGGTGGAGATACGCATACATATATATTTACATGCATATGTTTGTGCACATATTTTATATATATATATAAAAGGAAAGTTATTCAATCTGGATATGAAGCCATTTTTGGATAAAAGGTGTTTAAATCTGTACGCACAGCAGCATAGCTGTAGCTTGGACTGCATTGCAAGTGAAGGTTGGTAATTACCGGGTTCCAATGAGGCTACTGCAGGCAAACAGGAGAAAGTAGAAATCAGTATTCTGCTTTGCTATACTTAATCAAATGAAATAAAAACGAGACCCAAGGGTCCTGTATAACGCAGTTCTAATTTGTAGCAAAGGAAAAATTTCAAAAACCTTCTGATAACTCAAATAGGTCTTAGTGAGTCAAAATATTGAAGCCAATGAGGTTTCCCTGTGCAAAGGCAACTGGGGAGACCCTGGCCCTGGCAAGGGATCAATATTTGCCCTGTGATCTCAAGAACAGAAACAACAGAAAAAAATACTGAATAAATGTGCAATATTTTAAATGGTTGAACAGTCTATTAAAATATATGTAATGACTTCTTGATTCAGGGGGAGACCAAATATTTTTCTGAGTAAGAAAAACATTAGGCCAGAACTTCTTTTCTAAAATTTGGATGCATCATCTTTCTGCAGTGCAGTATACAGCTAGCTTTAAATAAAAGAGTGTATCGATAGAAAGCAGTCCAGCTGTGAAAGAAGGAGGCTCTTGCAGAACTCTATTGCTGTAGCTGAAGTCACATTTAAAAAGCTTTTCCTTGCAGGGAGGTGGATTCTGTGCTCTGTTTTCCATAGTTTCCACAGCAGGAATTAAGGTATGTGTACTTCAGCTTTTGAACATGGTTGGTAGTAACCTCTACCTTGGATTTCTGGGATTAATCTCAGGGTGTTTTTTTAAAAGGGGCTATTTGTGCAATACAGACTGAACAGACTGCAGAAACAAAAGATAGACAAGATGATGAATGAAACTGAAGCCCTGCAAAACTAAGCTATTTTTTTAATAGATGGGTCTGAGTACACCCTTTGCGCCTCAAAAAATGTGAGCAACAGATAGTGAATATTCCTAAAGGTCTAAAGAAGGAGGGAAGAGAATCATCTTAAAATGGTCTTTTTGCTCTACTGACTCCTTCTGTAATAGAATGCTCTTCTGGGTGTTTTAGGTAGTCCACGAAGGCGTTCTCCCTGCAACGATTTCATTAAAGCACCCAAAATGTGGAGGGTGGTGGCTAACATCCTGCCGAGGGCCAAAGTCCCCAGGAGCAGGGTGTGCTGCCTGCAGCCGGCACAGAAGGGCAGGAGCCTGCTCGCCGGGACCACGGCACCGCTGGTCCGCGCCACCCAGTCGCTCAGCATGAACCTGGGGATACAGAAGGTGGAAGCTTTGGACGCGGGTCATTTTATCCGTGTGGAGTGGGAGGACGGGAGCGAGAGCCGCTACCCCTGCGTCTGGCTGAGGGACAACTGCCAGTGTCCCCAGTGCTTCCTGCGCTCGGCAAAGGCACGCAGGCTGCTCATCGAGGACCTGGACGTGAACATCGTGGTGAAGGAAGTTGCTGTGGCGGATAGAAGAAAGGTATTTGAAGCAAACCTTTTTTTTCCTCTCGTGAAACTTGTCTAACAATGCTTGTTAGTCTGTAAATTAGAGCCCGGGAAGCTCAGATCTTCCCACTTTTATATGAAACTTCACTTTACAGATGTTATGCAGAGGCTGCAGAAACCCAGGCTTCAGGTTTTAGACTGTAATTGTGCTTTTAAAAATTCTGCTGTGTATTTCTTCATCACTAGACATTGAAAAGAAAATGTAGGCATTCCCCACAGATTTAATTACCCTTGCACTTCCTCCCCACCCCCCCTTTATTCTCTAAGTAAATGGCTTGAAAATAATAAAAAAAAAGTGGCAAAGTGATGGTGGCCTTGGTCCCTAACAAAAATACCACTTTAACTCATTTCCAATGTGCAAAATACTTCATCTTGGAGCAAGCACTCAAAACCAAAGTTGAACCCAATATTCAGAGCTGGCCCGGTGTCTTTATCTGCGTCTGACACTTGTTCATGAAAAAGAGAAGGCTGTTGGGCAAGAGAGGACAGGAACTGCCCTCCCTGTGAATTTTAATCTTTCCTGCCACATAAAACCCTTATATATCATTGCAATTTTATGGGTTATATTAAAAGCAATACATTGCTCCTTTGATATGCAAAATCATTTCCTTCATTTTACACTTAAAGATGTTTTAAATGTGTTAAAGATGCAGCAGTCAAGGCTGCAGCAGCTGGGGCAGGCTCGTTGCAGGCTGGATTTGCAGGGTGTTTGCAGAGGCTGACCCAGACGGGAGCATGGCTCAGCTGCAGGGTGAGGGTCTGTACTGAGGAATTCCGGGCTCCCACATTGATTGATTGTTACTAGAATTAATGCCATATAAATTCATTATTTGAATAGGCAAATGTGTTAAAATAGTAGAGGGAACGCCTGCTTCCACTTATACTCAGAAACTGAGGAGAGCACATCATGTCAATGGGTGGAATTATGTGGCGTGGGAATCAGTATCTGCTGGACAGCCTTGAGAATTCAGCTGAGATCATGTGCTGCGCTGAGCTCTTGCAGTTCATGACAAGCAAAGGCATATGCTTTATTTCCATGTTTTTTTCTGGATTAAAAACAAAAAAACCCAATGCCTTTTTAAAATTTATTTCAAAGAGGGCAGACTTTTCATAACTAGGGGAGCGATTTCTCTCCTATCATTTCTTTTTTGCCTGTCTGTCTTGTCCTTTTTTGATGAGCTGTCAGTGTTTTGGAAGGCATTTTTTCTCTCTTCTGAGTGGTGGTGAAGCATTCTCCCCAATGATATGTGCCAGCTTCCCTGGTTCTCCTCTTTCTGCTAAGCACAGCTCCCACAGTGAAAGCAGCCCACACAAAACAGGAAATTAGGTCATGAGTTCATGTAGAAATAAGCATTTATAAAAGGTGTCAGAATTTGGATGATGTTCAGGTTGGGTTTTCATTACTTGTTTTACATTATGCTCCAGGAAAAGCTTAACTGTGATATTATGGATCTAAATATTACAATTTCTGCAGTTTCTAAAGGAGTTTCTTGTTCTAGGTGATGTTTTCTGATTTTTTTTGTTTAAAATTATCTTTTCTTTTATACTGGAAGATCTCTATTACGTGGCCTGATGAACACGCAAGTGAATATGAAGCTGAGTGGTTGAAAAAACGGTGCTTCTCTGAAGAAGCCAGAGCAGAAATGCGAGAAAATTTATTTTTACCAGGTAGGAATTCAAAGCATATCTCTAATGTTTGTTCCAAATACAAATAATCTGACGGTGACAGTCCCAGCTGGAAGCCACTTGTGTGAGTACCAGGTCTACCCAGCTGGAGCAGTGGCAGCTGCTCTTGGTGCTCAGTGCCAGGCTGTGCATGCTCAACAGGAGCCCGTGGTTACCCATTCCCTTTTCTAACCTCAGGACCTGTGAAGACTTCAACTGGTTGGGCTGTGTTTACTTTCCTGAGAGCCTTTTCTTTCCAGAAAGGGTTAGTAGGTCTCAAAAATGAGTTTTGTGGACCAGCAGTGGTGTATGTGAAAATGCAAGTGTGTGTGTGTTGTTTAAATTATTTAAATTCTTGGATTTAGAAAGATCATTCAGAATTGGAAGGGAGTTATAACCAAAATAATTTTTCCCTTTCTGTGGCCACCTGTTAAAAAATAACCGTGTTGCTTAGCAGCGTCTAGTGCTGAAGTTCAGGCTGTGTTTGCGCCGTGTCCCACACTTATTGCAGGAGCTGACTGTGGGTCATGAAGCATTTTGTGCAACGGGCAGTGTAACGTTTACCCAGTACAAATGACTCACCCTTCTGAGTCAATAATTATAGGTCCGCTAGGTTTGTCATGACGAACATCATCATTCCTTTGGCAGCCTTTCAGATTGCAAGCATGAGATGTGTGAAAACCTGTAAGATTTCTGCTGTTGCTCTTGACAGTGTTCCTGTGAGATTTGCTCTTGCAGAGATTTGTGGGTCTGTATTCAGAGTTAAGACAGTATCCGTTAAAACAGGATATTACTTCAGGAAAAAGAAACTAGAGGCAGGCTGATGGCGTGAAACTCAGATCCAGGTATCAGTTTCCTCGGAGTTCAGCAAAAGGCAAATCTGTGATTGGTTTGTGCTCCTTTATTCATGTGGTTTATATTCTAACAAAGAAAAGAAAGTTTGTTGGTTTGGGTGGTTTGGGTTTTTTCCCTGAAAGATGAGAAATGGGAAAATATGTGGCCCTAGGTATCTCCTGCATCTGAGCTTTGGCACATTAGGAACAACTGAAAGGGCCAGTTAGCTTTCCAAATTTCTGTAGGTCAAATATGCCTTAGCTCTTAGCACACGCTCTCCTAAACAAAAGTAAGTTCTTAAGATTCAGCCTTTTATAACTGGCTTAAAACTTAAGTGATGAGTAATATTTCTGTTCATTTCAGTGGATCCTGTAACAGACTCTTCATTGTTCGGAGTGGAACTTTTTTTCCCCTAGTGATATAAAAGTTTGTGTCTACTTTAACTCTGGCAAGAGTAAACTACACTGTTTACTATTTCAGAGGGTTGGGCATGTTCCCAGAATGAACGTGGTGAAGATGCAAACCTCATTCAGGGAAACTAGACTTGATTTCTCATGTAGTAAGAAATTTGGGAAAATGAAGGTGCTGTGGAAGCTAGCAAGATGTTTTGTAGCCTTTTGAGGGGAACAATGTAAACTGAGTGCTGCTTTAATTAATGCCCAGGCAAATTAGTCTACATCTCTGGTTATGTTTATTAGCGAAAGGTATCAATAACTGAGATTTCAGATGTAATGCTACTTTTCTCTCCCTATGATGAGGTCTAAGTGGCTGTGATTTGGCTACACACACACACATTTACACAGTGCTTGCTCTCAGCATCTAAATACAATGCTTGTTTTGGGGGCCAGTTCTTCCACTGGCTACCGCTCTTCTGCACTGGAGTGGTCCAGGTAAAATATACCCCAAAGACATGTTTTATTCTTTGGGCAATGCTTTTGTAAATTCTGTTTTCCATGCCATATCTGAAGAAATATGTTTATAGAAGTTGTACTAAGTAAGGGCCCGCGCTAACTCTGGCTTTGCTCAGTAGTGTCGTTCTGCTCTTTCTCACTTCCCAGAGCAGAGCTGGCTCCTTGTGGCGGACAGCTTCTCCCAGCTTTTCTCAGGTTTCTGTTGCAAAAAAAGGCTACAGTTACAAAGTGTGTGAGTTTGCTGGCTGGCTGTTTAAGACCTGTTTCTCATTGTGTATCAGGGTAGGTTTAGAATTTGCTTCCTTCTGGTCAGTGGAGTCACACACTGCAAATTACAGGCCCTTAAGTAGCTAATCATATCCCAGCAGGATAGTATTACGGACAATGAGATGGAATGCCAGCCCTGCATGCTGGTTCAACAAATACAAGAGCAAGCACACTAGACTGCTGTAGTTTGAGGTTAACCTTCACTGCTGACATTGGGGTAGCTGTGGCTACCTCTTTTTTTCTGTCTTTTTGAAAGTGAGTTACTTGCTTTGGGTGTTGCTTTTATGTTTTTTCATCATTTCTGATTAAAAAAAAAAAAGATGTTAGTCATATGTCAAATCCAAAAAGAAGACGTAGTGGGTTGTATGTCAAGGTTTTGGCAGCAGGGGGCAACAGGGGTGGCTTCTGTGAGAAGATGCCAGAAGCTGCCTCCATGTCCGACAGAGCCGGTGCCAGATGGCTCTGAGACGGACCCACCACTGGCCGAGGCCGAGCCCATCAGCGAAGGTGGTAGTGCCTCAGGGATAGCGTGTTTAAGAAGTGGTGGGGGGGGAAATCTGCACAAAAAAAAAACAGTTGAAGAGAGGAGTGAGACTGTGAGAGCAAGAGCTGACACTGAGGCCGGTGCAGCAGGAGCAGGAGGGCTCCAGGCGCCCAGCAGAGGTTCCCGGCAGCCCGTGGGAAGCCCCCGGCGGGGCAGGCTGTGCCCCCAGCCCACGGAGGGTGTCGGGGGGGCAGAGCCCCACCTGCAGCCCGGGGAGGGCCCCACGCCGGGGCAGGGGGTGCCCGACGGGGGCTGTGACCCCCCGGGCAGCCCAGGCTGGGGCAGGGTCGCTGGCAGGACGCGTGACCCGGGGGGGCCCACGCCGGAGCAGGCCGGGCCTGAAGGACGGCACCCACCGGGGGGACCCACGCCGGGGCAGGGGGTGAGGGGCTGCGGCCGGGGGAAGGGCTCACGCCGGAGGAGCGTGTAGAGGATTGTCTCCCGTGGGAGGGACCCCGGGCTGGAGCGGGGGCAGGGCGTGAGGAGGAAGGAGCGGCGGGGACACCGTGGGGTGGGATGGACTGACCGCAGCCCCCATTCCCATCCCCCTGCGCCGCTCGGGGGAGGCGGGAGGGAAATCGGGAGTGAAGCTGAGCCTGGGAGGAAGGGAAGGGTGGGGAGAAGGTGTTCTGAGATTTGTTAGCACTTCTCATTACCCTGCTCTGATCTGAATGGTATCACAGTAGTTTTCCCCCAGTTGAGTCTGTTTCGCCTGTGACAGCGATGGTAGGAGCGATCTCCCTGTCCTGTCCCGACCCACCAGCCTGGTGCTGTGCTCCCTCTCCCCTGCCCGGCTGAGGAGGGCACTGACAGAGCTTGGGTGGGCACCAGGCCCCCAGCCAGGGTCAGCTCCCCACAGAAGAGTAGGTCAGATTTGCACTGCGTGATGGAAGTGGCTATAGATAGCTCTTATAGCTCTGTGGCAATACATCAAGATTCTGCTTTTAAAAACACTGCCAGATCCTGTCTGTGTAGTATGCAAAGTCTGATATTTGTTTATAAGAGCAACAAAAGAGCCATCTTCTACTTCTCCAGCTATGGTGTTTCAAAGATAACTCTTTTTTCCCTCCTGTTTACTTGTGTCCTCCCCAACGAACTTTACAGGAGTGATTTATTACCTCGTGCAGTCTCTCTGTAACTCAGATTGTGTGTGTGGTGGAGGAAGCTTGTGGAAGACATTGAATATACAGGTGCTTTCCAGTACCCAGCCTCTCATGACATTGCTTTTGCTGAGGATTATTTTCCAGCACACTGGCATCCCATCAACAGCATGTGGGAGAAAAAAAAGTTCAATAACATCACAGTTATATTTTCCTTTTGGGTAGAGAAGAAGATTCAGCAGAGGTAGTACCTGGTGCTACTTAATATTTTTGACCTTAGGTTAGGTTAAGGTTTTAACTTGAGGTTAAAGATTTCAGATTATGATTGTCCTTTAAAATGTGATAAAATGATGCTGGGTGTGTATCCAGCTCCACCAAAGTTTGAGTCAGAATGTTAACAGCATCAGTGGTGCTTTCCGTTTCTCTGTTAGGTCCTGAGAGATTATAATTTCAAGAGGAAGAAGTTAAAAGTTATATTTTACTAAAAGAGTTCGGACATTTGAAAATTTATCCTGTAGTAATTAATAAGAGCTGCACCACAATTTAGGGTGCCATAGACATAATTCACAATACAGCAAAAATACACTTGGCCTTCAGCAAACATTAAAGCACACATTGTAGACAAATTAATTTTAGATTAAGGAAGTTAATCTATGCTGTCTAGACTTCCTTTCCCACATGACTCCAGTACAGAAAGCTTTAACCAGCACTGACCCAGCTTGCACAGTAAATGCTGAATAATTCCAAGTGTTCATTGGTGCCTGCATGCCATCTGCAGGAACTGACCAAAGGCCATCTTCTCATTTTGTGCAAAGTCCAGTATAGGTGGCTTTTTATGACTAACCCAGTATGATCAAGGAATGGGATTCTTTTTTTCTCCCCTGCACCCCTGCATTTTATTTTTCTGAAATTGGAAGAGGCGGTGACTCATTAATTCTTTCAAACACATTTAATTCTTACCATTTTGCAAAGCATGTAGATCTGTAGCTTTATTAGTCATAATGTGAATGATCAATAAAGACACAAAATAATTCTACAAAGCCTTTGGTTTTGTCCCTTAGGAATTGTTCAGCTACCTTTGTAAACATCAAGATTTTTAACCTGGCTACTGCAGCTGTGCTGTGCAAGTGAGACCTAAGGCTGCCCAGGCACTAATGGCTCATTCCTATCTTTCTTACCCCTTCAGCTTTCAGCCCGTATGTTCTTAGATTTCTACTGTAGTACAATGGAAACTATATGAACTGTGGTTACGCAGCGGGAGAAAACATGCTATGCTGACATGATAAAATAATGAAGAACATGAGTGGGATCAATTACCACCAGGAAAGACTGGCAAGAAATACAGTCTCTGTTCAGTGCAGCTTCTTGATAGATTTTCAGGCTGAAGGGTCTTTGTGGATAAAAATGGGAATAAAGTTCCTTTTGTTCAGTATATGAGAGAATAACATGCCCTGTGGGATGCAGAATTTTCAAAGACTTTTATATAGACTTCTTAAAAATATTGTTAAATGGAAGAACTTAAATATCTTCACATCACAGGATCTTTTCTTTTTTGGTTTTATGATGTATGCTTTCCTGTCCCTTTTCCAAAGAATTATGGACCTGATAATTTGTCAAGTTGTAAATATTGGGCAGCATACTAACATTTTTGTCTGGGACTGCGGAGAAGGAGATCTTTAAATGCTGCCTATTTTAGTGTAGCCCTATTACTTGTCTCTGTCCTACTACTGTTGTACTTACCTGGCTGTAATGGTCTCTGGGACCAGTCAGGAGAATTCCTTCCCTGCTTTTCATGCAAATAAATAGGAGTTGTTTAAAAATAGTTCATGTGTATGTCAGACATCAGTGTTAGAAATCAGACCTCCGATCTATTGCAGCTACTAGAAGGATTAAAACTGGTGCCCATATGTTTGAATCAAGCTAAAGATCTCCCTCAAAAAAACCCTAAAATTACTAATATGTAAAGCATAAAGATTAAAAAGGCTGTAGGAAATTCTGTGCTAAAATGATGAGGAAGTCCCCATGTAATCTACTCTGCAATTTACTGTATGCACCTGGTATAAGTAATCATCCGATAGTCAGCTGCAGGAAGGCGGTATGATTCTCAGCCAATTTCCTCTTTGCTAATAATAAAAACATTTATTACGCTTTCAGCCTTGAGCTGGTATGTAAATGCTGCAAGTTTCACCCCATTTTCTGTGGCTTTATTCCTGCAAACGAACCACTTTATTTTAGTTATGGCTCTGAAATTTTATCTGCTGCTTCTGTTCAGGGTGATTATGCCTTTCTAATATTTTGAAAGTTTTATGCTGTGTAGTGAAGACAGTGGTTTGGCTTGTGCTCTGAGTATGCAACTTTGTCTTTTGATTGTTTTTCATTGTTTTCTTTGGCATATTTAGTATTAAAAAAAGTGGTCAGATTCATATTCTTAGCATAAAGCGTTTGTCACTGTTGCATATCAAATTTTCATGAATGCGCTAAGGAAACGTGTCATCTTTAAAAAACAGTCAAAGAGTAGCTGTAATGGTTTACCGTCAAGGCAGAACGATATATCAAGATGGGCTTTGCGAAGGTCTGTGCTTTCTGAAATACTGTTCCTTATTTTCATCCATGACTATGATAGAAAGAAATAACCGCATTAAACTTGCAGATGACACCAACCAGAGATTGACTGGAAATGTGTTGAAGGATCAGGGTTGCAGTTCTAAATGACCTTGGCAAATAGGAGAAATGGTAAAAATGTAAAAAATGCTTTAATGCTTTAATGAGTCTGGTGACCTGTTCATCTAGCCTAATGCTCAGGCTCCAGCAGCAATGTAGTAAAAGCATCTAAGCCAAACCACTCTCTGCAGTTTGACTCCATCATATTTCTTTAGCAACCACAGTCATGGCACCAGGGTTTCCTGTAGGATGCTGCAGCTCGGCAGCTGTTTGAGTGCAAGATAGAGAAAGGACCGCCCGCGTGGGGTGGGCTTGGTGCTGATCACAGGCTGAATCTGAGCCTGTGCTGGCAGACTTTTGGGCTCAGGGCTGACATTGCTTTCAGCTGAGCCCAAAGAGAAGCCTAACCTGCAGAAAAGATCAAATAGTCCTTCTGCTCCTGTTGATGGAGTAAGACTTCCAGAGCATATGTCAATTTTGGGCACTATACATGAAGAAAGACTACAAAGTGCCCATTGGAAAGCACTGTGCATGATCACTAGTCTAGAAACAGTGAATGATTCAAGTGCAGGGAGCAGGGGGAGCGAGAGGACGAACCGTTTGTTTCCACGTTCATGGTGGATACATCACTATACAAAAGCATGTGCACCTATGTGAACAGGTTTTCTTAATGCTGTTCAGAATAGGTAAAAATTGGAGCTCAGATAAACTATAAAATGTTTCAAATTAAAAGGAAGATTTTAAGACCTGAGGTGAGCCATGTTTTAATATCAACAACTTTACAAGCTGCACTGGATTTTTTTCCTCCCAGATATCAACTGCTGCTGCGTTTCAAACATTTCCCAAGATTAGTAATACTTGGAGCTGTACAAAAGCCATTTTCAGCTTTTGGCGCATGTGTCATTACAGAGTACATTGGCAAATGTCAAGGGGGAAAGGTTACTCCTGCAGTAGCTGAAAGACTAAGCTCTTGGCTGCATCAAGATGCCACTGAAGGGCTGGGAACTTGGAGCCTTTCTTCTCTGAAACATGAGGTAGGATTTATAAGAATTTGTGTACCAGCCTACACTTTTAAAAAGAAAAACAAACACAAACTACTAAGGACGCTGGCTGCGCTTCTCACTGGAAGTGAATTCCTGTGAGAAAACTGGAACTTTGAGAACAGAGTTTATAGCCTGGCCAGGCAGGATTTAACTGTATTTACCACTTTCTATCTTTGTTTTGGTTTGGTGTTTGTTGGGTTTTTTGTGTTTGTTTTTTTTTTTAATACAGAATAGCTAAACATTGAAAAATGCCTAAGAAGCTGCTTTATTTGAACCGTTTGACAGTTTTAATAGCTGCCTGGAGAGTATCAGTGAACAGTTCTGTTTCCTTGAAATTTTGCAATTTCCATGTTGTAGTGGTACTGTAAAGCTTAAACATCTCAGCCAGTAGGCAGTGTTGACTCCTGGATACACTGCAGGGTCTGGGAAAGGATAAATTCCCAGTACGTGGCGGGATTCACATCACCGATTGTTTTTGCACAGAGAAAAGATTGCTTTTGCATGTTACTTACAGAAACAGTCTGAATCGGCTCCGTAGGGCTGGAGATGTGAGGCCAAGTGAGAGCCTCCCCCGCAGGGGGTCTGGTGGGGACGAAGGCCAGCTGGGTGGCTGTTGCTGGAATGTTCTCCCCGGATCTGCTCTAGGGGTTGGCAGTCCCAGGCAGGTATGCTGAGTGTACACCGTTTTGCAGTGCTGTGGCAAAGTGGGTGTTTGCAACGAAAGCCAAAACCACCCCAAAACCCAACACCATTGGCTGCAGAAGGGGCATCCCGGTGTTAGGTGGAACTTTTAGCAAGCACGGTGGGAATTGGGAATTTGAACAAGAGGAGTCTACAGTCCGTGTACTTGGGGACGCCTGGGGCTCCTGGAGCTGTAGTTAAATTCCAGGTACATACATTTATATCCCAAAGTGGGGGAAGACCTGTTGGTGCATTCCTTGAAATACTAAAATTCCTCTACCCCTTGTTTTATGTAAGGAAGATTGGGAAAATATTTATTAGCAAGACAGCAAAAAAGATTAGGAAGGAAAAGATGAAACTTAACTATTCCATTAGTTTTCACGTGGTTATTTACCTGCACCAACACTGAAGCTTGAATTTGCCTTTCAAGGGATATTCTTGGCAGTTCACACAGCATACCTAAAGCTATTTAAATTTCATAACTTTTAACAGAGAAGGAGGAGAACATTCACATTTTATTTTTCACCCATACATCAGGTGTGTGAAAGGATGTATATTGAGTTAAACACGCTGGAGCAGTGAGTAGCAGGCCACGGAGTGGTCTCCAAAAGGAATTTAATGAGGTGAGATTACATCTCTCCTCAAGGATTGCACCTTTTTTCCTTTTGAGAACATGTTGTGAAATTCAACAGCTTGTCAATCATACAACAGCTTTGAAACACGAGGTAGAGTATAAAAGATGGTCTGTGTGGATAGCTTCTATTTGGGTATGTGCGTTGTGTTTCTTGGACAGTCTTTAACCAGCCTTAGCCAAAGGGGAGAGGAGCACCACTGGCTGGAAATTTGCAGACTTTGCAACTGTTGAAAAATGTTGTAACTATGTAGTGTCTGGGTTTGCTTTTTTTATGAGCACGTTGCATTTTGTACTTGGTACCTATATCTAGAGAGAAGAAAAAGAACCCCCCAAACCTGGCTCTTTACATCTTTTTAAGTACAGCATGTCCCTCAGTCACCAGGTGGAATCCCTGGAGCTCTCATTCTGAAACCTGCTTGGAACAGTTTTTATTACTCCTGTCCGCTGAAAGGATGTTGGAATAGAGAGACATATAGATGTTTTATAAATTATGCCATCTGAATTTTGCAATGTTTGTGATCTCATTTCTCTGTAATCTCTGTGATCAATGATTGGGCAAGTTAACTGAAAATTAGATAAAATACCAAGTAAACTCTGATGCAGATGTGATTTAAACAAAACAGTTATTCTATGAAATAGATAAAATCCTTTCACGCTTTATTGTGCACTCTCTTAAGAATAAGCAGCTTCAAAAAGCGAGGGAAAACCAAATTACATCTTTACTGTAAGAATAAGAGCTCTGATTCAACATTCAAGAGAATGCTTGACTTAAAACACTATTTTTTTAAGTTTTCCAAAATACTAAAATCAATGCAAAATTTATGAAGAAAAAAAAGAAAGATAGCATCTTTGTTCTGTTTACCCATTGCTGTGTGACATCTTCAGTTTGAATGTGTGTATGTGTTTATTCGTGCATACAAACCACTAAACTGGCAAACTTGTGAGACATTACAAATGGAAATTAATGAGAAGAGAGCAAGGGAGTGTTGTATTCGGGGAACAGAAATCTGAAATAGCTCTTTCATACAGGGGAGAAGGTAAATACCTCACACCTCTTTCTGTGCATTACAGTAACGTCAAAGGGCAGGTGTATCTGTCCCAGTGGTCTTTGGTACCTGCCAGCAGCGCTGCTTTTCAGGTCAAGCGGGCAGATCACACCTCATTTCCTCATCCTGCAAGTTAACACACAGTTATTAATACCCTACAAAAAGTCTCAAATATGTCAGCCCCAGCGTTGTTACCGAAGGGGCTGTAGTATCGCCATCACCAGGGCTCTTGGGCTTCTGAAATCGGCTGAGCTGCGGCACTTGGCAGCTCTGTGAGCGGTGGCTGCCACAGCCAGCCCGGCTGAAATCTGTGGAGGGGACAGTGCTGTCATGGTGCGGGGTTGTGAAGGCTTGCATGCTCTCTGTTCAGTGATAAAGTATTTTTTCCTGTGAATTAGAACTAAATGCACCGTGCGAACGTTTCAGGGGGTAGCAGCAGTGTGTGAGGTGGGAGCAGGGCAGAGGTCCTGGTGACTGGTGCTGGGGACACGGCTGTGCGGAACCTGGGAGCTCGGCAGCAGTGGCGCTCTGGGCTGGGGCCATCCCTCCTCTCAGCACCTTCTGCTCTGTACACCCCTCAGGAAATAAATTACGCTGCTCCCTGGGCAGTGTTTTAACTCCAGACCTTGCCTGTGAGGGGTCGCTGGTTGTGTCTCAGTGCCAGGCATCTGCTGCCGTTTTCTGGCTATTTATGCAAAAGGGGAGGAAAAGGGTCTGTGCTCTGGTCATTCCGTTAGGACAGCCTCAGTGTTTTCTGGAGGTCTCTCACTTTGCTTTCAGCTCCCAGCACCAGGCTGCTGTCACTAAACTATTAACTGTCATTGCCAAGCAGGTAGCCTAGCTCCTCTTCCTTGGCTCCAGTTTCCCCTGCAGCCAGCAGCAGTTTTTACTCAGTCTCCAGAGTCACCTTCTTCCTACCAGTCAGTGTCCCCACTTCAGCTTCCCTGAGTTTTTCCCCAGGTAATGCACCTTCTCCGCCCTAGACAGCTTCTCCCACTGTTCAGTTCACCTCTTCCCCTCTCAGGGGCCTGGGACAGAGGCTTTAACGGAGAGCAGGGGAATGGCTCAGCTCATCCTCATCTTTCCTTCTCGTCTCTCCCCAGATGGCCGCATCCACAGGCAGCCTCCGGCAGCAGCTAGGCAGGTGCCTGGGCAGCACAGCGGTGGGGACACTTGCAGCTGGGAAGCTGTAGGAAGGTCTGCTACCAAGTCTCCTCGTGGACTTGGACCGCAGCAAGCTTGGGGTAGGGGGGGATTCACCGAAATGTATTTGTCACATTGCCTCAGTCACTAAAATCAGAGGAATTAGAGCCTTTACTGGATTTTTTTTTTCAAACATGAGCAAAAAGTGTACTGCCATGCTCAGTTCTGTTCTAAGATACAGCCAAGCCTTTTGACTTGACTGTTCTCTCCATAAATTCAAAGAAAGAAATCTTTGGCATGAAAAAATAGTCAGCCCAAAAGATTATCTTTTGCTATGGTTATAAGCATTAAAAACAGCTTTACAACAGAAACACCAGTTTCTGAGGAAATAGTACCGCTTGTTAATAACAACTTTTTCCATATTAGAGCTACTGGTATGTGTGGGGTGTGTATCTGGTATCATAAATATACATAGACAATAGTAGTGCAAATGCAAGGGAAAAAACAATTACTGCTGATGCCTTCTAGCAAGGCAGCTTAATAAAAGCTGTATCTTGACCTAAGATTCATTTACACTGGTAAACCTGTAGTTGTTTCATTTTTAATTTACTAACAATGCTTACAAATGCAGCTTGTTAACAATAACATCACTACAGAGTCCCTGTAGCAGCTTTCTTTCAGGTGCACAGGCAACCATTTCACTTGGCTTTAAACCCGGTTCTATGTTAAACTCCCTGTACCATTTTAAATGCTCCATGAATAAACAGAAGACCAGGATGGGCTCAGTGGTCCAGGGACACCACGTGGTATTTTAGGACTTTCTCTGGAGATCTTTCAGCTGTGGAGGAAAGTCACTGTTCGTGGTAAAAGTATCCAATGTGACCCACAACTGTGGCTTCCAGTGTCCTCTGCCAGTAGCACAGACAAATTAAATTAAAATTAATTGCATTAAGAACTGGCAAAGTCCAGAAAGTGTCCTGGTGAGAAGCTGTGCTTTGGGTTCCATGATTAATTTCCTGCCTTTTTGCTTTCTGTCTTACATTACCAGTCCCTTGAGTTCCTGGCTGAATGCACTGGAGCCATTAAAACTTAGGTGATACCTGTTTTAGGGTTGTCTGGCAGGGTTAGTCTGGAGGGGGGGAGGGGGGGAATGGGCTGGGGGGAATAATCTTTATTATTTTAACAAACTGATCTTGGCCTATGAATACTGAGGCCAAAATAAAGAAATGTGGTGTTTAGTTATTATGTGGTTTTGCCTGTACTAATGAGTGGCTATAGCCTCTCATATAGCACTGCCTTTTATTGAAAGAAATTAATTTGATTTCAAATGTGTCTGAAAATCTTAAAATGTACCTGACTGGAGTAGTTTTAAATAGATGGCTAACAAAGAGGTTCTTCCTGCAGCATCCCGATTTGTCATAGCTTCTCCACATGGACAAATGAGTCAATCAGTATTTTTTTCTAAATCTCTTGTATGTTAACGGTATGAGATGAGTGTAATTTGAATTTGTGGAAAATTATTTGTGAAATAATGGAAAGTATGAATATTGAGCTGATTCTCGGTTATACATCACTCTGGGAAAGTCAGTGACACGTCCCATCACTTGGGGAAGAGCAATCATATTATTAGTATTATTTATCATTATGATTTCTCATTATTATTTATCATTATTATATCTCTTTTCATACTTCAGAATATTCTGAAGGCGACAGGTGAGATGAGTCCCAGGGGAATGGAAGTTTGAAGTTAGAATTACACAATTTTTGAAACACACAGATGGTCTGTATTTGGCCTTGTTTCGTGTGAGTGTGCTAATTTTACACAGATATTACTTTCCTCATCTGTGTTTTGCAGTGGTGCTGCTATATCCTTCACCCCAGCTCTGGAGCCTACTCAGGGTGAAAGGAATATTGGGACAATTTTGCTGCCAAACTGAAAAAAATGTCTGTGGAGCATCTGCAAGGTGATATTTTCCAAAGCTGTAAGCACTGGCCAAACTTGACAAGTTTCACAGGAATAGCCAGTGTACGTTCCTAAGACGTGACCAACTTACATGCCAAAATTGACACTTGAAAGAATAAAAGCACTGAAGCTACTTCACTAAGCCAGTGTGAAAATTTTGACTTGGCTACATTACTGATTCTTCACAGCTGTAGGCTCTGGATCCACTTCGGCTGTTGCTGAAACACTTTTTGGTGGATGCTGCCATAGAAAACCCCATCCGACATGGTTAAGGTTTACCAACGTTACAAACAAACAAGCAAAATACACCTAGAGGGAGGTGGGAGGCAGCGCCAGTGGTAGGAAGCTCCTCCAGCTCTGCTCTGCGTTGCAAAATGGTTCATGCACATCAGCAGGGACACATAAATAACGGGCCAGAGGTTGTACTTCATCTGGGAGGGCAATAGAGGGCAAGTTTGACTTCACGTAACCCCCAGGTCCTCGATTTTACCTCAAATAACCCCGGGGGCCTCAGTTTGACCTCGAGTAACCCCGGTTTGACCTCAAATAACCCCCCAGGGGCTAACTGGTTGTCCTCAGATGACCCCTGAGTCCAAGATTTTGGGTAAAGTTGACCTCTAGTAACCCCATATGCTAATTGGTGTCCTCAGATGACCCCTGAGTCCAAGATTTTGGGTAAAATTGACCTCTAGTAACCCCATATGCTAATTGGTGTCCTCAGATGACCCCTGAGTCCAAGATTTTGGGTAAAGTTGACCTCTAGTAACCCCATATGCTAATTGGTGTCCTCAGATGACCCCTGAGTCCAAGATTTTGGGTAAAGTTGACCTCTAGTAACCCCATATGCTAATTGGTGTCCTCAGATGACCCCGAGTCCAAGATTTTGGGTAAAGTTGACCTGTAGTAACCCCATATGCTAATTGGTGTCCTCAGATGACCCCTGAGCCCAAGATTTTGGGTAAAGTTGACCTCTAGTAACCCCATATGCTAATTGGTGTCCTCAGATGACCCCTGAGTCCAAGATTTTGGGTAAAGTTGACCTGTAGTAACCCCATATGCTAATTGGTGTCCTCAGATGACCCCTGAGCCCAAGATTTTGGGTAAAGTTGACCTCTAGTAACCCCATATGCTAATTGGTGTCCTCAGATGACCCCTGAGTCCAAGATTTTGGGTAAAGTTGACCTGTAGTAACCCCATATGCTAATTGGTGTCCTCAGATGACCCTGACGTGTTCCTACAAAGGCAGTTTGACTTCAAGTAACCCCGGGGGCCTCAGTTTGACCTCTGGTAACCCCAGTTTCACCCCGAGTAACCCCAGGGGCCTCAGTTTGACCTTGCACAACTCCGGTTTGACCTCGAGTACCCCCCAGGGCTGACTGGTTGTCCTCGGGTGACCCCGGCACAGTCTCAGGGCACGGCTGTGCCCGCAGGAGCCCCTGGGTGCTCGGGCTGCCCCCGGCTGCGTCTGAAGGTGCAGGTACAGCTGCAGGCAGGGACCCACTCAGGGGCAGGGACCCACTCAGGGGCAGGGACCCACTCACAGCAGGGACCCTCTCACAGCAGGGATCCACTCAGGGGCAGGGACCCACTCGCGGCAGGGACCCACTCACAGGCCGGCCCAGCTGCCCCCAGCTGGGCGGGGGGACACCCCTGCAGGACGAGGCTGCCCGGCCTCTCCCTTGCCGCTGCCCCCATTTCCCTGCCGGCGCTGCTCGGGGGGGGCAGAAGGGAAGCGCTGGGGGGCAGTTTCCTTCTGCAGGTCGGTGCCTGCTCCCAGCAGCGGCCCTGGGGTTCCTCCTGCACAGGGGCTGTTTAGGGGCCGGTTATGGTGTGGCTGCTTTACCGCTATTCCACAGTCGTACGCTCCTATAAATAATTTTGTCCGAGATCGGGCATGACATAATTTCTTGCTCATCACACAATCACTCCATCATTTTCTTTACCTTCTGGCAGCGCTCAGGTTTTATTAACGTCTTTGCATCTTCCAGAAATAAGTCAAAAGCTCACAAAAAAAAATAATATGCAGATAGACAAGGATTAACACCATCCTGCAAAGTTTAATATAACAGAATATGATCTGATGAAGACAAATCTACAACAGAAAATTTTTGCAGTTTGCTTTTTTCAAATTTTAAAAATTGCAAAACATACATTTTTGCAATTCATGTAGTTACTCTGCTTCTAAGCCGTTATACTGGTGCGTCTTCTCCTGTTCCTTCATCAGGAATATAATCTTCTAGTTGTTATATGTCCATACAGTGACACGTCTGGGGGAGATGTCGCGGTGCTCCATGGTATTTTATATCCTAGACAAGAAACATTCAAAAACAGTCTTAGTTTCAAAATTTCACTCTTGTGGTTCACTGCTAAAGACAGAAAAATGAATATGCACGTTTCTAATGTAGTTAACAAAAATCTCCCTTTCAAATGGTCTTTCCTTCAGCTTCCAGGTTAAGATTTGACTACGACGCTTTGCTGAACTTCACGATACCGACTGCTGGTTCTCGGCGCAGCCTCAGGACCCAGTCCCAGGTGCCTCTGACCACGGGGTTGGGGGTGGATTCACAACTGTGTGTAAATCCCACCCCCTCCACCCTCCACCTGTGCCCTGAGCTTCGGTGCTAAACCAGCTTCAGCACGTGCTTCCCTGTGCTTTTCCCTTTCAGAATGCCAGCACTGGGGCTCAGACCTGCAGCTTCCCAAACTGCCTTTTGAAGAAGTCATGTACAACGACGAAAGCACATACAAGTGGCTGTGCACCCTGAAAAGAGTCGGGATCGTGCTGCTCACGGGAGCTGCTGCCAGGCAGGGAGAGTTGGTTAAACTTGGCCACAGGATCGGGTTCCTGCGTCTTACCTTCTATGGGTGAGTTTGGGTTTTAATATCTGTGCTTTGCTGGCTATGGAATCACCGCTAATGTACTTCAATTCAGCTTGCTGGACCTGTTTTGTGGATTAATTTCATAAAGCAAGGTGATTTTTTTACTTTGTGTGTTACAAAATATGGCATCAATTAATATTCTGTGTGAGAGAACTGCTTTGCTGTCACAGGTAGGGTATGTGAAGAAAAGCAGCAATAATACTAACTGCCGAGAGAAGGAAAAATGCCTGAAAACAGATTACATCAAATAAAAGATAATCACAAAAAAGCTACTTACATATACCACAGAACAAAATCAAAAATCCCTAATCCAGTCCCCTTCTGAACATTGGAATCTATCTGTACTGAAACTTTCTCTTAGCCTGAGTTTGAGTCGTGGAAATAGGTAATACTTAGGTGATGACGTTGTGTCTCACATCACCAAGAAGATGGTCAGAGTACCTGTTTCACTGCTTTCAACTGCTTTCCTTTTTGCAAAAGGAAGAGCTCAGCCTGCAGCAGTGCAAGCAGGAACCTGTAAATCATCATTTTGATGCCCAGAGGTGATAAATGAACGCCTGCCTCCTCAAGCACCTACTAGGCGAGTAAGCAAATGATGATGGTAGCTCACATCTTGCTAAGCTGAGGCAGTGACCTCCATCTAGCTAAGCAAAGGAGCAGTGTCATAGCTAACGTATTGCACTGTCCCTCACTCTCTGTAAAGGTCCCTTCTCCCCTGTAACAGAAAAAGATAATAAAAATTATGGCAAGAGTTCTCCTTCACTTGGATTTTACCTCCAGTTCAGAGAATAAGCTAACAAACCACGTGGGCAATAACCAGGGGCTTCTCCCTTGCCTTAAAAAAAAAAAAAAAAAAAAAAAAGCTTAAATAAATGGAAGTGGGAAAAAAATTTCAACCTTTGCCAGAAATACCACAGTCCCTCGAGACTGCAAGTCAGGAGGAAAGATCTGCCCCTGCACACTCCTGCGTGGAGGCACATACGATCCCTGCTGGCACACGTAATGCAGGTGAGGTACAAAGCAGCACCGTGACACCACGAAAAATACATTAACTCAGAATGTTAATTATGAGACGAAGGGAAGGTGAACAAAAGGTCCCTTTTTCAACCTATGATTATTAAGTCTTACTGTTACATATTCATTTTGCAAGTATTTCTCCATCATCAGCTATGGGAAAAGACGTCAGTGATGCTGCCGGTTTTTAGATTTAGTAAACAATTTCCAAGAGGCAGAGAAATTACTATTCTGATATACTAGCAATGTCTAGCAGTGTATAAGTTGCTTCTGAACAGTCCTTCACTTTTGTTTCATTTATGTTGAAAGTCAACTGGTTTGTGCAGAATTTCAGTCCCCCCGCTTCAAATCAGGAAAGCTGCCTCAAGAAATTTTTCAGAAATTGGCAGAAACTGAAGTGAACTCATAGCATGTAGAACAGCCTGTGAGACTGGCATTTTTAATTAATTTTTTTTATTGTCTTCCAAGAGGACAGGATGGAATTTTTTATAATGTTAATATTATGAAGCTTTTTTTGCCATTTCCAGCAGCCATAATAAATATTTGCAAAGCTTTAAAGGGAGTAACACATAAATGTACTAGGGTAGTTAAGATAATACACTTTCACTAAGGTGTGGTTTCCTCTTTCTGTTTACTGTGCCAGAAGGAAAAGTGGTTTTCAACATTAATTGCGATGCAGTCAGGTTAATCCTACTGAAATAAATGGGAACAGAACCCCCTGCTTGACTCAAAAACCTCATCCAGTGCTAGGATATTTTTTCTAATGTTAAAAAAAGCATTCTTAATGTCAAGCACTTCTACATTTGGCAGCCTATTTTAAACTTTCATCGTTATGAAAATACTACTGCTTTCTATTTCTGTTTTGACATGATCCTAATAACAGATACAAGGAGATTCTTAGGGATATCCGATCCTGATTGTATCTGAGGGTGTTTCACAGATTTCCTCTGTATCTAGAGGATGAAACATTTGTTCTGTTTGTATCCAGACAGCTGCACAAGCATTTTGAGTTAGGAAAGCCAAACCAACCAACTAAACAACAACCCAAAACCCCTTAAAAATCAATACCAATAACCCCACCACCACCATACAGGACCTTTGACATGCACCATGAATTTGTGCTTAGGTTACAACAGAACCTTTAGTGGCTTTCCTAAGTTCCAGGGACTGAGAGCTGGATCTAGAAGTAGTTCCTAGATTCTAAAACTGGAAATGATCTCTAAATCTTCTATCTATAACATTATCTAGACTAATGTTCTTGACATGGCAGCCCACTGTGTTTCACCTGTTGTCCATCTGCTGTGCCCTGTACCATGTCTGTCACTAAGGCAATTCGAAAATGTCTTATATTGAACTCGGCACCATTGTAAGATTAAAGAAACATCTACCACCCTGCCTGGCCCCCTGCCTCAGCTCCTAACCATCCTTGCTGTTTGAAATGCCAGCCACCAGTCTGAAACTGTCTGCAGCACCCAGTTTGTGATAACTCTGCTGTTTGAGAGACTGAAAAGTCCCTTACTATATAAATGTGCATTAACAGTGAGGATATACTGTCCTTGTCCGAGTTCAGCTAATGAGATTTAGGCTGCCCTAGGGAGACTTGCCAGTTTATCAGGTGTGTCATCAGAATGTTGTGGGTTTTTTTCTAATTAAAAAAACCTTAGTCTTACCACTCACTGACTTTTCCCTAATACAGTTATAATCAGTAAAGATTATTAAATGCTTCACCTTATTTAAAGTCAGCTTGAATTAATGTTTACTCTCTTTAAAGATGGTTTCAATAGAGGTAATTTGTCAGGATAAATTCTGAGTGTTTGAGATAGAGATAGATATATATTTAAATGTGTTTTAATACATCCTACAAAGAAACTCCCACCCATTAATGTTCCATACAAGATCAAGGTTGAAACGTGACCTTGGTCCACACCATTTGAGCAAGTAATGGTTAGAGCTTCTTTCACTGTTTAAACCAACTTCACTATTGGCGTTGATTAAACCTTATTTTTTATTTTCCTTAACTGTTAGGGTTCACAATAAAGGAATGATAAAATGTTATCATTTTCTTTGCTTTTCCAAAACATATTTGCTAATTCCTGGACTTACTAGGCTGCAGAAAGAGAGTTTCAATGTTAGGGAAATTTTCAAATTCATTACAAGTTCTGCATTTAAAGGAAAACATGGTTGGAATATCCAGTTCAGTTTTGGGTTTTTTTCTATTTGCTTTTAAACAAATAATTTTTGAACTAATAATTTCAGTAATTGAAAGCCTTGAAGTCTTACACCATCCCAATTGAGCCACCATGGGTAGATCATTTGACAGTTTGTCATTTGACAGTTGCTAATTACATTTCTGTGTCTGATTAGATTGATTTTGCAATATTAAAATCTGAAGAAATTAAGGTCCAAGATAGCCTGACATCCAAAGACCAGTTTTGCAGACTAGTCTGGATTTCAAGAAACAAAATGCAGCTGCCACCAGGTGAAGCCAACATGTGGCATATGGTCTGGCTCTGGGAGCAGAGTGGATGCTCCAGCGCTAAAGGAAAGGCACGGTGGTAAAGGGGGTAGGGTGTGTGAGAGACAATGTGCCTGTTAGCAGAGCCAAGATTTTTAGGGGGAGAACCTAAAGTGTTGAACGCACTTTCTTTTTCAGAATGTTGCCAACTTGCAAGGAGAGAAAGTAACTGTACGCACACAGGCAGCCTGCTCCGGAGTTCAGAGCCGAGCTGAGGGATGATGTGGGGTGGGTGTGCTATTCCCTACATCCCAGCTTTCACCTCACCCGTTCAGAGGTCACAAAGGGTGTAGCTGTCTCCAGGACGCACTGTGAGGATGCCTCTGCTAAGGCTACACCAAAAGCATACCAACTCACACGGCAGCACAGGGGCAAGCTGCCAGCACCATACAGCACAGCTGGCCTGCCGAGGAGGTGTGCAAGATGAGTTTGTTACCGAAATAGATAAACCTTGACCCAAAGCTCATACAAGTCATTAGAAGGATACTGCCTGCCCCTGTCACTGAGTTCTTCAGATTGGATGAAGTCTATGGGAAACACTTTACAAAAGCAAGTGTCACTTGCTGCGTGTGGGCGCTTTGCTAGCAAAACGCTGCTTCCAAGCGTTGAGCTCTCTGTGCATTGTGAGGAGTTGTTGGTTTATTTTTTTATCTCTCTTTTAGAGGAGTTTCTTTAATGGCAAGGGCTGTGCACAGAAAGTTGGGTTGCAAAATACTACACCATCTCCATTTTGCTGCATGGCTATCGAGTCTCCTTCCTCCCTGGGCCCATGCACATGTGCAGAGGCACACGTTTGCAGCCTGACCTCTTCAGCAACGTGTAGCTAATCTAACCACCATACTGGTGATGTTAATGATTACTGCTTTGAAATATATTATAAATGACCCTTTAGACCATGTTTTTTTTCCCTAAGTGCTCTGCTCAGGGTGGGGGGAAAAAGGGAGCAAATCCTAAAACATTGGAAAATACAAGCAGATTCGTGTGTAAACTTTGAGTTGTTATGTGTAGTGGTTTAAGAAATCATTCATAAAGTATTTTTAAAAGATAAAGTGCCAAAACTAGTTTCAAATGGTGCAGTACAGATGTGTGTGAAGTGGTAACATGCTAAACGTATCAGAAAATGGTTAGAGAACTGTATTCAAACAGCCTAATAACCAGTGTTTGTTAAATGTGTAATTCATCACATGAAGTCTCAAAAAAAGACTTCAATGCTTTTGGCTTCATTTTGGATATTTGGTGGGGCTGTTTTATAAGGAACAAAGTTTGTTGGTTTCTTTTTTTTTTTTTTTACTATGTATAGCTGGAACTCAGCCTAAAAACATTACAGAGAAGAAAAAAACTCTTTCCCTGTAGCATCTTTTCTTCTAATTTAACCTGTTTGATTTTTAGCTGTAGTTATTGTAGTGCCTGGTCGTGTTGCTCTTAAATATTTCTTGCAGTAGCAGAAACTCCACTGAGTTTTCAGTCTTAATAACAGACTTAGAGCAGCATTTTACAGTCCATGTCTTCAGCTCTAAAACAGAAGTTCATTTCTTACTGGCATCCAATTCTGAGGTGGGTTTTACAACTGTAATAAAATAACTTTGGGTAATCCCCTTGCTATTTCACTAGCAGCCAGATACAATGCCTACCGAATATTAGAAATAAAAGGATAAATTCGGAATTGGCAAGCTTGCCAAATAAAACATTACCTCAACAGGGCCATGAATTTTAAACTGAAATGTACCTGTAACGAATGTAACCCTGACACATGGAAACAACAAAAGCCTTTTTTCTTCTCTAGGCGTCTGTTTGCTACATGCTACCTAAAATGTCATTACTTTAAAAAGCAGACACATTCACTGTATCAGCCATATAAGAATGTCAAGAGGTTCCACACTTTTAAATTAACCTTTTCTTTTACATTATGGAGGCACAACTCCATGAACGAAGTCTCCTGTCATACACAATTCATTGCTCGACTTCTCTCACCCTAGACTTGTGCTCCTTCCCGGTCCTGAAGCCTTGTCCAGGGCTTGGGGTGGCACAAAGGGCTTCCCCAGTGCTCCCACTGGAATTGCCAAACCATCTGCACCTCCCAGGCAAGGACACGGGTCCCAAATCTCTTATGAATGAAGCTTAGGTTTTTAATGAAGTGCAAGACATGATTCGAGCATGGCTTCAGTTCCTAGTGTGGTGGGTTTGCAAGACGGTGGATCTAACAGATGGGCCAGTTTTCTGCTCAGGGAGGCTGAGCCCACTTTGTCACTTCATGCAAAAAATTACTACGCCTGCCTGGTGCCAAATTTCCTCCTCTGTCAACCGGCCTGAGAAACTGATGTTGAAACCTGCCTCTAATTACTGAACCATAAACCATTCCGCCCCACTCTGCTCCCCCTAAGGCCAGGAGTCCTCTGACATCACCCACATTTTCTTCCTTCTCGTGCTCCCTCCCTGTGTCTGACTTGATACTCCAGCTCAGCTGAGACTTTGCCAAGGCAAGGCTGTTTTTTTCCACATTCGGTGCTGAGTTCTCTGTTAGCATCGCTGCCCCCAGGCCAGTAACTGGAGCTCCGAGCGAAGCTCCTTGCCTGGCAGGAAGGTTCCCGGGTGCAGCGCCCCTCTCAAAGCCTAACAGCACAAAAGCACCGACCGCTTTGCCAAAACCTTACAATGGTTTTATAAAATACTACCATTCCAGAAACTGTATTACATATAATGTGACCATTAAAATGGGTTAAATTCTTCTAGAACCATCAAGTGACAGCCGAGCCTTTTAAATTAAAGATATAGTGAACCTACCTACCTTCAGTACTAATGATGAGGATGATATAATGGGCTATTTTTCGGCTGTAAAACTGAGAACTGTGGAAGTGTGGCTGAAATTATCATACTTGAGTACTGAAGTCATGTACTGAGGAATATGTGCTGTACCAAGTCATAAAAATTATTTCTCTCAGGCAGTTAAACACATTTGCAAATCATATGCGAGGGGGCTTCCCCCCAGCATTTTCAGAAATTTCATTTTAGCATTTTACGTTGTTTCTATTCTAAATACCGCTCCTAGAACAAAAGTGTTTATATAATATATCTAAATAATTTTTGTCTGCATGTTCTTTAGCCTATTTTTAAAAAAAACTATTCATAAGAAGTAATGCAAGAGACACACCATCCGAAACATAATATATTTGGTCTGTAGTATTTGACAAGGGAAAATGAGTTTTGTATTTTTTTTTAAACCACTTGTGCTCCTGTGATTACACGGGCTGTGTATGGTGACTTAAGACTTTTCCAGACAAATGTCTGGGTCAGTAACATGGACATAACACAGCATCTGCTGCGGACCATCCTCGGCCGCGTGAACTCTGTGCAAACAAAACGTGCGGTTCTTGGTCTGAAATTCCCCTGCACAGTGTGTCACTCGGAACAGATTTTGATTCTGCTGCAACATGAGGTATTCACGTCTTTGTCATAGAAATAAGACCTTTTTTTTTTTTTTTTTTTTTTTTTTTGTCAGTGTACTTTCTTACTGAATTTTGTCAAATTTCAAGACAGACGCTATGTACCAAAACAAATGGCCACTGGAAATCCATCGTTATAGATGTTACATTGGGGCCAGACGTCCCTTGGCACACCAGTTTCTAGCTTGAATCTAGGACTGCCAAAACGAGCCTTCTGTGCTGGGGTGGGGAGACACTGTTAAATCATTATTTCCTTATAATTTTACAATATTTTCATGTTCAAAGATGGAATGACCACGATCTCATGGATCCAGTGTGCACTGTCTGGCATGCTGGCTGGCTGTTCTAACAAGTTTTCTCTTTTCCCTTTCATTGCAAAGACCAACTTGGCAAGTGCAGGACAAAGCAGATGCTAACAACGTCGCTTACACCACCGGGAAACTGTGTTTTCACACTGATTACCCTGTTCTGCAGCATCCACCTGGGGTAAGGCAAATCCACTGACAACACAAGAGGGAGAAGGAAATGTTCTTATAGCACGGAATACGGTTAGCGTGCAGTGACGGGATTGGGTCTTAAAAGAGCAATGCGAAAATAACAAAATACTAATCTGCCTGTAACGACCTACATACACATGGGTATGCAAGATACACATTATGATGCAAGTTCTGCATAACAAGTCCATTATGTAGCCCATAATTTTTAAATGAAAGTCACAAAATATCAAGAATTTTACCACACAAGAGAACATCAGGGTCCTGTAGGTGCTTTTGGTACTGTTTTCATTATATTAAAAAAGCTAGGTGTCTAAATGCTATAGTCAAGTGGTGACATTTTAGGACTCGTCTGTTCACCTTAAAAGGGGACCTTACTAGAGGAAATATGAATAAGATGCTATATTCTGTTTTCTGTGAATTGATTCAAGTTAGACACTTATTTACCCTTTCATACTAGACAAAAAAAAAAGCGGCGCATTCCGTAAAGCTTGGCAACCACCAGAGAAAAAAGTTTTCACCTTGTCCCTGTCATATCAGAGTCTAAGCCACATAACTCAGCAGAGAACTGGAAAGTAGTAGGGACACGTACAAAGGAACAAAGATAACCCTGGAAAAGTTTGCACCCGTAAACCTTCCCTTTCTAATGTTGTGGAGTACTTTGTATCAGTTGTTTCTATCATCAAACCAAAAGCCACCGTGAGTTATCCGCGAGTACCAAATACTTCACACTAGCATCCTGTTTGTTAGCGCGGAGTAAGAATGGAACAGGGCTTTTAGCTCACTGTCTTGTCCGTGCCAAACCTCACACTGCTATGGAACGTTAGAAAAAGAGCGTAACCTTTCTCATTCAAGAAATGTTTGTAAGAAATAAAAGTATTAAAGCACATTGAATTATTTTTTAACATTGTCCTGAACGTGTAGTTTTCTTTATTTATCTAGTTATTACACAATAGTTGAATTCTTAAGACATATTTATGACAAGTATGTGAAGAAATGGTTTGGAACAGACGATGATTAGTTTCAGAACTGTTCCGTAAAAGTATTTTTTAGATTTCCTAGGTTTTCATCTGGCAACTATTTTTCTAGGAGGTGTCCTGTTGAAAACAAAAACCTCAAGCAAACCACAACTGACTGTTAGATCTAGCAGAAACATGAGCTCTCTAGAATGTAAAACTAAATTCTCATTTGCACTAAATTCTCCCTTTCAACTTTTCCAGCGTCGCTGACCATGATGTAGGGCACGGCCGCCCTGGTTGGCAGTGCCAGGCTGTGCCCACCCTGCGCGACGCACCCGCAAAAGCAAAGAGCTTGTTGCCTCCTGCTCCCTTCAGCGGGAGCCCCCAGTCATCCCCACAGCTTGTTGGCCAAAAGGAGCACAAGGGAGGGCGGGAAGCTGCTTCATCACACAAATAAAGTCGCTGATGTCCTTTCCAAACAAGCTGCCCTTCTACACTGTCGGTTCAATCAGTTTCCCCCCTCGTCATCATCTTCAGGGTCTGCAGATCCAGTGGGTGGGGGGCTCTGGGACGAGCCCTGTTCTCTGCTCCTTTCTCTTCCAGTGGTTTTTTTTATTGGGGTTTGTCTTTTTCCCTCCTCCTAGTGGTCTCCGAAATAATTCACCATCACAGAAGGGAGAGGTGAATGCTCAGTGTTTTGTGTGGTGTGGCTAAGATGAACGGTCACGCTTTGCGTGATGCTGGACTGATGCCGCAGGCAGCTTTACCGCCGTGTCAGCGTCTCAGATTGACACCGGTGCCACCAAGAGCCCAATTCAGGCTTTCTGCCCCGTCTTACACCTGGGCAAGTTTGCTGTGAAGTGGAATGAAACTTTCTTAACCCTACCTGGGCACAGAGACACCGGGCCCGTTGCCTCCTGTAACAGCCCCACCTATTCCCCTCTGTGAGCAGATAATTCACAGCAGGTTTTGTTTCCTCAAGACGATCCTCCTTGGTGAGATGAGACTGAAATGTGGTTAAAATGCTGTTACTGGCACAAAGAGGGACTCGAAGGAAAGAAGCGAGCCCCAGGCCCAGCAGCTGACCCGCAGGCTGCAAGCATTTGAAGGCGTCCCAGCCGGGATGCAGTTTATGAACATTAATTTTCTGCCTTTGGGACAGTGGTGGCAGGGTGCTGTGAAGCAGCAGTAATGGGAACTCAGTCTTTCCCTGAAAAAAAATGGGAAAACAACCCCAAAAGCCCAGAACCACAGATAGGAGGGAACCGATACTAATGAACTGTTAAATATGCAAGCTAATTCGTTTCGTAACAAGATGTTAACTCCTTCCAGGTTCAGTTTCTCCATTGTATAAAGCAAACGGCTGCAGGAGGTGAAAGCCAAGTCGTCGATGGATTTCACGTATCCAGGATGCTGAAGAAACAAAACCCTCAGGCGTATCAGATCCTGACCTCTACTGCTGTAGACTATACAGATATAGGGGTGGACTTCTGTGATTTTGCTGTGCAATGTAAACAAAGGATTATAGAGTGAGTAGTTTCAACACCATGGGAAAATAAATCCCCTGTTGTGTGGTGGCTCGCATGTTGGTAGGAGAAGGTCTGTTCCTGCCACCTTGTGGGGAAAGGCTGGTTCAGCTTGGTCTGCGGGTATTTGGAGGGGTCTGGGGGGTTGGGTTGGTTGGGTTCGGGGTTTTTTTGCCAGTGTATGACTTCTGTGCTGTGTACCACCGCTTGCCTGATTCGGTTTTGCCACACACTAGCAAGAAGTGCTGGTAATCAGAGCAGCTTCTAGGTGCTGCCACAGGTTAACAGCAGCTGGGGCTGTTCCTAAATTCCAGCAGATGCACATTTGCATCACGCAAAGAGAGGTCATCATTTGAAGCGTTCCGATTAAAAACTATATACTATGAAAAGATCAAACACAAGTTTTCATAATCTGCTGAACTGAAAAAATTGATGATTCTACAGCTGAAGAGTATAGAAAATAGATTATTTTTTTTAGCACATTAAGCACCTACACTTTCTCCGCATTCTCCCTTTTCCTAGTTATCAAAACCCAACCCAATACCAATCCGAATTTCACTATAAAAATATACTGAAATCCCAGCAGGAGAGTTCATTTGTTGTTTAACCATCTTAACATGTTTTACTAACGACATAATACATTCCCTTTCCTTCTGTGTTTCATAGCGTGGATTCCAGGGGTGAAGCAGTTCGCATCAATTATAATAATGCAACAAGAGACACGGTGTTTGACATACCGGCTGAAAAAGTGAGGCCGTTTTATGCAGCTCTAAAGGAATTTGATGATTTATTAAACAGCGCAGAACACAAGTTTACTTACAAGCTGAAACCAGGTCAGTAAATTGCCTCTCCTCACAATGATTTTCCCATGTTTTTCCTAACAGCCAAAACACTTGAGCATTGTTAGCACTGGTACCAAGAGGAAATCTCAGTCCTTCCATCACCTGTTTTATTTCATACTGCATCCTTATGTTCACATTACAGATTTATTTTGCCATTCTTACAGTATAAAGGAGAAAGAAAAAAAAAAGGTGGGGGAGAATAGCGCTTACCCATACCACATAGGAAATTGTAACTTGTCATAGCGATAGCACCCCAGATGGGAAATCATGTGTAAGACTGCTGGGCCATCCCAGCTCAGTGTCTGTTCGTTACATGATACACGATCACATACTTTTCCCCCTGCTTCATTTGATGCAGAGTACAGCCATTAAGCCAAACAATTCCTTCATGACACTTCAGTTGGTTAGTGAGGCCCCTTCCTGATGGCTGCAGGAGTTGCACAGCATCTCCAGGATGATACTGATGCGTAACATGCATAACGCTGAAGGCAGCTGAACAGTGCCGGGGGGAATTTAGTTATCGTCTTTGCTTAGACACCAAATGCCAGCATCGTGCTGGATGAATTGCCGAAGGGCACTGCTGCTCTGCTACTTTTTCTGGGTGGCCTATGCAAGGTATCTGGAGGCAGATTTGCAGAAGAACAGAGTGCTCTAAACTTCAGCTGGAGTTGTACAGGGCTGTGTTCTTGAACATAAAACATGCCCCAGAAATGTCCTTTACTCTTTAAAAGTCAGTCTGTGCATATATTTAACTACTTCGGCCTTAATCTCTGTTCTTTCCTTCCTTAGCTGTAAAATTAAGATATGAACGGTCCCTCATCTCTCAAGAGATGTTAAAAAAGTAAATTCATTAGCAGATCTGACTGCTGCGTGTACGGTGATGGTAGTTTCTTTAAAATGTCTATCAGGAAATTAATATCTCTCCATTGGGAACACGCAATGAAATAATTTATAAGATCACATAATAAATGGTAAAACAAAGTACCTCACATTACATTAGCACTATCCATGCCATCAATTAACACACCGAGAGGGTGGTAGAGGGGAGGGGGAGGAGGAAAGAAAGACTATAAGGTTATTTAATTAGAGATTTATCATAATGGTGGCACACCAGGGAGAAGAATTAAAATGGCATGCTAGCCTTCATGAGGTGATTTCCCAACTTTCAGTGGCTTGACTTTGTTCTCATAAAATTCTCTTAACAGGGACGGTAATGCAGGATGTGTATAGCACAAAGAGTAGCCAGCAGATCAAATAAAAACCATCCTACTGGCTTTTACTGTTTTTAACCTTCCTGTGGATTCGCTGTAGTCGCCTTTCCCCTCATGCTCTGCTTTTCTCAGTATGGGCTCCCCTACCGCTCTGCTTTTTAACTCCTGGTTGTACAGGGAAAGCAGCAGAGGTTGAAAGGGGCCTGCCCTCTCTGGTTGAGCATGAACAGCTGAATTAAAATTACTGTGTCATTTCTGTACATCTCCAGCCAAGCTACTTGAAATTATTGCTCCATCAGCATTGATACAAATCCACCTCCACATTATCTGTCTGCAACAGACCAAATATCAAACCTTGATGCAATCTCTTTATAGGAGACATAGTGACATTTGATAACTGGCGTGTGCTTCATGGTCGCCAAAGCTTCCCGTCGGACTCAGAAGTGACTCGTCACCTGGAAGGTGCCTATGCAGACTGGGATGTGGTCATGTCAAGGCTCCGGCTCCTCAGGAAGAGGGTCCTGCATAGGGACTGAGCTCTCTTCTAACTAGAATGAGCAAAACATAGATTGACTAACCTCAACAACAACAAAAAAGTTTTAAAATTGTGTTTCCAGAAGCTAACATCACATATATATATCTCTCTGTCTGAGTTCCATAAGCTAAGAAAACTGTTGTTTATAACAATTTAACATTTACTTGTACCCTGGTCTTTCAGTCTTTAAAAGGCATTGCTACCTCTGTGGGTTCACTTGTTTTTTAAAATCAAGGTGCAAAATGTCTTGAAAGTCTTCGCCAGGGTGGCTGGGTATCACAATGCCTTCCTTCGCCTCTACAAGCACACCTGCCCTCCCTAGAAAGCTTGGAGGGCAGCAACTAGAAAAACCTTCAAGTATTACTTACTAAAGACTTGTTATGAACAGCACCTTCCTCTGTTTTCTGAGCGGCATTCTTTATTTCATAAATCATAACTAAAATTCACTATCAAAATAAACAACCACTGCTGTGGAGTTATTTTTATATGCACACTTCTCCAGGTAGAACTCCACTTTAATGCAAGATCTTATTCAACAGATGCTGCATTGTGCCTCTCCCGTGGTACATGTGATGACTTTCACAGCCACAAATAATTTTTCCAACGTTTCTAAATCCATAAGCTCAGAAACGATAGAGCTACCAGAGAATGCATCATATTAATTTTCCGCTGCATTAGGAATAGAAATAAATCTCAGTGTAGAGGTCACAGATAGGGTCAGAAATCCCATCAGATGCTGTGCACAGATGTAATTAATATCTGCAGAACAGACAGACTTTTGAGTAAGGTCAGGAGGAGGAATGCTGGTGCTGCTCGGTGGCTGGAAACCACCAAGCACAAGAGGTGGTTATTGGCTCTGCACCTGACAGAGAAGTGGCAACTGACCTCAGATCCATTTTTGTTCTACCAAATAAAAGAGCACACACCTCTGATAGACTTGGTCTGCAGGGTGTTTCCTTCTAGGTTGCATTCTGAATAGAGATTACGCTATTAAAAAAATTACTGCAGCCAAAGTAGTGGGGTTTTTTTCCCCTATATTCATATGCCAATTTGAAAGAAAAAGATTTTTGAAAGTCTTATTCTTATACCCAACAGTATGTCCACAGTTTCTTTTTTACTGTCCTTATAGGTGCCGAGCTAATGGGATGCCCTCTCCCCCATGCTGCAAGCCTAACAAAATAACCACACTTCCACCCCCAGATTGCTCTGTCCCACTCGTCATTTTCAAATTATTCCCTGAAAGTCAAAGCATTCCTAGTCTTTTCATAGCAGGCAAAACAACAGAACTGTTACTCCAGAATTAAATAACTGCAGAATTAAATGTGTCGACACAAGACCCTTCAACATGAGCAAGGAGCTAACACCAGCTTGCAAACACTTCCACTCATCATTTACAGTCAACAGGTATCTCAGCTGAATAATCAAATAAAATAATTAATAATAAAACAAAACTAAACTAGCACAGTGTGGTTGAAATCCATTCCTCTCTAGTAAATAGTGAAATGTTCTTATCAAAGTTATGACATTAAGATATAGTGTAACAAAATTGGATTTTAGTGGTAATTTGATTTCTCGGTGCCTCCTTTAATAATTAATTTTGGGAACATGGAAATTATTTTTTGCCTTTGCTATAAAAGGGGGAAAAGATGAGGAAAAGTTAATGCATGTATTCTCTAAGACACCAGCAGTGCTGTGCTTTAACTGTGATATTTTCCATTAACTATTGAGTGAAGATTGCCATTTATAATGTTAAAACCAGACATCTTGGGATTTATACCAATGGTTAATAGGGGAGAGATATTTTCTGCTTTTATTCTGTACTTTTCTAAAAACTCTTCTATTGGCATTTCTGTTTATTAAAAGCTTTTACGGAACTGATTACTGTCTTGAGGTTGTACCTCATCTCACACATAACATCTTGCACACAGATACGAAGTCACTTTCGTTACTTACAAATATTTGTAAATATGATTAGACCTGGATCTATTCAGGTTTGTCCCATATACTTACATTGTTAAAATACAACTAAACTCATAGCTTTGAACAGTTGTGGGGAAAACAAAAAACAACCAAAAAAAAAAGCCCCAGAATTAATCAAGGCTTTTAATGGACCTAATTTTGCATTGCTGGAATTTTTTCTCAGTGACGTTTCTCTCTATTAAAACTCCCACAAGAGATCCCTGAAGTTCCTAACTTTATGCCTGAGATATGTTGTGTGTTATATACCCGTACCTCCTTGAACTGAACCGCATTTCCCAAAAATACGTAGTATCAACATTAAATAAAAAAAAACATTTTTTTAAAAAAAACAAAAGGCATTGCAGACCACAGGCATGTGCCACATACACAGGCAAGATGGGCGGGTGTAGGAGTGCTGCGCCTCCAGGTTCCCAACAGCACGATCACCCTACTTGCCTGCAATTTGCAGTATGTAATTCCTTTTATATTGTATATAAATATAATCGTAGCTACTATATATTCAACAAAGTATTTCCTGCAGAATGGAGTACAAATAATGGTCGCAACTGTTTGTCAGTTTGTGCGCCTGCGCAAGCAAAACCTAATCCCTGTGAGCTGTGGCATGATGTCCAGTTTAACTGGAAAAGGGCTGGACAACCCACACAAGCCTGAGCACGATCAAAACTCACATTTCTGGCTGCAAACTCTCTACTCAGCTTCTGGGATCCAGCTACTATCTACATCACAAATTTTAATTCTAAACACCTTTGCGTCTGCTGTAGCCACACTGGGAAGAGAGTGTTTCTGTCACTATCCGTGTAGTAGATCTGATGACTGCACCGATGCCTGGTCAGGCTAAATAACAGAAGCAGCCCAAAATGGGTTTATTTCCCTTTTATCTCCAAATCCACACTGAAGAATGAGATGGCAAAGCTTTCAGATGGCTCTAGCTTCTAGTCGGCTGCCACAGTGACATGTGCAGGTCACCCAGCACGGCAGACCCAACTGCCCCTACCGTCCTAGAGAAAAATCAGCTGGTAAGAAGTGTTTGCAAGACAACTCTGAGGAACCTTTGGGCTGTGTCCAGAGGGTGCTAACGGCCATGATTTCACTTAGCTGGCTGTACTCCAGAAGCTATAGCACCATGTTACCTTTGTGCTGTTTGTGATACACCAACCATCCAGCCAGCTGTGTCTGGTGGGCTCTGAGCACAGGTGGAGAAACAGGAAAGATACATATTCCTTTTATTATTTGCAAATTACTTTTCTCTTTTGCCCTATCTTTCTTCACCTGGCACTGGATTTTGTAGCAGTGGGTACTGGCTCCAATCCCATGGCATTGTTCTCACGTGCAAATTTTAAAATATTTTTTTATATACCAGATTTCCAGCTAGTGTTTAAAGCTTGCTGAAAACAAGTAGCATCTTGGGCACATCAGTACACTCCCATCTGTGTGGATCACCACAGCCCAGCTCTGCTTTAGCCACTGCTGTGCATGCCAGCTTTGGGCTGGGTAGGCAGTAAACCCGAGTCTGGAGAGATTTCCAAATGGCTGTTGGGGGAAGAAAGATGGATTAACTGCCTAGCTTTGCAAGTTGACATATATTGCTATATAGGTGTCCAGATACAGCTGTACATACACAAATAGTATTTGTGTGTCTATGTACACGCAGGCAGACACAGAGGTGTAAAGGCAGATGCAGTCCTGCATCCCACGGGGGCTGTACGGGCTGTGGTGAGGACGAGAAGGCTGGTCCCCACTGCTTTCCCGGCACACAGCTCTGCCTAACGCACCGCAGGGCGCACGGCTCCGCCGGCAGCCCTCCAACGTGCAGCTGCTGTCATGGGGTTGCATCGTACCAGCACCTTTTAAACAGGGTTCCCAGTGATCTGATGGCAGGGTAAAAGGTGACGGGTTAGGGCAAACAGACGCCGTTCCAAAGCCATGGGAAATGCAGGCACTAGCTGCTCCCTAACACTTGTCAGGTATTTCTATGCAAAAAGACATTCAGCCATCAGGCTCAATTTCCATTGGTAGATTGAAGTTTATTTGCTGTATTCACTTTTACTTTAAGTCGGAGAAGTAGCTATGCTCATTAAACGAATGATTGCTTTGTGACTGATTCTTCCTTACTCTAAAAGACTTTCAGCTTCTAAGTTATTTGTACAAGTTGACAGAGTACAGAGCACATACCACTGCTTAAAAGCCACCCTTCTGTAAATGCACAGCAAATTAAATGCAGCCTTTCATCACATATACAACGAATTTCTCCTGGAAAATACATATTTATTCTGTACTGTGCTTGACACAAATCAGAGAAAGTACTTAGGGATATCATCTCAAATTCTTCCTAAGGCAAATGTGGTTTTATCCTAATCTACACATTCATAAAGCTGTTGGTTTAGGGCAAGTCCATATTAGAAAATTTCATGCTGGAAATCTGAAATCACTTTTGGTAAAAGCTAATATAAGAAATCTATTTAATACACACATTTTAAATTTATAATAAAAGATGCCTCCGCTCTGTTATGCCAGTCCAGTAGCACAAAAAACCATGGTAAAGACTGAGAAGCAGAAAAAGCACAAAAATCCCCTTTTAAAAGTAAACAAAACCCCCAACCAAACAAAAAATCCATCCCACACCAACACAAAAAAGAAAACAAATCACCACTGCTCCTATGAAACCTTTCTATGCAACGTCTGATTGAAGACTAGAAAAGGAAATTGTCAAAGCCAGGGAACTGGTTACATCATCCCTAGAAAATAGCCATAGCATCAGACTTTAACTGGAGCACAGCCATGGCAGCTGTACGGGGTGTTTCTGCCTGGAACCAACCTCCTTATCAGACGCGGGATGAGATCTGAAGAGCAAGGAGCGAGGGCATCTTGCAGCCGCTCCTGCCAGGGGCACGAGGGAGGGGAAAGGCACAACTCCCGGCCTCCTGCAACATCTCCTGCAGGACGGTGCTGGGGAACAAGAAAAGCAGCAGCAGCAATCAACGAGCTACTGTTTCCCTGCGCTAATTAAAAGGATCTTCAGCAGAGTCACAGTGATTCGGCATGGTCCCAAGGCTGCTCCACATCGCCTCAAGGGCATCTGGTCAACCAAAGGATTGGGAGCTCCTTTGGGGCGTTTTGTAGGATACGAGCCAGTTTAGTTAGCAAAACATATCTCAAGTCAAATGTTTTATGTCTTTTTGATGATTTTTTTTTTTTTTAATATGTAAAAGTGCCCAGTAACTTTAAAGCAGACAGAGTGTTTTCTTTGTTGCCATGCCACGATACATGTCTTTCCCCATTAGCTCAAGCAAAATAAGGCAGGAGGTCTAAACATGTGGATAGCAGAGCATGGTTTCTCTATCGTCCTTTCTTTCCAGGCAGTCATTTAGATCAATAACTACTTGTGTTGGCAATAATCGAGCTATGCGTCTCTTTCAAGTTATTTTTGGAAGCATTCAAAGCAGCAAAGATCACAGAGCAACAGACACGGAAAAGATACAGCAATTTTCAGAGTATGCCATACTCAATTTCTGAAATCTTGCCCTGCTTTTTCTCTTTAATCAAAGAGGAATGTTGTTATGAAAATGTGCTAAGGGCCATACAATGCCCTTGAAAGGAAGCAGGCGAGGAGCAGGCGGCTGCAGCAGCGCTGCACAGCGTACCTCAGCTCCTGCCCTTCCAACCACCCGAGGCCGGAGCTGACTGCGGTCCTTTGCCACCTCCAGTCCTGCGTTCACAACTCAGCCTTCTCGTGCTGCTCCCTTGCAGCTTTGGCTTCACTTTGACAAGCGCACTGGCAGGGGGTCGGTAGGAGGAAAGCCTGACCCATTCGTTTTCTTGGCTCCTCTACAAGACTGCCAAGAAAAACATGCACTACGCAGCCAGATCACTAGATTATTTTTTGGCAACTGCAAAGACTTAGGAAGAGCCTTTCCTCATCCTTTCACGTTTCCCCAGCACCATGTGGCGGCAGCTCCCTTACAGGCACGCGGAGGCAGTTCTGTGCGTGGTGGTTGCAACTTCTCCTTGACTCCATCACTCCCCTGCCCTCACAACGTCATCCCTTTGCCCAAAGGCATGCAATCCACTAGGTTCTTTAACTCTGGATATTTTATTTATAAGTTATTATGCTTTCCATACTATTTACCTTTTACCCGTTGCCATTATTTCCATCGTTAATAATTTTAAAAGCATAATTTAATTGTTTTTTTTCATAATGAGTAGCTATCGGCTAAAGGAACCATTGGTGGCAGAGGGCAAACATTGCCTCCTCTAGTGCACCTCACTTCTCTCCAGAGCTAAGGATTTGCTTCTGAGTGTTTTTGGTTTTGTTTTGGGGGTTTTTCCCCAATAAGATTAATTCTATTTCAGTAAGAAGATACAACAGAGGGGTTACGTCACATATTTCAGAGCCTGCTTACGGCTACACCTTCTGTGTGAAGATCTCCTTTCCCAGCTTGGGATTTAACTAGCCTAGAAGATTTCCACTTGGTGGTTTGAATTTCTTTCCCCGACTTGTGACCTCATCGCAGCAGTGACACAAAAAGGAGCTAAAGCACAAAGCCATCTTCTTTGCATGGGAACCAAGCGAGGGCCAGAAGCTGACGGGCAGGGCTACGCCTGCGGTCCAACTGGGGCCTTGGGTCTTCAGTTGCTTTTATGGGAATTCAGATGAAGTTTGTGGAAACGTAATGAGATCCAACATCTTGTGAGAGATCCACTAAGGTCCGGCAAGACAAAGCATGGCTGGTGAGATTACAGCCTTGCCCTAGCCGGAGGAAGACAGTAAATCCTGTTCCATTTTTGGATGCAACCCGCAACCCAATTCAAATTGAGCCAAGTTAAATTCTCATAACTGAAGTTTAATCTTCAAATCCCCCCGGGGCTAGAAGGCTCGCGCCAGCATGGCCCCCCCCACCCCCCACCCCGGCTGGTGGCTGCAGCAGCCCTCGGTCTGCTCCCCATCCCTGCCCTGGTGCCGGGACGGAGGGAGCTCAGCCAAGAAGAACCACAGCCAAGGGGAAGCCAAGGTTCAGGGGAATTTCATCTCCATCAGATGAGTAAGGTAAACCAACATGATCAGAAAAACAGACCACATTTTTGCTGCAGTCTGGACAGATGTTTGCTGTCAGATGCACCGCACATTGTACAGCCACATCTGCTGGAAAAGCACTTTGCGGATTATTTATCACATTCCTGTGCCGAGGAGCTGAAAAGCCCCCTGAAAGTTTTCCACTTAATACTTACCGTTCCCAGCTTGGTGATCATCCCTGACATTTTCTACGTTCCTGTTCAAAGCAGCTCACAGAGGCGGGGAACCCTTCACCATCCCATGGCTTCTGGTGGTACCCTCACGGACAGACTCAGGGCATCTCAGGGAGCCAGGACACCAACATTTTTCGTTTTATGGCTGATGCATTGCGGAAGGGATGTTTTATCCTAAGGTATGGATCCTCTGCAGAGCCGCGCACCACGTAAGGTAAAGGGCTGTCCAGGGGTGCAGGCAGCAGCACTGCGAGCCAGTCTCCCGGCATCGGCTGCCATTGCAAGGGCAGGCTGAAGACAGTGAAACTGCAAAATTACTTTGGGGTAATTAATGATGCCAGAGCACCCACGGGGAGCTGCACTTTAGGAGTGGGCTGTCCTGCACATGTCTCTGCAGCCAGCTGGGTTTCTGGTATAGGGTCCTCCCAATGGCTGCCCTCCCTCGCATTAGAATTGCTGTAAACTTTGACAGTGGAAGGAGCCCAGAAACAGCAGAAGCCTCAGTTAGGAAGGGTTACAGATTGATTTAATCGTAACACTGTGACTTTAAAGACAAGTAGCACCAACAGTCCTTCACGGGATCACTTGCTGACAGGGATGCCTGGTGAGAAGCTGCTCCCAGCAGCTTCTTGTGCATCAGGAGCTCTCCCTGACCCCTGGGGAAACCAGGGCTGCCCACCCCAGGACAAGCCACAGGTACCTACTGCACACATCACAAATAAGAAGTGCTGTTGATGACTCACGGAAAAATGCTAAAGAATGAAAAGACTATAGAAAGGCTGTAGCCACTTAGAAATATACATACTTCCAGTAGCTTTGATTTTTTTTAGGTTTTTTTTTCCCCCCTGAAAAATGCAGTGAGTGGCCTATTTTGGCTGATAGGAGGACTACCCACAGCACTGAAGATGTTTTGTTTCACCAGCACAGGCACTTAAAGACCTCCTGGGACCAGCACATTAGGGGCAAAAAAGGAGCAACCAGTGCCCTCAGACTTCCCCTGCCAAGGGCCAAGCCCAAAGCCACCAGAACCAGTGGAGAAGACTCCTATTAATATTATGTACTGCTTGGACCACGTGCCAAGATCTGAATACCTGTTCTGTTTGTTTTCCCTGTAGTAAATTGGCCTCAGGTTTACCTGCCGGTGATGAGATGGGACACCCTTCTAGCAGCCCCAGGGGAAGCTCACAGACTTAGCCACCCAGATGCATCTGGGTTGAGAAACTCCATCACCACACTGCAGGCAACCTCAGCCATTAGTATTTTACGAAACCTCTAACTGGAAGGAGTCAACCAAATGACAGTGTGATGAAGGATGCAGGTTTTTTTGTGAAGCCAAGCTCTTCAGGTCAGTTTTGGTCACATCTGCTCTGTTAGTAGCAAATTTATCCTAGTCTGGTAGTCATTTCAGGTGCGCACCAAGCTTGCCCAATACCCCTCTTAGCCCAAATGTGGCTAGGAATATGGATTTCCCCTTGAGATAATTATTGAGCATGAATTATAGAGAAGTTGGGCCCATGCATGGTCGCACCATGCTCCCAACCTGATGTTTCATTTTCCAGTCCTTCATTTCCTGGAGCTCCTACATGCAGAGTTCCCCCAGCCATTTACTATCTGTTCTGGAGAGGAAGGTCACAGCTGGGCATGGTGCTGCTCACTCCCCAGGGGAACCAGTCACACTGCTAGTGACAGCAAACAGTGCAGCTTTCCTGCTTTGACACAGAAGGCATTCAGAAACAGCACAGCAAGGATGAGATGTTTCCAGCTTGTGCATGTATCCAGGAATCCTGTGTTCCTATTGGGCTCTTTATTCTGGCTATGTCCTGGTTTCAGCATCACTGCAAATGCCCACTTGGAGCATTTCTCCTTCCACACGTGGCACAGGTCATAGCAGAGGAGCTGTAAGCGTGTTCCACTTCTCCCATGTTATCCCGCTGTCCGTACAGCAAGTGGTTCATTTGCAACCAGATTTTTGTGAGCTGCATGAAGAAGAGACACTTCAGCAAGACTCATCTCCATTTCGGTGAGGGTGCTTTCAGTGCCCACACATTTACTCGCAGAGCTTTGGTCTCACCCATTTGGCTTGTGGGAGAGCACCATGCTGAGCTGGCACTAGCGCCCAGACACATGACGTCCTCACGCCATGCTCTGGTCAAACCTCACCTGGCCATCGGCAGTCCCAGTCCGCCCTCCAGCTCCAAATTGAACGGTCACAAGAGCAGCAAAGGAACTAATCTCTCCTTTCTACATGTCCAATTGATTCCCACGAGGAAGCACAACAACATGTCTGTCTTTGCACTGAACTATTCCCTTTGAAACCCAATGGTAGGTACCTCAGGAATACTCTCCTACATTACGGATGCACATGCCCCTCATCAAACCATCCACTTTAAACATTAATTGGGAAAGCCACACAGCCCAGGACCTACCGCAGCAAACCTGGTTCAGTGGTTAAAAAACCCTTCACCTGTGCACTGCCCAGAGGGCTGCAGCCCAGCACCTGGAGCAGCACATCCATGTGCAGATGGGGTCACAGGACACACGCACCAGGGGACAGACTGGGAGGTGTCATCCAGAGCAGGACCCACCACAGACCTTCAGCATCTCGCTCCAGAGCTTCGGTTAACAGCCTCCCCACCTCTGCCTGTACAGGAGGGTGCCCAGACTTATGACGTGCCCATCCCACTGTTTGATTTCAAAGCTTCCAAGGCACCTGCTCCCAAGTCCAGCTGCCCTGGGGGCCCAGGACCACTTTTGCCTGCACCCCTGGCACCATGCCCGACCTGACCCACCAGCATCCCAGAGCTGAGCAGAGCGGTACCAGCACCATCCCAGGGACCAAAGCCAGCAGATAGCTCCCAGCAGCTCGGTGCACACCCACAGGCTTGGGTGCTACACCAGACACTCATGCAGATGTTCAAAGCACCAGCCGCACCTGCTACTGCTTCCCCAGCGGGGAGAAGCAACCCATGTCAGGCACAACCTGTGGCTTATGAAAAGCGGGGGGAGCTCTGGCATCCATCTCAGCCTTGCTCTGCTCTCGGTGCCTTTCAGCCGCACACAGCTCGGTCCCCGCTGCAGGGCACACAGAAGCCCAAAGCTGCTGAAAGCACTGGTGACCTGGTGCGTATTAGCATTGGCTTACATAGGTTAGAAATGGGGTTTCCCAGTCATGGACCCAACTTGAAAAAGTCACCATAGCACAGCCAAGGATTAGTAAGCATCACCACAGTCTTCTCGGACATTTTTTACCTTCTACAGGAGGCTTCAGCGGGGTTAGGGACTGACTAATGGGTCTGACCTGCAGCCCAGATCTCCTGGAGATTAGACAGCATGCAGGGCACATTTGGCTCTGCAGCTGCCTCTCCCTATCAGATCAAATGTCTCTGAGTAAACACATTTCTGTTCTCTTTTTACCTGTAGGTTTATTTGTCCGTAATAAGGTGAAGAGTCAATAATCCCTCAAAGCCTCCTTTTTCCTTCCAAGTATTTTTATCTAGTCCACACAGCCTATAAATCTGAAAGCATTTTGAGCAGAGGCATAGCTCCAGTCAGTTTTACGTGGCCAAGGAGCCAAATTCTATGTTTTGCAGTGAGCGGTTTTGGCAGTATTTTCAGGCTCTTGTTTAGGAAAGAGAGATGGGATGAGCTCAGATTTTCTGCTGCCATGCACGACCATCCTTGCTCATAAACACATCCCTCACCACTCCTTCTGCAGCGGGCAAAGTGCTCTATCAAAAAGGGTTGTTAAACATAGAAACAGCATAAGCTCAGGGATTCCTCTCCTTTGTTTCAGACATTGTTCCAGAACATTAACCCCCGCCCCCCCCCCCCCCCCCCCCCCCCCCAAGAAAAAAGCAAAGAAATTAAATTAAACAAAGGACAAAGAAGATCTGAAACAGCAAGGCTTCCTTTCACCACCTGAGGTCTTGCTCATGTTCTTGCCTGTGGACACTGACCCAAGGATTTGTGCGAGGGACACAACACTGCTCAGTAAAAGGCAAGGGTAACATCCTAAACCACAAAACCGCACGACGAGAGATGGCTATCACAGTGTTATGCACAGACATTAAACCGGGAATGAAAAACCCCGAGTTCAAAACTCAGCGCTGCTGCAGCTGCCCTATTAATTAGAATACATCAGTGAGCTGAGCGTGAAGCAGTTTGGATGTACTCCAGTTCCTTTCTGGGTCAACATAACCTTTGGTGTCAGGGTACCGGCGTGACCCTGAAGCTGGCTGGACATGCAGAAAAGCACTCATTAAAACTTGCTTGGACTTTACTAATCCCAGTGATGACCACTGCAGGGAACAGGAGCGTACGGTCTATCTGAGGACATGGGCAGCTGCAGCAACTTGGCGTTGCTGCCTGAGTGATCAGTGTATCTGTGAGAGGACACCCCTGCTACCAGGAGGTCAGTGCTAGAGGAGGAATCCTTAGCTCTTGGAGCCAGGGCTCAGCAGAGTTAAAGCCAAAGGCTGGTCAACTTTTGGTCCAGCCAGTGCTCAGAGCCTGCATCCTCAGCCTACATCCTCCCCCTGGGGCTGCAGCGAGCAGAGGCAGCCTGAAACCTGAAAGCTTTGTCCCACGTCCCCATGGAGGCCAGGCCCTGGGCAGCGTTATCGGGACCAAACAGGGCAAAAGTCCCTGGTTTTGCTGCTTTCACTGCGTGCCCCAGCCTGGCCAGGTCAGGGCCGATGGTGCAGCAGGGCATCCCAGGAGGCTGCGATCTGCTGTTTGAGCAAATTAACCACGGTGCTTGATTGCAAATGAGTAATGGTGTGGAGTGCTACTCCTCTTACTAAACATGACTCTTGCAGCAGATACGTACCTTCTCCTCCAAGTAACACTGTGTCAACACGAGCTCATGTTTTCCTCGTAGCCCAACACCCTGTCGATACACATGAGCACACACAAGGCAATATTGACTGATGGCGTTTGAGAACATAAGTTTTCAACAGAAAAGTCAACAGAACTCACTTTTTGGCCGCTTGTATTATTTGAGTTGTGCAGTATGAACATGCTGTTACACTTTGTGTTTGAAAACCAAAACTTTAACACTCAGCTGCAATCTATAAGCATGAAATTGGCTCCATCAGAGCATCTTGTGAAGAACATTTTGGCTTATGACTTGCAATGTGACTGCCTTCAACAGCAGACAAATATCATTTGGATCGAGGTGGAAATTGCCTTTGGAAACCAATCTGGAGAAAGCAGAAATATGTTTTTCCTTAACTGAGGATCTTTTCTGCTCTTGAATTGCTAATAATATTATTTTTCTTCATATACTTCTATGTGTTACAAGTGTTCATAATACTAGCCTCAAAGGCAAAAAAAATGAAAAAGTAATACTAAATTATTTAAAAGAAAAAAGAAAAAAAGATTTTGTTTTCTCTGATTAACTCTATACAACTCAGTTTCTTTATCAACTTTGCAAAGTCCTTTAAATCAAAAGAAAGATAACCAGTGTTTTTAATTAAATATACATGGTAATTCTTTCATTTAATCCAATAGATTTTTGCATTTCCCAGAATAAAATAGAAAAGTCTTTATATTTGCTTGCTGAACTGAGCAAAACATATGAAGGGTAAAATCAACAATCTGCCAAAATCAGGAAGGAAAGCACAGCTCTTAGAGCACTTGAGAACTAACACAAATACTATGAACGTTCTTTGTCTCTTTCCAATAGATATTTTAGTGAAACCCTCATGAGCGATGCACGGTTAAATAGCAAACCCCTGCGTAGCTGGTTACACAGAGGCACTCAAGGAGGCGGGGAAATGCTAAATAACTTGTACTAAGCTTACATAGCAAACCAGCCACAGTTTACAAGAGACTTGTGTGTCTTGCACTAACCTTTGCATCAGTTCCTGATCTCACTCTTTCCTGGGCCATCACCAAATGATGATGAACCCAGAAAATTCTTCCTGGTAAAGCAATATTTCCAGAGACAACATCCAGGGTCATTTAAAGTACAAATTAGTTCTTTTACCTGTACTGATATTCACATAGCACACGCAGCACAGCTTGATCTCTTCTCCAAAAGGGCAGCCTCTGTATCACCCAAAAATATTACTTTAGAGCTTGGGGTATCATCCTTTTGTTTGGAAGGAAGACTCTAAGTGTTGCAAATAACAAGGTAACTTTATTTAAGACGACTGAAAAGTCTTAATCAAGACAACTGTCTTCCCACCACAGAGCAATCTAGCATGGAGCCAGACCGGGCATGGCAGAGAGTGACCAGAGAGAAAAGACACATCAGCATCAGCCCTTTCTGAGGTCACTGTTGTCAGAATATTTATAAGGGCTGTGCTTCACAAGGTGGCGGGGGAGGGGGGCGGGGGGTGCAGGGAGAAAGGGAAAAAAAAGCCACACTGCTCAATTTTGTTTTTAAAGATGCTCATGATATTTTGATTTCCAGATGTCTGAACTCTGGCCAACTCAGAGTGGAAAATATGTTGGGCTGGACTCCGTCCTTGATGCCAATTTTCAACTTCCAGGCCACTGGCCTATACAGAGCGCAGGCTGGGCACTGGATGCCTGGCTATCCAAACAAGCTAAAACATGGAACAAGACAAAGCCCCCAGCCACAGAGACCATGATCAGATGGATGCATTCCCATACGTGAACCTGGGATGTAGGAACAGTGGAGCTAATGGCTTACGGGTCCACTTTCTCTAATGAACACATAGATAATTGTTCCTCCTAAGACAACACTCAAGCACGACGGACTTTTTGACATAAACATGGGTGGCTGGCCCTGCTGCACGTGCCTTGCAGTTCCCCCAGGCTTGGGACACCAAGACGCAGGCTGGGGAAACAACTTCACTGAACAGGCACATTGGGGTCAGCACTATGGGGGTATTCAAGCCCTTCTTGGGGTTTTGACTTATGGTTAGAAAAGCTTCTTATTTGTTTATAAACCTGTGCTGAGTTTGACACGCAGGGTGGAACAAGTACATTTCCACCCTATGTGGTCTCTGTATTACCAGAGGATTATTCCGTGACAAAGATGGAAATAGGCTGCAGCGTGTTCAGTGCCCTCTAAAGGATGTTTCCACATCGTAAACTAGCAAGAAAAATCTTAATCGCTCTGACCCACAAACATGCCTGGACACATCATGGCAGCACTATTTAAAAAACAAAAACACAATCAAAACCAACACAAAACCCCCACACTTGCGTAAAACCTCTCTGTGGAAGAGATTCATGCCTTCAGACCCCACATTTCCCATTCTCCCCATCTCTGCCTGCTGGCTGCAGCACGCTGGATGCCCCCCTTCCCGGTGTATGCTCCGGCAAACACGACTGTATCAACAGGCAGCTCCTGAAGCTGCACAGTCTGATTACATGACCTTCAGCAACACAAGGTTGTTAGTAAGAGCATCCTCTCACTGACCTCAGGCCCACTGCCTTATATAAAAGTAACTATTTCATTCATACTTATATAAAAGTAAAGATCTCAGCTGAGCTTAAGCTTTTTGCTGCGCCCTGTTGTGAACTGCAAGACCAGAGACAGGGACGCTCGCTAATACTGCACTGCTACCCTGTAAGGGGACACAGCTATAAACTGCAATTGGACTATATACACCAATTAGTTACCAGCTATGGAAAACAAACGGAATCAACCTATTTACCTATTTTCTGCCACTGGAGGGCATTCACTGCCCTCGCAAAGCTTCCCTTGCAAGCAGCAGAGATGCTGCAGAAAGGCCCATGGTGGGTCCGCGTTGTTCTACCTTATCCCACCCAATGCTCACAAACACACGTCTTGCAGCATCTTCCCCGCGGGAGCTCCCGAGGAAGCCGGGACTCCTCTGCATCAAGGCACTGGAGCAGGCGTTGCACCTGCACGCTCAGAACAGCCCCGCTGAAGCCAGGAGCCTTACCCCACAGCTGAACCCCAGGCACTGGCTCAAGAGGCACGGTGCCAGCAGCCGCACGACTCCACCACGTCCTTGTTCCTTCGGATGCATTTAGATGCAATCCAAGCCGACGGTGCTGGCAAACGCCTGACACCACACATTTCACTAAGCAGGAGCTAAGCAGTGCATTTTTGCCCCTGGGGAAAGTCCAGGTATGCCTCTGTGCAGCTCACATCACCAAGCTGGCCAAGCACCAACACTCCCACATTTAGGGGAGCAGCAGAAACTGGATTTCTCTCTAGTTCACTCAGGCCAGTGCCACCTCTCTGAGGAGTTATTTATTACAAGAAAATCTCTTCAGACTCAAAGCAGAGAAGCTGGTCCTTTAACATACCAGAATTACATTTCGCATGACAGAAGCACTAGGCTTTGGCACCACCAAAAATTGAGACTGTCTCTGCTCCAAGGATCTCACCAGGACCAGAGCAAGCTTACCAGTAACACCATGAGTTTCAGGGCAAAGCTTTTGCTCTCCAAGGTTCACTGAAGGCTCCTTGTCTCCACGGTGAAAGTTTGGTAAGGATAAAAAAATTGGGGGGTCAGTGGGGAAGGGAAACCAACTGTAAATAAACCCAGCTGTTTTCACCCAGCATACACTGGGTCTAGAAAGAAGACACTTGCATGTCATTTAAAAATTTAAAACTGGTGTGTTGACACCTCAGGCGGGCCTGGCATTTCTACAGCATCACTGCACCAGGTTTCATGTGTTTATTAACCGCCTACCCCTCTCATTACATCGACCACGTGCCCCACAGCTGTACATCATTCTGCCATCGCTCTGCCCACCCTAAGCGGCCAGCAAACAAAGCAGCTTGCTCCCAGCCCTGCTGCATTCTGCCCACAACTGCCTTGGAAACATCCATGGATGAGAAACGCACAGGGAGCTAAATAACTTTTCAAATAATTGCCCCAAAGGTGTGTGAATAACACGAGCTTTTGACTGGGCAGGGGAGGAAAAAACATGTTTCACACACGCACTTGTTGAGACAGCCTACTGTTCAGTGTTCCCTCACTCCTTGTTTTCAAGATCGCTGGAAAATCACGTTGGCACCAAATGACAGCCCTGTATAACAGTCTTCATCACTCTGGGAAGGTTTTTTTATTATTGTGGATTTTTTAAATCAACTTTTCTACTTGGCATATTGCATAATGTGTTTTTTTTAAAAAAAAACAAGACACCACAACTAGTTGAGGCTTCAATATGTTCACAAACTATAACCATTAATTCTTTCAGCTGATGAATAAATTAGAAAACCTATACTTGGACTCAAGTGCAAACTCTTTTTCCCTTCACTGCAGGCTAACACATGAAAGTAGAAGACAGCTTTTCATCAGCAGTCAGGCTGAGAGAGAACAAATGGTCTATATTCTCCTTAGATTCTGGGTGTAGACGAGGAGGCTGGGGAACATCGAACTCCCAACATTCCATCAGTTCACTCCTAGTCTCCCAACAGCCCAGTGCTGCAGCTTGCCCGACACTGGGCTGGCCGGGAAGGCGAGCAGCACAACCGCCCCAGGGAGCCAGCGGCTCGTGCCTGCTTTTGTCCATATGTCCCATTCCCCATCTTTGATCCCTCTGCAGACTGACCGTGAATTGTACACCAGTTAATCACATTACCTATTTACTAGAAAGATTTTCTTCAGCTCCTACCATCTTGTTCGCAGGCAGAAAGTGTGAGGAGGCAGAGCTATGCCGTTTGCTTGATTCCCATCACAGACTTGCAGCTAAATCGCCCATCCAGAAACGTGCCTCAGAGCCTGAACCTGCGGTGCCACCTGGATCTCTGCAACCGCTGGTACCTTCAGGTAACTTCATCATCAGAAAAGGAGACAGCAAGATGGGCACAGGTACGTACTGCACAGTATGTGTTATTTGTACGATACCTAGCTGTCATCCGAGTAAAAACCATACCTGGGGGATTATTACAACACAGAATGACCTGTCCAGTACCTTTCAGAAACATTTATTATGTTTTTACTTGGGAGGTAGTAATTATATATTGCAACTTTCATGTGTTAATTACTTATTAGTAATTCCATAAATTGTGTGTGCAGATATATCTGTATATCTATATATAGATACAGCATACGTACACATTTTTATATTTATCTATATATCTTATCTGTTGGAAAATTAAATGCACAAAGAAGCAACAAACCTAATTGAATTTAATTAAACTTTATTAAAACTTATGATGGTTCCCAATTGCCTAAACAGTTTCAAACAACTGTTATAATAAAGCAGAATTCCAGTGAAGGTAGTTGTAATAACCTTGTTCTTCACAGTCCTTCAAAACTTTCTCGGGACTTAGCATGCAAAATAGAGACAATAGAACCATATATTTTCAGCAATAAGATCATTAAAACAGCCTCAGTGTTTTTTACTTAAAGTTCCCTGAAGCAGTAATAATTAACTGGCTCTCCCACAAAGTACTTTCCGGTGAGTATTTGGGAAAGAAGTACTTAAGCTTTCAAAGTTAAAAAAAAAAATTAAAAAAAAAATCAGTCTGTAAATTCAAGGATGTGGGACATGTTCTTGTTAGTTTTCAAGAAGATTAAGTATTTCTTTGGCTCATTTAAAGATTCAGTTTAAGTTGTATTTTCTGAGGGTTTGTTGTTATTTTTTTTCCTCTAAATGGCTTATTCTAACAGGTGAGAACCACGGCATAATAAATAAAAAAAACAACAACAAAACAGAACACCTGTAATTGGGGCTTTGCTTTCAAAAGGAAATCATATATATATACACACACACACACACTGAAGTTCTTCGCTGGCAGAGATGTTCATTTTCACATGCTTGGCACGATGCTAGTGTGAACTGCTACATCTTAGTATTCAGAGATATGAGTAACAGTGTCAAAGAAGGTCCTCAGAAGTTTTCACCTGCAGTTACCATGCAGGTTTCTGTCTGAAACGTCCTGCATTACTTGCTTTCACTTGATGTGAAAATATGTCTGTCTTAAAAAAACCCACTGAAATGCATTTTCAGACAACTGAACTCTGTTATCAATCTCCTTGCCTTGTTTCACGACACAGTACAAAGGGAAGTTCAGCCATACGGTGCTTTTTAATGTCCATTTCCAAACAAGAAAATAGCAGGAAAAACTGTGGCACGTTTGATTACACCGTGCCCAGAAGGAAGACAACCCCTACAGGTATCGCTGAGAAACTGGTTTTTCAAATCATCTTTTGAAATTAAATATATCTTGCTGGCCTCCCATCTAGCCTGTATCATCCCAAACCACGACTGTTTCCCATCTCACCATGCCATAGCATGAACGCTTCTTCATTTCAACCGTTAGGTGTGACGATGGGGAGACCTGGGCATGTGCGAATACAGTAAATACTTTCTGACCTTGATTAAAAGGGAAATATTTAAGAGACTGTCCATTATGAATACTCTGCTTTTTATTTGGGCTCATATTTTTTGCTCACAGAGGTGGCACACAGTGAGGAAAGTTTCTCTAGCAGTTGCCTAGAACATTTTAACTCTAAATGCTTCAGTGCATCCAGGGAAAAGGAAAGGCTTCCATTTTTTCTATTCCCTGATAAGAGCGCAGCAAGCTCATTCCCTCCTCCTGCCTTCTAAATGCACATCAGTTGCTGTACATAGCACCATATAAAAACATTTCAAACGTTTTATAGCCCTAAAAGACAACTGTCAATGCTACGATACCCTCAACAGACCTGAATGTTGTATGCCTCAAAACAGTTAGAACTGTTTCTTTCAAACACTGTCCTAGAAGCTGACATGCTGAATGCAACACAGTTCACTTAAACACAGGAACCTGACCAAATACAAGGATGTGGCTAAGCAATCCAGAACAAAATACTGAAAATCTTCATCTAGGATATACTGGTTAGTAAACAAAGAACGAGCAGCTGTTAAACAATTTATTCCTTCTGACTTGGAGGAGAACATGCTACCTCAGATGTGCAGATTTGGTTACTCTTGAAAGGCAATGTTAAACACCTCTAAATCAAGAGAGTTATCAATCCCCACCCAGACAAATAAAAATCCAGAAATTAATTCAGGGCTAAAGACAAAGAGAACACAGGTTCATCACCACATTCTCATTAAATCTTTCTTACAGGTTTCTTGGGCAGTTTTGTCGAAGAGCTAAGGCTTAACATGTGTTTTTATTCATTTTCATATAGCATAAAAAGAATTTTTGATTGAGAAAAAAAACCAACTCATTTCAACACCTCAGATTCAGTCCTTAAGTTTTTCCTTCTGTTTCAGATCCCAAGTATGCAAAAACTCTACCAAAAGCATCATTTTGCAGACACGTCAACTGAACAGTCAAAGGTCGAGAGGCCATCTAAAACATGAGCCAGACTAGCAGCGCTGGCAATTGACAGGGTGACAAGCAAGGGACAAACACATAAGATAAGGGACAAGCTACTTGGGCTCTCATTCCTGCATGTGGAGGAGGCTAAATGCATTGTCAAGACCACATACTATTCATTCCTGGCATAGGGCATGCACCTTCCTGCAAACTCCAAACTCCCATGTATGCTGGGGCAGATGCAGAGATTAATGGGTCACCAGAAGCCCTGCCCTTTGCTTCAATGAGCTTTAACGGCAGCTCCTGGGGTTTAATCTGATCTCTCCAATCTCACTGCTTTTGTGGTTGTTGTAAACTCCTTACAGAGCTCGACATAGCTGCAAGAACACCTTCACCCAAAAATCAGAGCTGCTCTGTCAAACACAATATAAATTAAAAGAGTTTTAGCAGCACTGTGCTTCATTCCAGGGTGAAATGCAACATCATTTAAAAAGACATAAGAAAATTAGGTCAACGGCATGTTAATCTGAATGGTAGGTTAATGAGAAGTTTTGATGAAAGAGTAGTAACATGAAAGAAGTTCTCAAGATTTCTACTTGACATCCTCTCCCCAACAGCCACTACAGAGTACTGATGCTTTCTGGAGAGTATTACTTCAGTTCTGACTACTTAAGAAAAATCCTGGAAAACAGATTACCCAAATCCATGTTGTCACCTCACTCAGGTTGGAGGGATGCGAATTATAAAAAACAGAAGACAGTGTCTCCCAAAGACCTTGGGAGATTTCGACTATTGGATTTCAACTGTGATTCCCAGTCTTGGCTGCTTTCAGCACCGATCCAGCATGGAAAAAGGCAGTCCTGAGATTAATCTACTCCACATCACATGTCATAGGGCCTAAGGGGACTCTGTAACTACCCAAAACCAAGTGGAGTACTGGACACTTCCTCATTACCCAAAACAGGCAACCAGGAGTCACGTAACGTGGAGCTGCCCCGTTTGCTCCAGCCTGCCGGGGGTTCCCTGAGCGGAGGCAGCTGACAGAGGTGAGGGATAACCACATCCCCAGATGTGAAGGGGAAAGGGGGAAGAGAGAGAGCTACAAAGATACCACTAGCGAAGAACTGATTTTTCTGATGGAGATACAGCTACTTCTGGCTTACCCTAACAGCAATTTTTGTGTGTGTACTTTAACATTGCATTTGCTAGCAACAACAAGAAAAAGTCTGAATTTACCCACAAACCCACATCTTACCAGAAATATAGGTCAGAGAAGAGTAAATCTTTTATTTCCTCAGATAACTAGATAGCCAAAGTCTCACTTCCAACTTCCATCCTCTCTAACGCGCTGCTAAGATATGCAAAGCAAAACTCATCTTCAGCCACATCCCCCCTATTCTCATGCTTAGCTTTTCCGAAGAAAAAAATCCTTCTAATGTTTGTCAACGCCTGTCCCCTGACCATCATCACACGCCTTAGGTAAACAAGGTGGTGACAACCAAGAGTGCAGTTTTAACTACCCCTGTGCTTTCTTCTGTTATCAAACAACATTGCCGTGTCTCAACCCAGGTATTTGGAGGTCAAAGGTTAATGAAGGAAACCAGACTCCGATAACTATATTACAGACCATCTCAGGGCTCACACCTCAGTCAGCCCCTGCTGTGATTGCATCCACAGGAGCCTGCTGCAGGGAAGTTACGGGGGCCTCTCTTTTGGTCTTAGGCTATTCTGAAACCATACCGAGGAAAAAACGTGGTGAACCTCTTGATGAATACACTCACTCTGATACCTTTTCTACCCCAAAGTCTGCTTTTTGCATTACAAGCATTCAAAATTAAATGCTTCGTTCTTTGAGCGTATGAATTTTTATGAAAAAGTTTGGTGCAAATCATGTGGTGATCTGTTTTTACCACTAAGTGCTGTCCTAACATGTGGAGATCATATTTTGGGGTGCTATACCTCCCAGCTGAAAACAAAAAAATCACGCAGTAGAAAGGCAAGATGACAAATACGGTGCTTTACAGAGCCTCGACCCAAGTTTCCCTGATAATTTACACTAAAAGTCCACTTGAAAGAGGGAAGAAATTCAGCTTTGTATCGCAGATATGCAGTTTGTTAGCCCAGCTAAAGATTATCCACTTTCTTTACCCATCCTACAGTTTCCCCTCCCCTAGCCTTGCCATCTGCATTCTCAGAAGTTACAAAACAACATTGCCTATAGGTCACATTCAGCCCTGTGCGCAACAACCACCCAACCCTGCCATTTCAATTTGTTTTGGAAACTCGGCTTCCTACCAGTCCTTGAAGCACTAGGGAACACCAAACCTCGAGCAGGATAGCACAGGTATAACACTTCTGTGGTTAAGCCATAGATGCTCAGAGTATTACCAGTCTCTCATGGCTCCATTAACTTGCATCCAAAATCAAAGAAAAGCATTTGCTAGCTTGAGCAGAGGTTCTCAGTAGCTCTTGGATTAGTTAATACCACTTTAATAAATCACAGTTTAAGAAGCAGTGAACATGAATATGGTGATAGTAGCCTACAAAAACTCAGAAAAAGGAGAAAGGTACGTAAGAGCCTGGTTTTGTAATAAAGGTCACTGAAGGGTTCATTGCTGTTCCATACATCACTAGGTGCAGCACTGCACTGGAAGATAGCAAACTGTTTTCTAGTCCTACTGCAGAGACCCTGCGTGATCCCAGGTCAGTCAGATAACCTCTTCACACTTCACATCCAAACCACAAATTGCTATTTTGAGTCCTTTCTGGGAGAACAAATAAACCGCCTTTCACACATTGCTCAATCTCCTCCTCCATCTCACAGCAGCCTACATTAAAAGCTGACTGTTACATGCTAACTAAAAACACTTCTGGAGGCTCTGAACAACCTGGAAAATCCTTTAATGCACAAACTTTCTTGATTTATCGAAGCCAACAACGCTGACTTTAAGTAGGCAGGATCTTTCTCCATGAACTCTAACAGGAATAGCCAAGCTCTCCAAGTGCCTGAAGACCAAAAACCAAACGCAGTCAGCAAATTTCCATTCAGATGCACAGTACAGCACAAATCTGATCAATTAAAAAACATGTGGAGCAACTACTTAAAATTCTCAGATGTATAGATATGGATAAGGCAAACACACTTACCCACTGATGGGAGGAAGGCTGCAGTTTCCCCGGCCACAGAGCTACAAGTCAGCAAACTGCAGGGAGAAGCCAGCACACACCAGGGATGTTAGCACCCAGGTGCCCCAGGGTACCGTGATTGGAAATCGCAGCTGTGTGAAGAAAAACAGGTTTAATCAGAAGCAAATGGGCCTGGGTACACCGAAGAAATGAGAAACCAGGCTTTTGTGCTGAACTTTTATTTTGCTCTCAGTTAGAGCACCTGCCATTAACAGATGCTCCTTGTTTCTCATCAAGTGGCATGACTCATGGCTGTGACTCCAGCTGCCCACAACAATGTCCTTCGTGTGCTCTCCAGGAGCACGTCCAAAGCTCCAATTTAGCAAACACTTATTAATCTAATTTAACCTCACACATAATCCTACTGACATCAATGTGTGAGTAAAGTTTAGCAGCCATGAGAGTCTGAGATCAAAGGTAGGCTTGCCTGAACCATCCAGCCCAAGCTGGGGCAGCAGAGGACTGCACCTCCAGCGGTCAACCTGCCTTCGCTCTGCCTGGGGTTGGGTTTTTTTCCTGCTTTTTCCTGGTAGTCCAGCCTGCACTTTAACCCAGACTCTTTCTCTTAAATCCAATATGTCAATCTTGCCAAGTTTAATCATGGCAAAAACCATAAAGGCTGCCTCTGTCTATGCAGCAATGGATGTTTGTTAACGCGCCTGGAAAGCCTGGAAGAGAATATGGGGAGAGCTTCTGGGAGCCAAGGCACCTTGGGAACACAAAGGATGACCACCGATGTCTTTCCCTCATTAAAAGAGGATCTGGATGGCAGAAAGAGGAAAGTACATGAATATGATGTTCCAGAACTGCTCAGAATGTATTGCTTTCTGGCTGAAATTGTAATTGCCAAATATCTTCACTTTTGCAAATGTAAGGGAAGGTCTGTACAGAATTCAGAATAACATTTTGTTGTAGAAACAGACTAGAAACACATAGATCAATGTCTCTCGTTAAGTGTTCCAAGTAAAACCACATGCAGATTTTAGTTTGTGTGCATTTCCTTCAGCTATTCCAAGGGGAAAAAAAATTACTGGGTAAAGGGAAACTTAAAAACCAGAGTCCAGCTGTATAACTCCCAGAAAATATCAACTCAAATGAACTGACCATGTCATAGACTAAGCCTCAAGAGGTGCTTAGTCACACTGCTGAAGGAGATGAAATGGAAAATACAGTAGAGCTGGAAGACACCCAAAGAAAAACGAGAAAGGAGCTATATTCTGAAAGACTGTGGGTCAAGCAGCAGATGAAGACATACTGTGCTTCACAAAGACAGATGCTTTCCTCGAATTGCCTACAGCTTGATTTAGCAAACATCTGCAGAAGTCAGGACACCAGAATCCACCCAGACTTAAAGCTTGACCTTGTCTAGTTTCTCTGCCCAGCAGTACAGAGGGAGAAGTGTTTAGAAAGAAGGATCTTTAACAGCAAGCTTTGAGCGAGCAAAATCCTCAAAAAACGAATACACCATTTTGGAGAAATAATTTCAGCACAGAAGTCACAATATTTTGTCCTGAAAAGTCAGGACATTTCATTTTGAAAATACTGTATTGCATGAACTTAAATTTAAAAAATAGACTTTAAGAGATAAAGTAATACCGACAAGATAATGAAATATCTAGTAGCAAGTTAAATAAACATTTTGTTCATGAGAATTGAGGCTATGGGATGAGATCAGGGTCTCTAGGACTTGTCTGTAAGTGCAGCAGTCCAGTACTGCTGCCGGATCAAACAGCGACCTGGACTTCAAGGCTTGGAGATACTGTCTTGTGGAGCTGTCACAGTCCCCTTTCCAGGGTGTCCTCATCTTGCCACCAGCTGCCAAGAGGCTGTCCTGGGGAGAGACAATGACCTTGCACAGAGCCTCGTGGTCCCTTGATTGGGGTCCGGAGGCCACACGGGTGGGAGCGCTGGCAGCATGGTAGCTGCTGCTGGGGTGCTGGCCGAGGCTGCACTCCCGCAGGGGAGCAGCAGGGCTGGCTGTGCCAATGCCACGGTGCTGCCAGTGTAACGGAAAGCAGGCCAAAGCCACTTGATTTGGAAAGACAGACCAAGAGTTTTCATGCCAACCTCAGCATAGGTCATGTGCCAATGTCACAGCGAGCGCTGCGAGGGTGATGACAGCCACGGCTCCTGGAGGAGCACACAGCAGTGTGTTTTCTGGCACATAACGGTTCACCCTTTAAACCATCTCCCTGCTGAACATCAGGAGAGCTTAACCATGCTGCAGGTCATCGGCTGCCATCCGTGTACAGCACCTGTGTTAAGGTTAGATAGGGCTGGAGGGAGGGCAGGAGCCTGATGGAGGGCAGGAGCGCTGTTTGCAGCCAGGGATGCTGTGCTATAGGCACAGGACAAGCAGGAGCAAGAACCATCAAGGAAGCAGGACCCGGGCAGTCCTCCGTGGTTGGGGTTCAAAGCAGCACCCAGTGCCCCCGAGCAGCTGGTGGGGTTCTGGTTGCACCGCTGGGCAGCCAGGCAGGCTCACGGGCCAGCCTCGTGTTTGGGCAGACGGGCTGTGGTCAGGCAGCTAGTTAGACCTGCCTGCCTCACCGCAACCCAACGGGGCTGACACTTAGTCACAGATGCCGCCAACGCCGGGGGCACAGAGGCTTAAGAAAAAACCAAGCGGGCACGTGCAAGGCTGGCCGCTCTGAAGGGAGCGGTGGGCCCGGTGTGCAGGGACACCTTGTCCCAAGCCCTGAAAGAGCAAGAGAGGCACTGCCCTGTGCTTCTGGGGCACGAGGGCTGGGGGAGATGCAGCGTGCCTGGCACACCGCATGGGCGCTGATCAGCGCAGCTCTGAGCTTCAAAGTGTGTGTTGCCAGAAGAGCCCACAGGGGAATATGTAGGCAACCACTAACAGCAAAAAGAGGAGTTACACTGGATTAAGAACCGATAAGGAAGCAGAAAGCTGATGCAAGCAAGAGCTATATGGCATGATAAGAAGAGGAAAGGGAAGCATATATAGCACAGGAAGGTCTGCAAAGCACAGGAGAAAAGCAAGCAAAGCAGCCTTACAGAACAGTGGAGAGTGCTGAAAGTGACAGTCTGGGCACCAATTTGCAGGGGGACTTTTGCAGGCTGGGGCTTGGCAAAGTCCACCTACCTCCAGCGGTCTTCAGGCATTCCCCACATCTCCCTTATGCAGCGAATCCAGAGAGATGCCTGCAGTGAAGTTCTCCTGAAAGAGGGCAAAGGAGGCATGGGGAAGGCACCCAACTGACAAGGAGGGAATGCACAAGAGGGAAACTTCCCTGAAATAATCTTTCCCAGACTGAGAGCCGTAAGTCATCTAGGTGTGAGATCCAGATCATCGTGAGCTCAGAACAGCTTTCTGCGCTGAAGTGCCTACGATCTGTAGTTGACAGATTAATATTTTTTTTCTTTTAAAACGTGGTTCATATGATGAGCTGATGGTTCTCATATTCCTTCAGGCTGTGGAAAACCCAATTTACAGGTCCTCTGTGGTTCAACCCTGTGCCCTGGCAAGTACTTCAATGGCTGAGTTGCAAGCAGACTCTCTCCTTTTAACATCCCTTCCTCGCAGGGCAACCAACTCATGCTTGTGCCTCTTTCTTCTCCTGCCCTAGGCGTGCCCTCTCCAAAGTGAGACCCAGCTTGAGAAGAAGGGCTGAGGAACAACTCCACTCCCTCTTTTTCTTGTGTAGAAAGTACACTTGTGAGTAATATGAACTCAAGTCCCTTCGCCTAAGCAGCAGCACACCAGGCTCCCGGGTTAATAACCTGCTCCTTGGCTGTTATGCAGAGGACAGGCACATTTCAGTTGTGGAGCTTTTAGGCTCGCACTTAAGTGTAGTCACTTGACTCCCTAACCCCAATGTAACTTGCTCCTCGTTCTTGATGTAAAACATGAAGAAAGATGGAAAAGACTCTTTGGAGAAATCCATGGAGCAACACTGCACAAGACAAGTACTGATGGGACATCAAAGGGCACCAGAAAAACAGTTGCAGCAGCCAACAGGAGGTCCAAATGTGTAGACAACAGAGAGCATGGATGAGGCAAAAAGCACAGACGCTATGCACAGCTCATAAGAAAGTATCAACAGAATTTCACAATGTTGTTTACTTTATTCATTTAAAATCTGTTCTGTTTTCATGCTAGATTAGTCAGCCTTTGCCAAACCTCTGCTTCCCATGGGGCTGTCTGCTGGTTGGGTCAGTTTATTGTTCACTCAGATATTTGGGTTGCCCAGAGCCAGTGGAGAGATCTGGAAATGGTCCTTTTTGCACGTAAAGAAGAAATACAAAAGCTGCTGTTGATTAGTTCACATTCTGACTGCACATTTTTACACCCAGCTTGATATGCTGAATGTTCTCAGCATGATTCATCCAGAAAAATAGCAATTTAATGCACAAGGGCATGTTGGAGCAGGCAGAAACATTTCAGGGAAACAAAGATTTAGCCAGAGGACTTAAATATCAACATACAGAAAATTATCTGGCTTTGGCTGGAAGAATACTTTCACAGGCTAGGATTCTCAGAAGGATAAAAAGGGAAGCAGGCACCCAAATCACACCGAAGTTTTTCAAAGCCCTTTCTAAAATCCTATCCTGGAATGTGACTCAGACAAGAGTAATGGATCTGATCCAAACACACGTAAAGTCAGCATAACCTCAATGTGGAATCACAGAAAATCAGGGAAAGAAAATACCTCATATGAAGTAGTCTGATTTATCTTATCCCCCTGCCCTGGGCAGGATCATCTATACCCAAATCATTCATGACAGATTTGTCTACTGTGTTTTAAAGACCTCCAAAGACAGAAACTCCAGTATTTCCATTTAGAACTCTACTGTTAGAAAGCTTTTCGCTATTCTTTAACCTATATCTTTCTTCCTGTAGTGCGAGACCAAAAGATACTATGAAATAAACCATGGGCTTTTAGGAAAGACTATTTCTGTCCTTTTTACAGCTTGATCCTGCCCTCCTGCATACTTGAGGATCACCCCTATGTTGCCCGAAGTCTTCTCCTCTAAAAGCTGAAACATGTAACATGATTAGCTCTTACCTCCTCGGTCACATCCGAGACCTCTAATTGTGCTTCTCTTTGGGCTCTTTCCAACTGGTCCACATCCTCTGGAACTGCAACGCCAGAGAAGTCCAGCTGAGGTTTTTCCAATGATGAGAATAGCAGAAAGATTACTGTAAATATCCAGAAGGCGACATTATTGCTCGTGCATTTTAGTATTCAGCATTGCACTCCATCTTTTCCACCCGAGTATGACTTTCTTGACTCATTCAACTCCCAGAAGAAAGCACTTCCCAACTTCCCGAGCTCCTGCCTTCCTTTTTATGTCCCACTTATCCCAGCTGTCCACCTCACAAAGCACTTTTTCTTTGATAGGATTTCTAACTTCAGATCCTAATTAGCAACTTCCCGTTGAACGATTATTTAAAGCAGATTTAGCACCTATAGAGCTTGCTCATCTGTCAGTGCGATGCTGTTGAACAGAACAGGTAGCAAGTATAGAAAGGAACGCCTATGTTCCTTTCCAGCCTGTGCTATTTGTTTTAAAAAGCAAAACAAAACATTAAAGCATAACAATGACCTTAAATAGACTATATAAAACATCAGGCAAACTCTACTGTTCATTATAAGCATGACTGGCTTCTAAGGTTTCAGAGAAGATCACGTCAACTATTTAGGAAATTATCATGATGCTAACCTGGTTATCAGCTGTAAACACAGAAACTGATTTTTACCTGGAAAAAAAAAATTGCAATGAAATTCTCCTGCTAAATAGTCTGCAAAGAGATATGTTTTCAGCATATGCTATTTTAAGATCGCCATTCACATTACCACTAATTGTGCTGGCAGTGGATGGCACAGTGTATGCAAATCCTGCATTTACAGTGAGCTGTGGATGCACAGTGCAAGGAGAGCAGCCCTTCCTCAGGCTGTGAACCTGGGGCAGCTGTTGGCATCAAATCCTGGCCGAATTAAAACCAGCTAGCTTATGACTGCAATGGGTGCTATTTGGTCAACGGTTACGGTTACCAGAACATAACACTGTATTTCTGTAAATATTTCCTAGTGCATACAGCTATATAGACCTGTACATGTTGTCTACTTTCTAAATGCCATGCATTCCCAAAACCTGCTCTAAAAGAATATAAATGTTATAATATCAGGCACATAGAAACTATAAAGTGTGAGAAGTTTGTTTGGGAAGACTGGAGAAAGGTGTCCTTGTGCTCATACATAATAAAAGCAATCACTCTTTTTCCGTAGAAACTCTGTTTCCTGGTGGGTATTTCTGGAGCTGTTGAACACAAAAAAATTTCCATCAATTTTTATACTGCACAAAATACAAATCATGCACGAAAAACATTATTCATTTCCAGCGTGTGCTCACCACGAGATCACAGACTGACATTTCGAAGGTGTTCTGACACCTAGGTCACCAGGAAGCAGAGGGAAGCTGGGCTGAAGCAGCCCTGAGACCCAGGGCACACAGCCCTGCTGCCTATGAGGAAGAGCCCAAATACACCAGGTACCGCAGATCCCAGCTGCCGGCTGCCGCTGGCACTGCTGCTGCCACTGGGCAGCGGTGGCCCTGCGCACACCAAGCAGCGAGCGAAGGACCAAGGAGACTCCAGACTCTTGCTGCACGTCGTCTTATTTTACATTTGGAGTTTGCCAGTATGAAAGTCACGAGCTGTGCTGGCTGGGAAGGAGCTGGATTAGGCAGCCCTCCCACACAGCACTGAGTGCCGCCTGCCAGCACCCGTGGCGCTCAGTATGGATACGACCCTAGGGACGGTGGCATTGCAGTTTGTGGCTAGGGCCAGCCGCGCTGGGGGCGGAGGACCAGGCAGCAAGGCTCTGAACACAGCTTGCTAGACATTCTCCCTCTTCCCACACACCAGGCACCCCTGCGAGGAGGGTGCCACCCAGCACCCTGCGACAGATTCAGCGACTATAGACGAGTGGGCGTTTGTACTGCCAAACACCGCGTTGCTGGAACCGATTCTAGCAAGTGATCTCACTGTCCCACCTCTTGCAATTGACTCCAGCAATGGAGTGGAGGCTCGTGAGCCTTTTTTTTTTTTTTTTTTTTTTTTTTCCCTAAAGCATGCACATTCCCTTCCTATTAGAATATCCTCTGAGCATCCATATTTGCAGCTGCAGAAACTGTAGTCAACTTCCACAAACCAAAGCTTGTTATCAAGCTTAAAACACACCATACGCTCTTCAGTTCAGAGCCACCTGGTGCATTCGTTCACCTACTGCTTTCCAGTGAATTCCAACTGACCTGGCGCTAAACTGGCACTTCAGCTCAGCCATCCCTCCAGAGCCCAGAAGTCAAGGAGGCTTTTACCAAGCGCTCACAGACACTCCCAGGCCCCTGCCCAGCCTCGTGTGTGTGGCACCACCGCAGTCCTTAGCAACACTCTCCAGGCAGGATTAGATAAGATGCAAGGTTTTGCCTGCATTAGTCACCCACCTCACCCTGTTTCTTTGTTAGTGACTTGGAGACCTTGTCTCTACTTGAAAGGTATACCTATAAAACAATACTGTACGTGAGATGGCGCTTAGACCAGTGCCCAAAATAAAGTTATAATAGGAGAACCTTTTTTCTTTCCATTGTAACCCCCTGTTTACAAGCATACTTACGGCATCCCAAGAATCGTATCCCATGACCAGCATAAATCAGCTGGCTTTTCAGTGGTGATCGGGTCAGTTGTGAGCCCAAGCTGTGAAACCCAGAGAGAAATCTACACAATCATTTGTCTCATTTACATTAAAAAACATCAACAAAGGCTTGCATCCTGTAAGCGAGCTTCTTACTGAGCTTGCAAGGTCACTACTGAGTTGACTGATGAGTTATGACCCGCCTGAAAAGCTCACTCACGTCTATACCTTTCCACTCTGCCCTAACTTTACACAATTGGGATTGAACATCGAATATTTTTCAAGTCACGCTTCCAAATTACAGTTACCAGCCCCTTCTAACTTCTTGGAGACCCATAAAAGTTTAAGAAGATCAAAACAATGGGGGTGCGGGGGATATTTTTTTTAAAAAAAAAAAAAAAAACCAAAACATTTTTCAATACAACTGTCATCAGGGGGATTTTCAAAAGTCCAGCTACTACAATGATTGCAATGTCTGAAGAAATTGAAAGTCCTGTACTTTATTGTTATCTGATTGATTACTTCAAAATTAAAGTTCTTTCATGGGAGTATTCAGGCCACCCATAGCAAGAAGAATATGAAAACACACTGCTAGGAGTCCCTAGAGATATTCATACTCCACAGGTACTTATTACCTTCTTTGGGACTTACTACAACGGCATCTTGCAGCTTCAAAAAGGACCTGGCAAAATTTTACACATGACAGACAGAGTCCCAGGAGCCAGAGACACATTGGAAGCCTGCAGCTCAGAGCCAAACCCCATCCCTGGAGCTGCGATGCCAAGGCTGCAGAGTACTATTTAATGCAACCAGCATTTTTCTGCTGTCTTGTATTCGCGGGTATATTGCCTCAGTGCAGGTGAAACAGCAGACAACACATACTGCCCGCTGTGTTGCACGTTTATACAAGAATTTCCTGGGTTTGCTTTGCATCACTGTGGTCCTTTGCAAAATAAACCCTGAAAATATGAGTATTCAGACAGTTTAATTGGAAGTCTGGCTTTTAGAAGGAACATCCCACTTCTCGTGGCTCTATTTTTGATTCTCAAGTGACATGCAGAGCTCCAACTCTTGAACACGTTGCTTTTGTTATATCTAATTTTCATTCCTATAAGACATAGTTTTCAGGACTTTGCTGCCGTCTTATTACAGGTTATTCTGAGCAGACTCATTAGAGCATAGTAAATGTATGAACAGCTGATCTGGACTTTTTTTTTTTAAGATTTTTTAAATATTATTATTATTATTTGCCACCAGGAGGTGCAAATGATCTTCTCACCAGCACCACTCTGGTCTTCATTATAATCACCGGTTATATTCTGAGGCGGAAACTGTTTTCTTATTCTTTTACTAACATTCTTTTCCTTATTGCTACCCCTTCATCCTTTCTACCTGCTGGCCGTGAGGGCTCCCGGGGGCTTGCAGCCTGCTTTTGGATCAGCTTTCTCTGCGTTACTGCTGGCAGGAATATTCGGCAGCGCTTACAGGTTGGAAAATGGCACGTGCAACACGGCGCTGCAACTGCGGCTGATGCCCACGGGTGCTTTGTCACCAGCCTTCAGGCAGCCTGGCCGAGCCCTGCAGCCGGCCCGGGCCAGCGCTGACTGCAAGCCACACGGTGAAAGCCCAGGCCCCACCGAACACCTGCAATCCACTTCGGGGAGCGAGCAGCCAGGGAATTAAAAGCAGCGGGAAGGGAAAAAGCGAGCCCTGTTCTTCTCACCCCACGCTGAGGTGAAAACATGACAGCTGGGTGGGGTTGCTGGCCCACTGCGTGCCTGTTCAAACCCAGATGTAAATTTAGCCCTCGTGAGAACTGGCATCTGAACCGAAGCCAAATCTGAGCGGAGGCATTTCTTCCATGTGGGAGCAGCCAAGTCTGTAAGATATAATCACAAGGCGATGGCAGGCTCTCAAGATTAGGTGGTCTCACTGGCCTTCTAGTGAAGATAGCAGGATTTTTAGCAGATTTAGCTAGTTTCCACACTTCTAACTGCAGAATCTGATCACAGCAGCTCAGATCTGAATCTGGGAAGCTCACTAACACATTGCCAAATGATTTTTCTCCCCACCCTTTACACGCACACCCACCTGAACACGCAATCAGTGGGCAGCGTGGTGCTGCTGCAGCACGGCCGTAACCTCGCGTGTGCAGGGCACCCGGCGCTACTGAAGCAGCCACGCCAGCACCCTCAGGAAACGCAGCGCCCGCAGGGCCGACCTGCCCCGTCCACCCGAGCAGCCTCACCTCCCACCTCCTCTGCCCCTTCACCCCACAGAAGTGGGCAGGGTGACCTGGACAGCCCCTCTGCTTCAGGAGTAAAGTAGCAGAGAGCCAGAAACTGGCCACACGCCATCTTCTCTCCACAACCCAGAGAGCACCATGCCGTGCCTGCCGCAGCACAGCTGCCCTGCTCAGGTCCCTGAGAACGAGGAGGCACCAGGAGGGGGTCCATGGTCCCAGGGTCCTGCAGACCACCAGCTGCAGCCTGTAGGGTTAGATCCTCTTCTCCTCATAAGACCAGATACTGGCCGCCTCATGAGACCAAATCCTGGCCTCCTTATGAGACCAAATCTTAGACACCTCCCATCCATTCACAGACCTCACAACCCTGTTGAACTGTTTTCAAGTGCTTATTAGCGCAATGATACCTTGCTATATTGTCATACCTTCTTCCATCATCAGCACGATGAAAGGTATGCCCATCCAGAAGACATACACCAATGCTTTCAACATACAAGTGCAAAAACACACAGAGGGTTTACTGACTTCCAGTGGATCGACATTTAACATTTATTTTAAGCTTCGACTCTTTTAGAGCCAATCGTGAGTATTCTTGCAATAAAACTACTGTGACGCTTTTACAAGTTTCAATCATATTTGGAAATTTGGCAAAGAGTGAGTGTGTGGTGGAGAAAAAAAAAAAGATTAGAGAGGTCAGAAGTTTATATGTATTTCTATAGAGAGCATAGAAAGGGTTAGCATGCATTGAAAAGACTGCAAGGTTTTGGTTTGTTTGCGGGGCTTTTTTTTTGTCAAAATTACCAAACTGAAAAATCCAGGGATGGTCTAGGTCAACTGCTAGGTCAAAATGTGCAGAAGACTTGGCTTGGATTAAAATTACACTACTAAAGCTAGATTTTAACACTACTTTGACAGTCTGTTAATGGCCACGCACCTACCAGCCCAGCCTCTACAAACAGCAATGTATGCAATGTGTGCAGCCTGGCAGGCGTAGCCTGGTCTTTGGGTTTGACCCATGTCAAAGCACCAGGTTGTGCTCACAATCAGCAGGAATTCAGAAAACAGCAAGGAGAAACAAAGTTTAATGTATCTAAACAAGCATACCTCCAATACTTTCAACTAGCTCTATCTTAACCGTCCAATGGATCTAAAAACTGTCAGCCAGGGACCACTTCCATCTCAGTCTCATCTACCACGTGTGCTCGTCCTGTCCTTTTAACAGGAGAGTAACCTGCTGACACGCTGAGTGACTGGCTTTGCAGCGAGCGAGAAACACCGAGGTGACGGAGGAAGGGAGGAGCAGGCTCACGCCGCTGCCCTTCAGAGAAGGCTGCAGCAGGCAGGAGGGGAGACCGGCTAGAGGCTGGTGGAGGAGAAGAGGGAGGTGAAGTCAAAGTGAGGTGGAAAATGAAGGTTTAGAGTTTGGCATTCAGGAGGGGAAAGAAGAAGGGAGAATGAAGAGAGAGAGATTAGGGGAGAAGAAAATAAATACCACCCAGGTCCTCTGGACCGTGGCAGTTGTGAAAACTGTGGCGGGAGCAAGAGAGGGGAAAAGAGGGATGGAGGAGCTCCAGGGGTGCATGGTGTGCACAGCCCAGGGCACGGCAGAGCAGGGAATGCTGAGCGTTTATCTGCTTCACATGTGCCAATTGCCAAGGCCAAACTAGAAAACTGCAAACTGACAAAAAGCTTAATTCCCTCCTCATTATCAGGCAAAAGCACTGGCACCTAACTATGCCTCTCATTATCTCCCCAGTTATTTTAGCAGTAAATCCTGAGTTATCAAAAGGAGAGTATGACTGCATTGTCAAGTATAATGAAATCGAAATTCACTTATTTGTACCCTCCAGCAGATTGCAAGTACAAAATTGCAGGGTGTTGGATTTTTTCCTAAATGTGACCTCTAATTGAAAAAAAAAAAAAAAAAGATTAGTTTGTAGTGTTAAAATTATTTTCTAGTGCTGAGATTATTGTCTAGTGCTCAGCTGGGAAGGAATTAAATAGGAACTGAAAAACAGTTAATTAGAAGGGCATGCTGCGGTTAGAGGTTCTGGCTCCTTTTTATCCAAGTTTTACAGCCATGCTGGGAATCAGGAACATCAAGAACAACTTATGTCATCCAGTGAGCTATATTTTGAGATTGCTAAAATCAAGGGGATCTTTTTTTCGTTGACTCCAAGGGTAAATCACATAAGTACACTGGGATGTTTAATTAATATACATGAGGTGCAGAACACAGGAACACTGCAAGCATTATTAAGTAGTACACAAATCATTTAAATGGATGTCCCTTTTCTCCTTCCTTTTGCATGTTTAAAGACCAATTGTGGAAGCTCCCTAGCGAAAGGGCACAGAAGCAATGCAGCAATACAGGAAGGTGACAAGGACACACAGCGCTGACTAGGGCAGCCATGGTTTTAGCTGTAGCTAGAACATCAGTGATAAATTTACACCTGGCCAGACTTCTGCCTCAGAAAGCATGGAGACAATAATGCCTGGCAAGAATTTTCATGGTCACCGAGGATAAATACAGCACAAACATATAGTATTTTTTATTGGAAGAATGAAACTGTATCAAGATTCATCCTCCAAATTCTGGGATAGTTCTGTTCCTTTATGCAGCTGCATCTAATACACCAGGGCTCTTTTAGCATCCCAAATGGAAACATGAACTTACACAAGAGCCGAAGTGTCTCATTACACCATAGAAGAAATGAAACTGCAAAGCGCCGGCCGGTGTGACCATTTTCACTTGTGTTCTAACCTTTGCCTGTAGCTGAGCTACCTACCTGAGCACACTTACACCCCAAAGGCCGTACGCAGCCCTGGCAGCATTTTAAATAATGGTTTACTTGCAAGCGAAGCTCTTTTCCAGACCAGAAACCAAATAAAACCTTGTAAATCCAGAATCCGTATATTCTGGGAGAAGACAAGCAGCAACTTGACAGCAGGTATAACTTGAACCACTTGCAACTGTACAGATAAAGCTAGATAACACTTAGAAAAACATTGTGCTGTGAAAAATATCTCAATGTTTCAAGAAGCTGGTGACCACAACGATGGGTGCAGTTTAAAAACCAGAACAGAATACAATAGAGCGCATTTGGCTCTTTCCATAACAAACAGCATGTTTCTAATCACCAGCATCAGAGTCAAGCTAAACATTTCAAACCACAGCACCACAGACAACAAAACTGTATATGCTGCTGTGTCCTACCCGGCAGACTGTATTCCCGCTTTATGCCTACCTCGTCCATTGTCACACCAACTTTCTTACTTGTTACCTGGTCCTTTCGCTTGCTTGCAACTTTTATTTTAAGCACTGTATATTTAAAAATCACTCAGCACCTCACATTTAGATAACTGCTCAGATTTCCTAAAGGATGAAAGAACTCCATGAAACAGCCAGGTATTCTGGAGCGCTTACCACCAAACAACTCCCTCTGGAATATCACCTGGGGAAACTCAATTTGAAAACTCTGCAGCTAACCAGCTTTCTTAAAGGAGAGTCAGTTTACCAGTTTCATGGTATTCCCACTTTTCCTCTCTTTCCTTCAACACATAGCCGGAGAGGAGCACGACAAATACCAACGGCTGGCTCTACGTGCCTGGCTGGTTTTCTCATTAAGGAAAACAGAGAACGGCTGTTAATCACAGGACAAAAATTGGGCTGTCTGCCTGCAAAAGCTACTAATTTACACAACATTTACATGTTGCAATATTAACAATTTCTGCCTTCAGTGCGCAGTTATAAATAGTGCCATGTGTAGAGCGAATGCACGGGAAGTTGTGATAGATGGCTGGCAAGGGCTGGCCTCGTTGGGTCTCGTTAGTGAGGGCCATAAAACCAGCAATGAGTGAAAATAAGTCAGATTGAAAACGTATTGGAGCCTGCCGTATTTTCAGTGTCCAACTCAATGATTTTCCATTAAACCCAGGGAGGAGCCTCTGCAGATGAGGCCTCCGGAGGTCAGTCAGAAAGGATTCCTGGCTCTTCCCCGTGCTCCCTGGGCAATCTTGACTAAGCAACTTTATTCTTCCCTACCTCAACCCTCTTCTAGCTGGAAAATCCACCTCGAGTCTCTCTGGGCAAAACAGAAGTACTGGACTCAGGGAGGATTAATCAGCTCCACAAATCCAAAGTAGGGAGCGATTAGCCAGGCTTAGGCATGTTGCTTTTCATAATGGGCCTTGGAGATTGTAATGGATCACACCAGCATGAGTCA